>NC_084847.1:39804504-40404504 GCF_033115175.1 Lepus europaeus | reverse complement strand
TTTCTCCAAAACCATTTTACTATGATTTGCTTGGTCTATTGCATACAAATTCCACACCACTTTGTCCGGATATGACTGCATGAAACCGGAAATATCCGGTTTTGTTTTGGCTAACTCAATCCCAGATATTGCCACAGCCCCTGTGTTTGTGTTTTCTGGATATTACCAATGGTCATGATTGTTTTGAATGTTTTTTATCAGGGAACATTTAATTTTGTACTGGAAACTCTAATTGGTTCCACATGGAGACACCAGCTCTACACATTCGTATTTTCTAGGAGAAAGCTAGAAGAACTGCGGCAAACAAACATGATATTTCTGTTTGTATACATGACATTTTATGCACTTGTCCAACGCAAAGACTTCGCTTTTCTCCAAAACCATTTTTACTATGATTTGCTTGGTCTATTGCATACAAATTCCACACCACTTTGTCCGGATATGACTGCATGAAACTGGAAATATCCGGTTTTGTTTTGGCTAACTCAATCCCAGATTGCCACAGCCTCTGTGTTTGTGTTTTCTGGATATTACCAATGGTCATTATTGTTTTGAATTTTTTTTATCAGGGAACATTTAATTTTGTACTGGGAAACTCTAATTGGTTCCACATGGAGATACCAGCTCTACACATTTGTATTTTCTAAGCGAGAAACTAGAGGAACTGCGGCAAACAAACATGATATTTCTGTTTGTATACATGACATTTTATGCACTTGCCTAAAGAAAGGAGTTTGCTTTTCTCCAAAACCATTTTTACTATGATTTGCTTGGTCTATTGCATACAAATTCCACACCACTTTGTCCGGATATGACTGCATGAAACCGGAAATATCCAGTTTTGTTTTGGCTAACTCAATCCCAGATATTGCCACAGCCCCTGTGTTTGTGTTTTCTGGATATTATCAATGGTCATTATTGTTTTGAATGTTTTTTTTTTAATCAGGGAGCATTTAATTTTGTACAGGGAAACAATCACTGGTTCCACATGCAGAAACCAGTTCTTCCTATTCGGGTATTCTAGGGAGAAATCTAGAAGAATGGCGGAAAACAAACATGATATTTCTGTTGGTATACATGACATTTTATGCACTTGCCTGAAGAAAGGAGTTTGCTTTTCTCCAAAACCATTTTTACTATGATTTGCTTGGTCTATTGCATACAAATTCCACACCACTTTGTCCGGATATGACCGGATGAAACCGGAAATATCCGGTTTTGTTTTGGCTAACTCAATCCCAGATTTCCACAGCCTCTGTGTTTGTGTTTTCTGGATATTATCAATGGTCATTATTGTTTTGAATTTTTTTTTATCAGAGAACATTTAATTTTGTACTGGGTAACACTCAGTGGTTCCACATGGAGCACCAGCTCTACACATTCGTATTTTCTAATCGAGAAACTAGAGGAACTGCGGCAAACAAACATGATATTTCTGTTTGTATACATGACATTTTATGCACTTGCCTAAAGAAAGGAGTTTGCTTTTCTCCAAAACCATTTTTACTATGATTTGCTTGGTCTATTGCATACAAATTCCACACCACTTTGCCCAGAAATGACTGCATGAAACCGGAAATATCCGGTTTTGTTTTGGCTAACTCAATCCCAGATATTGCCACAGCCTCTGTGTTTGTGTTTTCTGGATATTATCAAAGGACTTTATTGTTTTCAAACATTTTTTTTAATCAGGGAACATTTAATTTTGTACTGGGAAACCCTCAGTGGTTCCACATGGAGAAACCAGCTCTAAACATTTGTAAATTATACAGAGAATGCTAGAGGAACTGCAGCAAACAAACATCATAATTCTGTTTGTATACATGACATTTTATGCACCTGCCTAATGAAATGACTTTGCTTTTCTCCAAAACCATTTTTACTATGATTTGCTTGGTCTATTGCATACAAATTCCACACCACTTTGTCCGGATATGACTGGATGAAAGGGGAAATATCCGCTTTTGTTTTGGCTAACTCAATCACAGATATTGCGACAGCCTCTGTGTTTGTGTTTTCTGGATATTATCAAACGACTTTATTGTTTTAAATGTTCTTTATCAGGGAACATTTAATTTTGTACTGGGAAACTCTAATTGGTTCCACATGGAGACACCAGCTCTACACATTCGTATTTTCGAGGAGAATGCTAGAAGAACTGCGGAAAACAAACATGATATTTCTGTTTGTATACATGACATTTTATGCACTTGTCCAACGAAAAGACTTTGCTTTTCTCCAAAACCATTTTTACTATGATTTGCTTGGTCTATTGCATACAAATTCCACACCACTTTGTCCGGATATGACTGCATGAAACCGGAAATATCCGGTTTTGTTTTGGCTAACTCAATCCCAGATATTGCCACAGCCTCTGTGTTTGTGTTTTCTGGATATTACCAATGGTCACTATTGTTTTGAAAGTTTTTTTTTTCATCAGGGAACATTTAATTTTGTACTGGGAAACACTCAGTGGTTCCACATGGAGACACCAGCTCTACACATTCGTATTTTCTAAGCGAGAAACTAGAGGAACTGCGGCAAACAAACATGATATTTCTGTTTGTATACATGACATTTTATGCACTTGTCCAACGAAAAGACTTTGCTTTTCTCCAAAACCATTTTTACTATGATTTGCTTGGTCTATTGCATACAAATTCCACACCACTTTGTCCGGATATGACTGCATGAAACCGGAAATATCCGGTTTTGTTTTGGCTAACTCAATCCCAGATTGCCACAGCCTCTGTGTTTGTGTTTTCTGGATATTATCAATGGTCATTATTGTTTTGAATTTTTTTTTAATCAGGGAGCATTTAATTTTGTACAGGGAAACAATCACTGGTTCCACATGCAGAAACCAGTTCTTCCTATTCGTGTATTCTAGGGAGAAAACTAGAGGAACTGCGGCAAACCAACATGATATCTCTGTTTGTATACATGACATTTTATGCACTTGCCTAAAGAAAGGACTTTGCTTTTCTCCAAAACCATTTTACTATGATTTGCTTGGTCTATTGCATACAAATTCCACACCACTTTGTCCGGATATGACTGCATGAAACCGGAAATATCCGGTTTTGTTTTGGCTAACTCAATCCCAGATATTGCCACAGCCCCTGTGTTTGTGTTTTCTGGATATTACCAATGGTCATGATTGTTTTGAATGTTTTTTATCAGGGAACATTTAATTTTGTACTGGAAACTCTAATTGGTTCCACATGGAGACACCAGCTCTACACATTCGTATTTTCTAGGAGAAAGCTAGAAGAACTGCGGCAAACAAACATGATATTTCTGTTTGTATACATGACATTTTATGCACTTGTCCAACGAAAAGACTTCGCTTTTCTCCAAAACCATTTTTACTATGATTTGCTTGGTCTATTGCATACAAATTCCACACCACTTTGTCCGGATATGACTGCATGAAACTGGAAATATCCGGTTTTGTTTTGGCTAACTCAATCCCAGATTGCCACAGCCTCTGTGTTTGTGTTTTCTGGATATTACCAATGGTCATTATTGTTTTGAATTTTTTTTATCAGGGAACATTTAATTTTGTACTGGGAAACTCTAATTGGTTCCACATGGAGATACCAGCTCTACACATTTGTATTTTCTAAGCGAGAAACTAGAGGAACTGCGGCAAACAAACATGATATTTCTGTTTGTATACATGACATTTTATGCACTTGCCTAAAGAAAGGAGTTTGCTTTTCTCCAAAACCATTTTTACTATGATTTGCTTGGTCTATTGCATACAAATTCCACACCACTTTGTCCGGATATGACTGCATGAAACCGGAAATATCCGGTTTTGTTTTGGCTAACTCAATCCCAGATTGCCACAGCCTCTGTGTTTGTGTTTTCTGGATATTATCAATGGTCATTATTGTTTTGAATTTTTTTTTAATCAGGGAGCATTTAATTTTGTACAGGGAAACAATCACTGGTTCCACATGCAGAAACCAGTTCTTCCTATTCGTGTATTCTAGGGAGAAAACTAGAGGAATTGCGGGAAACCAACATGATATCTCTGTTTGTATACATGACATTTTATGCACTTGCCTAAAGAAAGGACTTTGCTTTTCTCCAAAACCATTTTACTATGATTTGCTTGGTCTATTGCATACAAATTCCACACCACTTTGTCCGGATATGACTGCATGAAACCGGAAATATCCGGTTTTGTTTTGGCTAACTCAATCCCAGATATTGCCACAGCCCCTGTGTTTGTGTTTTCTGGATATTACCAATGGTCATGATTGTTTTGAATGTTTTTTATCAGGGAACATTTAATTTTGTACTGGAAACTCTAATTGGTTCCACATGGAGACACCAGCTCTACACATTCGTATTTTCTAGGAGAAAGCTAGAAGAACTGCGGCAAACAAACATGATATTTCTGTTTGTATACATGACATTTTATGCACTTGTCCAACGAAAAGACTTCGCTTTTCTCCAAAACCATTTTTACTATGATTTGCTTGGTCTATTGCATACAAATTCCACACCACTTTGTCCGGATATGACTGCATGAAACTGGAAATATCCGGTTTTGTTTTGGCTAACTCAATCCCAGATTGCCACAGCCTCTGTGTTTGTGTTTTCTGGATATTACCAATGGTCATTATTGTTTTGAATTTTTTTTATCGGGGAACATTTAATTTTGTACTGGGAAACTCTAATTGGTTCCACATGGAGATACCAGCTCTACACATTTGTATTTTCTAAGCGAGAAACTAGAGGAACTGCGGCAAACAAACATGATATTTCTGTTTGTATACATGACATTTTATGCACTTGCCTAAAGAAAGGAGTTTGCTTTTCTCCAAAACCATTTTTACTATGATTTGCTTGGTCTATTGCATACAAATTCCACACCACTTTGTCCGGATATGACTGCATGAAACCGGAAATATCCGGTTTTGTTTTGGCTAACTCAATCCCAGATATTGCCACAGCCCCTGTGTTTGTGTTTTCTGGATATTATCAATGGTCATTATTGTTTTGAATGTTTTTTTTTTAATCAGGGAGCATTTAATTTTGTACAGGGAAACAATCACTGGTTCCACATGCAGAAACCAGTTCTTCCTATTCGGGTATTCTAGGGAGAAATCTAGAAGAATGGCAGAAAACAAACATGATATTTCTGTTGGTATACATGACATTTTATGCACTTGCATGAAGAAAGGAGTTTGCTTTTCTCCAAAACCATTTTTAGTATGATTTGCTTGGTCTATTGCCTACAAATTCCACACCACTTTGTCCGGATATGACCGGATGAAACCGGAAATATCCGGTTTTGTTTTGGCTAACTCAATCCCAGATTTCCACAGCCTCTGTGTTTGTGTTTTCTGGATATTATCAATGGTCATTATTGTTTTGAATTTTTTTTTATCAGAGAACATTTAATTTTGTACTGGGTAACACTCAGTGGTTCCACATGGAGCACCAGCTCTACACATTCGTATTTTCTAATAGAGAAACTAGAGGAACTGCGGCAAACAAACATGATATTTCTGTTTGTATACATGACATTTTATGCACTTGCCTAAAGAAAGGAGTTTGCTTTTCTCCAAAACCATTTTTACTATGATTTGCTTGGTCTATTGCATACAAATTCCACACCACTTTGCCCAGAAATGACTGCATGAAACCGGAAATATCCGGTTTTGTTTTGGCTAACTCAATCCCAGATATTGCCACAGCCTCTGTGTTTGTGTTTTCTGGATATTATCAAAGGACTTTATTGTTTTCAAACATTTTTTTTAATCAGGGAACATTTAATTTTGTACTGGGAAACCCTCAGTGGTTCCACATGGAGAAACCAGCTCTAAACATTTGTAAATTATACAGAGAATGCTAGAGGAACTGCAGCAAACAAACATCATAATTCTGTTTGTATACATGACATTTTATGCACCTGCCTAATGAAATGACTTTGCTTTTCTCCAAAACCATTTTTACTATGATTTGCTTGGTCTATTGCATACAAATTCCACACCACTTTGTCCGGATATGACTGGATGAAAGGGGAAATATCCGCTTTTGTTTTGGCTAACTCAATCACAGATATTGCGACAGCCTCTGTGTTTGTGTTTTCTGGATATTATCAAACGACTTTATTGTTTTAAATGTTCTTTATCAGGGAACATTTAATTTTGTACTGGGAAACTCTAATTGGTTCCACATGGAGACACCAGCTCTACACATTCGTATTTTCGAGGAGAATGCTAGAAGAACTGCGGAAAACAAACATGATATTTCTGTTTGTATACATGACATTTTATGCACTTGTCCAACGAAAAGACTTTGCTTTTCTCCAAAACCATTTTTACTATGATTTGCTTGGTCTATTGCATACAAATTCCACACCACTTTGTCCGGATATGACTGCATGAAACCGGAAATATCCGGTTTTGTTTTGGCTAACTCAATCCCAGATATTGCCACAGCCTCTGTGTTTGTGTTTTCTGGATATTACCAATGGTCACTATTGTTTTGAAAGTTTTTTTTTTCATCAGGGAACATTTAATTTTGTACTGGGAAACACTCAGTGGTTCCACATGGAGACACCAGCTCTACACATTCGTATTTTCTAAGCGAGAAACTAGAGGAACTGCGGCAAACAAACATGATATTTCTGTTTGTATACATGACATTTTATGCACTTGTCCAACGAAAAGACTTTGCTTTTCTCCAAAACCATTTTTACTATGATTTGCTTGGTCTATTGCATACAAATTCCACACCACTTTGTCCGGATATGACTGCATGAAACCGGAAATATCCGGTTTTGTTTTGGCTAACTCAATCCCAGATTGCCACAGCCTCTGTGTTTGTGTTTTCTGGATATTATCAATGGTCATTATTGTTTTGAATGTTTTTTTTAATCAGGGAGCATTTAATTTTGTACAGGGAAACAATCACTGGTTCCACATGCAGAAACCAGTTCTTCCTATTCGGGTATTCTAGGGAGAAATCTAGAAGAACGGCGGAAAACAAACATGATATTTCTGTTGGTATACATGACATTTTATGCACTTGCCTGAAGAAAGGAGTTTGCTTTTCTCCAAAACCATTTTTACTATGATTTGCTTGGTCTATTGCATACAAATTCCACACCACTTTGTCCGGATATGACTGGATGAAAGGGGAAATATCCGCTTTTGTTTTGGCTAACTCAATCCCAGATTTCCACAGCCTCTGTGTTTGTGTTTTCTGGATATTATCAATGGTCATTATTGTTTTGAATTTTTTTTTATCAGAGAACATTTAATTTTATACTGGGTAACACTCAGTGGTTCCACATGGAGCACCAGCTCTACATATTCGTATTTTCTAATCGAGAAACTAGAGGAACTGCGGCAAACAAACATGATATTTCTGTTTGTATACATGACATTTTATGCACTTGCCTAAAGAAAGGAGTTTGCTTTTCTCCAAAACCATTTTTACTATGATTTGCTTGGTCTATTGCATACAAATTCCACACCACTTTGCCCGGAAATGACTGCATGAAACCGGAAATATCCGGTTTTGTTTTGGCTAACTCAATCCCAGATATTGCCACAGCCTCTGTGTTTGTGTTTTCTGGATATTATCAAAGGACTTTATTGTTTTCAAACATTTTTTTTAATCAGGGAACATTTAATTTTGTACTGGGAAACCCTCAGTGGTTCCACATGGAGAAACCAGCTCTAAACATTTGTAAATTATACAGAGAATGCTAGAGGAACTGCAGCAAACAAACATCATAATTCTGTTTGTATACATGACATTTTATGCACCTGCCTAATGAAATGACTTTGCTTTTCTCCAAAACCATTTTTACTATGATTTGCTTGGTCTATTGCATACAAATTCCACACCACTTTGTCCGGATATGACTGGATGAAAGGGGAAATATCCGCTTTTGTTTTGGCTAACTCAATCACAGATATTGCGACAGCCTCTGTGTTTGTGTTTTCTGGATATTATCAAACGACTTTATTGTTTTAAATGTTCTTTATCAGGGAACATTTAATTTTGTACTGGGAAACTCTAATTGGTTCCACATGGAGACACCAGCTCTACACATTCGTATTTTCTAAATGAATGCTAGAAGAACTGCGGAAAACAAACATGATATTTCTGTTTGTATACATGACATTTTATGCACTTGTCCAACGAAAAGACTTTGCTTTTCTCCAAAACCATTTTTACTATGATTTGCTTGGTCTATTGCATACAAATTCCACACCACTTTGTCCGGATATGACTGCATGAAACCGGAAATATCCGGTTTTGTTTTGGCTAACTCAATCCCAGATATTGCCACAGCCTCTGTGTTTGTGTTTTCTGGATATTACCAATGGTCACTATTGTTTTGAAAGTTTTTTTTTTCATCAGGGAACATTTAATTTTGTACTGGGAAACACTCAGTGGTTCCACATGGAGACACCAGCTCTACACATTCGTATTTTCTAAGCGAGAAACTAGAGGAACTGCGGCAAACAAACATGATATTTCTGTTTGTATACATGACATTTTATGCACTTGTCCAACGAAAAGACTTTGCTTTTCTCCAAAACCATTTTTACTATGATTTGCTTGGTCTATTGCATACAAATTCCACACCACTTTGTCCGGATATGACTGCATGAAACCGGAAATATCCGGTTTTGTTTTGGCTAAATCAATCCCAGATATTGCCACAGCCCCTGTGTTTGTGTTTTCTGGATATTATCAATGGCCATTATTGTTTTGAACGTTTTTTTTTTTTTAATCAGGGAGCATTTAATTTTGTACAGGGAAACAATCACTGGTTCCACATGCAGAAACCAGTTCTTCCTATTCGGGTATTCTATGGAGAAAACCAGAGGAACTGCGGCAAACAAACATGATATTTCTGTTTGTATACATGACATTTTATGCACTTGCCTAAAGAAAGGACTTTGCTTTTCTCCAAAACCATTTTTACTGTGATTTTCTCGGTTCATTGCATAGGAATTCCACACCACTTTTTCCGGTTATGACTGGATGAAACCGGAAATATCCGGTTTTGTTTTGGCTAACTCAATCCCAGATATTGCCACAGCCCCTGTGTTTGTGTTTTCTGGATATTATCAAAGGACTTTATTGTTTTGAAACTTTTTTTTTATCAGGGAACATTTAATTTTGTACTGGGAAACCCTCAGTGGTTCCACATGGAGAAACCAGCTCTAAACATTTGTACTTTATACGGAGAATGCTAGAGGAACTGCAGCAAACAAACATGATAATTCTGTTTGTATACATGAGATTTTATGCACCTGCCTAATGAAATGACTTTGCTTTTCTCCAAAACCATTTTACTATGATTTGCTTGGTCTATTGCATACAAATTCCACACCACTTTGTCCGGATATGACTGGATGAAAGGGGAAATATCCGCTTTTGTTTTGACTAACTCAATCACAGATATTGCCACAGCCCCTGTGTTTGTGTTTTCTGGATATTATCAAAGGACTTTATTGTTTTGAATTTTTTTTATCAGGGAACATTTAATTTTGTACTGGGAATCTCTAATTGGTTCCACATGGAGACACCAGCTCTACACATTCGTATTTTCTAAGCGAGAAACTAGAGGAACTGCGGCAAACAAACATGATATTTCTGTTTGTATAGATGGCATTTTATGCACTTATCCAACGAAAAGACTTTGCTTTTCTCCAAAACCAATTTTACTATGATTTGCTTGGTCTATTGCATATAAATCCCACACCACTTTGTCCGGACATGACTGCATGAAACCGGAAATATCCGGTTTTGTTTTGGCTAACTCAATCCCAGATTGCCACAGCCTCCGTGTTTGTTTTTTCTGGATATTACCAAAGGTCATTATTGTTTTGAATTTTTTTTATCAGGGAACATTTAATTTTGTACTGGGAAACACTAATTGGTTCCACATGGAGATACCAGCTCTACACATTTGTATTTTCTAAGTGAGAAACTAGAGGAACTGCGGCAAACAAACATGATATTTCTGTTTGTATACATGACATTTTATGCACTTGCCTAAAGAAAGGAGTTTGCTTTTCTCCAAAACCATTTTTACTATGATTTGCTTGGTCTATTGCATACAAATTCCACACCACTTTGTCCGGATATGACTGCATGAAACCGGAAATATCCGGTTTTGTTTTGGCTAACTCAATCCCAGATATTGCCACAGCCCCTGTGTTTGTGTTTTCTGGATATTATCAATGGTCATTATTGTTTTGAATGTTTTTTTTAATCAGGGAGCATTTAATTTTGTACAGGGAAACAATCACTGGTTCCACATGCAGAAACCAGTTCTTCCTATTCGGGTATTCTAGGGAGAAATCTAGAAGAACGGCGGAAAACAAACATGATATTTCTGTTGGTATACATGACATTTTATGCACTTGCCTGAAGAAAGGAGTTTGCTTTTCTCCAAAACCATTTTTACTATGATTTGCTTGGTCTATTGCATACAAATTCCACACCACTTTGTCCGGATATGACTGCATGAAACCGGAAATATCCGGTTTTGTTTTGGCTAACTCAATCCCAGATTTCCACAGCCTCTGTGTTTGTGTTTTCTGGATATTATCAATGGTCATTATTGTTTTGAATTTTTTTTTATCAGAGAACATTTAATTTTGTACTGGGTAACACTCAGTGGTTCCACATGGAGCACCAGCTCTACACATTCGTATTTTCTAATCGAGAAACTAGAGGAACTGCGGCAAACAAAACTGATATTTCTGTTTGTATACATGACATTTTATGCACTTGACTAAAGAAAGGAGTTTGCTTTTCTCCAAAACCATTTTTACTATGATTTGCTTGGTCTATTGCATACAAATTCCACACCACTTTGCCCGGATATGACTGCATGAAACCGGAAATATCCGGTTTTGTTTTGGCTAACTCAATCCCAGATATTGCCACAGCCCCTGTGTTTGTGTTTTCTGGATATTATCAAAGGACTTTATTGTTTTGAAACATTTTTTTTTATCAGGGAGCATTTAATTTTGTACTGGGAAACCCTCAGTGGTTCCACATGGAGAAACCAGCTCTAAGCATTTGTAAATTATACAGAGAATGCTAGAGGAACTGCAGCAAACAAACATCATAATTCTGTTTGTATACATGACATTTTATGCACCTGCCTAATGAAATGACTTTGCTTTTCTCCAAAACCATTTTTACTATGATTTGCTTGGTCTATTGCATACAAATTCCACACCACTTTGTCCGGATATGACTGGATGAAAGGGGAAATATCCGCTTTTGTTTTGGCTAACTCAATCACAGATATTGCGACTGCCTCTGTGTTTGTGTTTTCTGGATATTATCAAACGACTTTATTGTTCTAAATGTTCTTTATCAGGGAACATTTAATTTTGTACTGGGAAACTCTAATTGGTTCCACATGGAGACACCAGCTCTACACATTTGTATTTTCTAGGAGAATGCTAGAAGAACTGCGGAAAACAAACATGATATTTCTGTTTGTATACATGACATTTTATGCACTTGTCCAACGAAAAGACTTTGCTTTTCTCCAAAACCATTTTTACTATGATTTGCTTGGTCTATTGCATACAAATTCCACACCACTTTGTCCGGATATGACTGCATGAAACCGGAAATATCCGGTTTTGTTTTGGCTAACTCAATCCCAGATATTGCCACAGCCTCTGTGTTTGTGTTTTCTGGATATTACCAATGGTCATGATTGTTTTGAAAGTTTTTTTTTAATCAGGGAACATTTAATTTTGTACTGGGAAACACTCAGTGGTTCCACATGGAGACACCAGCTCTACACATTCGTATTTTCTAAGCGAGAAACTAGAGGAACTGCGGCAAACAAACATGATATTTCTGTTTGTATACATGACATTTTATGCACTTGTCCAACGAAAAGACTTTGCTTTTCTCCAAAACCATTTTTACTATGATTTGCTTGGTCTATTGCATACAAATTCCACACCACTTTGTCCGGATATGACTGCATGAAACCGGAAATATCCGGTTTTGTTTTGGCTAACTCAATCCCAGATATTGCCACAGCCCCTGTGTTTGTGTTTTCTGGATATTACCAATGGTCATGATTGTTTTGAAAGTTTTTTTTTTTCATCAGGGAACATTTAATTTTGTACTGGGAAACACTCAGTGGTTCCACATGGAGACACCAGCTCTAAACATTCGTATTTTCTAAGCGAGAAACTAGAGGAACTGTGGCAAACAAACATGATATTTCTGTTTGTATACATGACATTTTATGCACTTGTCCAACGAAAAGACTTTGCTTTTCTCCAAAACCATTTTTACTATGATTTGCTTGGTCTATTGCATACAAATTCCACACCACTTTGTCCGGATATGACTGCATGAAACCGGAAATATCCGGTTTTGTTTTGGCTAACTCAATCCCAGACATTGCCACAGCCCCTGTGTTTGTGTTTTCTGGATATTATCAATGGTCATTATTGTTTGGAACGTTTTTTTTAAATCAGGGAGCATTTAATTTTCTACTGGGAAACAATCACTGGTTCCACATGGAGAAACCAGTTTTTCCTATTCGGGTATTCTATTGAGAAAACCAGAGGAACTGCGGCAAACAAACATGATATTTCTGTTTGTATACATGACATTTTATGCACTTGCCTAAAGAAAGGAGTTTGCTTTTCTCCAAAACCATTTTTACTATGATTTGCTTGGTCTATTGCATACAAATTCCACACCACTTTGCCCGGATATGACTGCATGAAACCGGAAATATCCGGTTTTGTTTTGGCTAACTCAATCCCAGCTATTGCCACAGCCCCTGTGTTTGTGTTTTCTGGATATTATCAAAGGACTTTATTGTTTTGAAACTTTTTAATTTATCAGGGAACATTTAATTTTGTACTGGGAAACCTCAGTGGTTCCACATGGAGAAACCAGCTCTAAACATTTGTAATTTATACGGAGAATGCTAGAGGAACTGCAGCAAACAAACATGATATTTCTGTTTGTATACATGACATTTTATGCACCTGCCTAAAGAAAGGACTTTGCTTTTCTCCAAAACCATTTTTACTATGATTTGCTTGGTCTATTGCATACAAATTCCACACCACTTTGTCCGGATATGACTGCATGAAACCGGAAATATCCGGTTTTGTTTTGGCTAAATCAATCCCAGATATTGCCACAGCCCCTGTGTTTGTGTTTTCTGGATATTATCAATGGCCATTATTGTTTTGAACGTTTTTTTTTTTTTTAATCAGGGAGCATTTAATTTTGTACAGGGAAACAATAACTGGTTCCACATGCAGAAACCAGTTCTTCCTATTCGTGTATTCTAGGGAGAAAACTAGAGGAACGGCGGCAAACAAACATGATATTTCTGTTTGTATACATGACATTTTATGCACTTGCCTAAAGAAAGGACTTTACTTTTCTCCAAAACCATTTTACTATGATTTGCTCGGTCTATTGCATACAAATTCCACACCACTTTGTCCGGATATGACTGCATGAAACCGGAAATATCCGGTTTTGTTTTGGCTAACTCAATCCCAGATATTGCCACAGCCCCTGTGTTTGTGTTTTCTGGATATTATCAATGGTCATTATTGTTTTGAATGTTTTTTTTAATCAGGGAGCATTTAATTTTGTACAGGGAAACAATCACTGGTTCCACATGCAGAAACCAGTTCTTCCTATTCGGGTATTCTAGGGAGAAATCTAGAAGAACGGCGGAAAACAAACATGATATTTCTGTTGGTATACATGACATTTTATGCACTTGCCTGAAGAAAGGAGTTTGCTTTTCTCCAAAACCATTTTTACTATGATTTGCTTGGTCTATTGCATACAAATTCCACACCACTTTGTCCGGATATGACTGCATGAAACCGGAAATATCCGGTTTTGTTTTGGCTAACTCAATCCCAGATTTCCACAGCCTCTGTGTTTGTGTTTTCTGGATATTATCAATGGTCATTATTGTTTTGAATTTTTTTTTATCAGAGAACATTTAATTTTGTACTGGGTAACACTCAGTGGTTCCACATGGAGCACCAGCTCTACACATTCGTATTTTCTAATCGAGAAACTAGAGGAACTGCGGCAAACAAAACTGATATTTCTGTTTGTATACATGACATTTTATGCACTTGCCTAAAGAAAGGAGTTTGCTTTTCTCCAAAACCATTTTTACTATGATTTGCTTGGTCTATTGCATACAAATTCCACACCACTTTGCCCGGATATGACTGCATGAAACCGGAAATATCCGGTTTTGTTTTGGCTAACTCAATCCCAGCTATTGCCACAGCCCCTGTGTTTGTGTTTTCTGGATATTATCAAAGGACTTTATTGTTTTGAAACTTTTTAATTTATCAGGGAACATTTAATTTTGTACTGGGAAACCTCAGTGGTTCCACATGGAGAAACCAGCTCTAAACATTTGTAATTTATACGGAGAATGCTAGAGGAACTGCAGCAAACAAACATGATATTTCTGTTTGTATACATGACATTTTATGCACCTGCCTAAAGAAAGGACTTTGCTTTTCTCCAAAACCATTTTTACTATGATTTGCTTGGTCTATTGCATACAAATTCCACACCACTTTGTCCGGATATGACTGGATGAAAGGGGAAATATCCGCTTTTGTTTTGGCTAACTCAATCACAGATATTGCGACTGCCTCTGTGTTTGTGTTTTCTGGATATTATCAAACGACTTTATTGTTCTAAATGTTCTTTATCAGGGAACATTTAATTTTGTACTGGGAAACTCTAATTGGTTCCACATGGAGACACCAGCTCTACACATTTGTATTTTCTAGGAGAATGCTAGAAGAACTGCGGAAAACAAACATGATATTTCTGTTTGTATACATGACATTTTATGCACTTGTCCAACGAAAAGACTTTGCTTTTCTCCAAAACCATTTTTACTATGATTTGCTTGGTCTATTGCATACAAATTCCACACCACTTTGTCCGGATATGACTGCATGAAACCGGAAATATCCGGTTTTGTTTTGGCTAACTCAATCCCAGATATTGCCACAGCCTCTGTGTTTGTGTTTTCTGGATATTACCAATGGTCATGATTGTTTTGAAAGTTTTTTTTTAATCAGGGAACATTTAATTTTGTACTGGGAAACACTCAGTGGTTCCACATGGAGACACCAGCTCTACACATTCGTATTTTCTAAGCGAGAAACTAGAGGAACTGCGGCAAACAAACATGATATTTCTGTTTGTATACATGACATTTTATGCACTTGTCCAACGAAAAGACTTTGCTTTTCTCCAAAACCATTTTTACTATGATTTGCTTGGTCTATTGCATACAAATTCCACACCACTTTGTCCGGATATGACTGCATGAAACCGGAAATATCCGGTTTTGTTTTGGCTAACTCAATCCCAGATATTGCCACAGCCCCTGTGTTTGTGTTTTCTGGATATTACCAATGGTCATGATTGTTTTGAAAGTTTTTTTTTTTCATCAGGGAACATTTAATTTTGTACTGGGAAACACTCAGTGGTTCCACATGGAGACACCAGCTCTACACATTCGTATTTTCTAAGCGAGAAACTAGAGGAACTGTGGCAAACAAACATGATATTTCTGTTTGTATACATGACATTTTATGCACTTGTCCAACGAAAAGACTTTGCTTTTCTCCAAAACCATTTTTACTATGATTTGCTTGGTCTATTGCATACAAATTCCACACCACTTTGTCCGGATATGACTGCATGAAACCGGAAATATCCGGTTTTGTTTTGGCTAACTCAATCCCAGACATTGCCACAGCCCCTGTGTTTGTGTTTTCTGGATATTATCAATGGTCATTATTGTTTGGAACGTTTTTTTTAAATCAGGGAGCATTTAATTTTCTACTGGGAAACAATCACTGGTTCCACATGGAGAAACCAGTTTTTCCTATTCGGGTATTCTATTGAGAAAACCAGAGGAACTGCGGCAAACAAACATGATATTTCTGTTTGTATACATGACATTTTATGCACTTGCCTAAAGAAAGGAGTTTGCTTTTCTCCAAAACCATTTTTACTATGATTTGCTTGGTCTATTGCATACAAATTCCACACCACTTTGCCCGGATATGACTGCATGAAACCGGAAATATCCGGTTTTGTTTTGGCTAACTCAATCCCAGCTATTGCCACAGCCCCTGTGTTTGTGTTTTCTGGATATTATCAAAGGACTTTATTGTTTTGAAACTTTTTAATTTATCAGGGAACATTTAATTTTGTACTGGGAAACCTCAGTGGTTCCACATGGAGAAACCAGCTCTAAACATTTGTAATTTATACGGAGAATGCTAGAGGAACTGCAGCAAACAAACATGATATTTCTGTTTGTATACATGACATTTTATGCACCTGCCTAAAGAAAGGACTTTGCTTTTCTCCAAAACCATTTTTACTATGATTTGCTTGGTCTATTGCATACAAATTCCACACCACTTTGTCCGGATATGACTGCATGAAACCGGAAATATCCGGTTTTGTTTTGGCTAAATCAATCCCAGATATTGCCACAGCCCCTGTGTTTGTGTTTTCTGGATATTATCAATGGCCATTATTGTTTTGAACGTTTTTTTTTTTTTAATCAGGGAGCATTTGATTTTGTACAGGGAAACAATAACTGGTTCCACATGCAGAAACCAGTTCTTCCTATTCGTGTATTCTAGGGAGAAAACTAGAGGAACGGCGGCAAACAAACATGATATTTCTGTTTGTATACATGACATTTTATGCACTTGCCTAAAGAAAGGACTTTACTTTTCTCCAAAACCATTTTACTATGATTTGCTTGGTCTATTGCATACAAATTCCACACCACTTTGTCCGGATATGACTGCATGAAACCGGAAATATCCGGTTTTGTTTTGGCTAACTCAATCCCAGATATTGCCACAGCCCCTGTGTTTGTGTTTTCTGGATATTATCAATGGTCATTATTGTTTTGAATGTTTTTTTTAATCAGGGAGCATTTAATTTTGTACAGGGAAACAATCACTGGTTCCACATGCAGAAACCAGTTCTTCCTATTCGGGTATTCTAGGGAGAAATCTAGAAGAACGGCGGAAAACAAACATGATATTTCTGTTGGTATACATGACATTTTATGCACTTGCCTGAAGAAAGGAGTTTGCTTTTCTCCAAAACCATTTTTACTATGATTTGCTTGGTCTATTGCATACAAATTCCACACCACTTTGTCCGGATATGACTGCATGAAACCGGAAATATCCGGTTTTGTTTTGGCTAACTCAATCCCAGATTTCCACAGCCTCTGTGTTTGTGTTTTCTGGATATTATCAATGGTCATTATTGTTTTGAATTTTTTTTTATCAGAGAACATTTAATTTTGTACTGGGTAACACTCAGTGGTTCCACATGGAGCACCAGCTCTACACATTCGTATTTTCTAATCGAGAAACTAGAGGAACTGCGGCAAACAAAACTGATATTTCTGTTTGTATACATGACATTTTATGCACTTGACTAAAGAAAGGAGTTTGCTTTTCTCCAAAACCATTTTTACTATGATTTGCTTGGTCTATTGCATACAAATTCCACACCACTTTGCCCGGATATGACTGCATGAAACCGGAAATATCCGGTTTTGTTTTGGCTAACTCAATCCCAGATATTGCCACAGCCCCTGTGTTTGTGTTTTCTGGATATTATCAAAGGACTTTATTGTTTTGAAACATTTTTTTTTTATCAGGGAGCATTTAATTTTGTACTGGGAAACCCTCAGTGGTTCCACATGGAGAAACCAGCTCTAAACATTTGTAAATTATACAGAGAATGCTAGAGGAACTGCAGCAAACAAACATCATAATTCTGTTTGTATACATGACATTTTATGCACCTGCCTAATGAAATGACTTTGCTTTTCTCCAAAACCATTTTTACTATGATTTGCTTGGTCTATTGCATACAAATTCCACACCACTTTGTCCGGATATGACTGGATGAAAGGGGAAATATCCGCTTTTGTTTTGGCTAACTCAATCACAGATATTGCGACTGCCTCTGTGTTTGTGTTTTCTGGATATTATCAAACGACTTTATTGTTCTAAATGTTCTTTATCAGGGAACATTTAATTTTGTACTGGGAAACTCTAATTGGTTCCACATGGAGACACCAGCTCTACACATTTGTATTTTCTAGGAGAATGCTAGAAGAACTGCGGAAAACAAACATGATATTTCTGTTTGTATACATGACATTTTATGCACTTGTCCAACGAAAAGACTTTGCTTTTCTCCAAAACCATTTTTACTATGATTTGCTTGGTCTATTGCATACAAATTCCACACCACTTTGTCCGGATATGACTGCATGAAACCGGAAATATCCGGTTTTGTTTTGGCTAACTCAATCCCAGATATTGCCACAGCCTCTGTGTTTGTGTTTTCTGGATATTACCAATGGTCATGATTGTTTTGAAAGTTTTTTTTTAATCAGGGAACATTTAATTTTGTACTGGGAAACACTCAGTGGTTCCACATGGAGACACCAGCTCTACACATTCGTATTTTCTAAGCGAGAAACTAGAGGAACTGCGGCAAACAAACATGATATTTCTGTTTGTATACATGACATTTTATGCACTTGTCCAACGAAAAGACTTTGCTTTTCTCCAAAACCATTTTTACTATGATTTGCTTGGTCTATTGCATACAAATTCCACACCACTTTGTCCGGATATGACTGCATGAAACCGGAAATATCCGGTTTTGTTTTGGCTAACTCAATCCCAGATATTGCCACAGCCCCTGTGTTTGTGTTTTCTGGATATTACCAATGGTCATGATTGTTTTGAAAGTTTTTTTTTTTCATCAGGGAACATTTAATTTTGTACTGGGAAACACTCAGTGGTTCCACATGGAGACACCAGCTCTACACATTCGTATTTTCTAAGCGAGAAACTAGAGGAACTGTGGCAAACAAACATGATATTTCTGTTTGTATACATGACATTTTATGCACTTGTCCAACGAAAAGACTTTGCTTTTCTCCAAAACCATTTTTACTATGATTTGCTTGGTCTATTGCATACAAATTCCACACCACTTTGTCCGGATATGACTGCATGAAACCGGAAATATCCGGTTTTGTTTTGGCTAACTCAATCCCAGACATTGCCACAGCCCCTGTGTTTGTGTTTTCTGGATATTATCAATGGTCATTATTGTTTGGAACGTTTTTTTTAAATCAGGGAGCATTTAATTTTCTACTGGGAAACAATCACTGGTTCCACATGGAGAAACCAGTTTTTCCTATTCGGGTATTCTATTGAGAAAACCAGAGGAACTGCGGCAAACAAACATGATATTTCTGTTTGTATACATGACATTTTATGCACTTGCCTAAAGAAAGGAGTTTGCTTTTCTCCAAAACCATTTTTACTATGATTTGCTTGGTCTATTGCATACAAATTCCACACCACTTTGCCCGGATATGACTGCATGAAACCGGAAATATCCGGTTTTGTTTTGGCTAACTCAATCCCAGATATTGCCACAGCCCCTGTGTTTGTGTTTTCTGGATATTATCAAAGGACTTTATTGTTTTGAAACTTTTTAATTTATCAGGGAACATTTAATTTTGTACTGGGAAACCTCAGTGGTTCCACATGGAGAAACCAGCTCTAAACATTTGTAATTTATACGGAGAATGCTAGAGGAACTGCAGCAAACAAACATGATATTTCTGTTTGTATACATGACATTTTATGCACCTGCCTAAAGAAAGGACTTTGCTTTTCTCCAAAACCATTTTTACTATGATTTGCTTGGTCTATTGCATACAAATTCCACACCACTTTGTCCGGATATGACTGCATGAAACCGGAAATATCCGGTTTTGTTTTGGCTAAATCAATCCCAGATATTGCCACAGCCCCTGTGTTTGTGTTTTCTGGATATTATCAATGGCCATTATTGTTTTGAACGTTTTTTTTTTTTTTAATCAGGGAGCATTTAATTTTGTACAGGGAAACAATAACTGGTTCCACATGCAGAAACCAGTTCTTCCTATTCGTGTATTCTAGGGAGAAAACTAGAGGAACGGCGGCAAACAAACATGATATTTCTGTTTGTATACATGACATTTTATGCACTTGCCTAAAGAAAGGACTTTACTTTTCTCCAAAACCATTTTACTATGATTTGCTTGGTCTATTGCATTCAAATTCCACACCACTTTGTCCGGATATGACTGTATGAAACCGGAAATATCCGGTTTTGTTTTGCTAACTGAATCCCACATATTGCCACAGCCCCTGTGTTTGTGTTTTCTGGATATTATCAATGGTCATTATTGTTTTGAACGTATTTTTTTTATTAGGGAGCATTTAATTTTGTACAGGGAAAGAATCACTGGATCCACATGCAGAAACCAGTTCTTCCTATTCGTGTATTCTAGGGAGAAAACTAGAGGAACTGCGGCAAACCAACATGATATCTCTTTTTGTATACATGACATTTTATGCACTTGCCTAAAGAAAGGACTTTGCATTTCTCCAAAACCATTTTACTGTGATTTTCTCAGTTCATTGCATAGGAATTCCACACCACTTTGTCCGGATATGACTGCATGAAACCGGAAATATCCGGTTTTGTTTTGGCAAACTCAATCCCAGATATTGCCATAGCCCCTGTGTTTGTGTTTTCTGGATATTATCAAAGGACTTTATTGTTCTGAAACATTTTTTTTATCAGGGAACATTTAATTTTGTACTGGGAATCTCTCAGTGGTTCCACATGGAGAAACCAGCTCTAAACATTTGTAATTTATACGGAGAATGCTAGAGGAACTGCAGCAAAAAAAACATGATATTTCTGTTTGTATACATGACATTTTATGCACCTGCCTAATGAAATGACTTTGCTTTTCTCCAAAACCATTTTACTATGATTTGCTTGGTCTATTGCATACAAATTCCACACCACTTTGTCCGGATATGACTGCATGAAACCGGAAATATCCGCTTTTGTTTTGGCTAACTCAATCACAGATATTGCGACAGCCTCTGTGTTTGTGTTTTCTGGATATTATCAAAGGACTTAATGTTTTGAATGTTTTTTATCAGGGAACATTTAATTTTGTACTGGGAAACTCTAATTGGTTCCACATGGAGACACCAGCTCTACACATTCGTATTTTCTAGGAGAATGCTAGAAGAACTACGGCAAACAAACATGATATTTCTGTTTGTATACATGACATTTTATGCACTTGTCCAACGAAAAGACTTTGCTTTTCTCCAAAACCATTTTTACTATGATTTGCTTGGTCTATTGCATACAAATTCCACACCACGTAGTCCGGATATGACTGCATGAAACCGGAAATATCCGGTTTTGTTTTGGCTAACTCAATCCCAGATTGCCACAGCCTCTGTGTTTGTGTTTTCTGGTTATTATCAAAGGACATTATTATTTGATTTTGTTTATCAGGGAGCATTTAATTTTGTACTGGGAAACCCTCAGTGGTTCCACATGGAGAAAACAGCTCTACACATTCGTATTTTCTAAGCGAGAAACTAGAGGAACTGCGGCAAGCAAACATGATATTTCTGTTTGTATACATGACATTTTATGCACCTGCCTAATGAAATGACTTTGCTTTTCTCCAAAAGCATTTTACTATGATTTGCTTGGTCTATTGCATACAAATTCCACAACACTTTGTCCGGATATGACTGCATGAAACCGGAAATATCCGGTTTTGTTTTGCTATCTCAATCCCAGATATTGCCACAGCCCCTGTGTTTGTGTTTTCTGGATATTATCAATGGTTAGTATTTTTTTGAACTTTTTTTTTATCAGAGAGTATTTAATTTTTTACAGGGAAACAATCACTGGATCCACATGCAGAAACCAGTTTTTCCTATTCGTATATTCTAGGGAGAAATCTAGAGGAACTGCTGCAAACAATCATGATATTTCTGTTTGTATACATGACATTTTATGCACTTTGCTAAAGAAAGGACTTTGCATTTCTCCAAAACCATTTTTACTATGATTTTCTCGGTTCATTGCATAAGAATTCCACACCACTTTGTCCGGATATGACTGCATGAAACCGGAAATATCCGGTTTTGTTTTGGCTAACTCTATCCCAGATATTGCCATAGCCCCTGTGTTTGTGTTTTCTGGATATTATCAAAGGACTTTATTGTTTTGAAACATTTTTTTTTATCAGGGAACATTTAATTTTGTACTGGGAAACCCTCAGTGGTTTCACATGGAGAAACCAGCTCTAAACATTTGTAATTTATACGGAGAATGCTAGAGGAACTGCAACCAAAAAACATGATATTTCTCTTTGTATACATGATATTTTATGCACCTGCCTAATGAAATGACTTTGCTTTTCTCCCAAACCATTTTACTATGATTTGCTTGGTCTATTGCATACAAATTCCACACCTCTTTGTCCGGATATGACTGGATGAAAGGGGAAATATCCGCTTTTTTTTGGCTAACTCAATCACAGATATTGCGACAGCCTCTGTGTTTGTTTTTTCTGGATATTACCAAAGGACTTCATTGTTTTGAATGTTTTTTATCAGGGAACATTTAATTTTGTACTGGGAAACTCTAATTGGTTCCACATGGAGACACCAGCTCTACACATTCGTATTTTCTAAGCGAGAAACTAGAGGAACTGCGGCAAAGAAACGTTATATTTCTGCTTGTATACATGACATTTTATGCACTTGCATAAAGAAAGGACTTTGCTTTTCTCCAAAACCATTTTTACTATGATTTGCTTGGTCTATTGCATACAAATTCCACACCACTTTGTCCGGATATGACTGCATGAAACCGGAAATATCCGGTTTTGTTTTGGCTAACTCAATCCCAGATATTGCCACAGCCCCTGTGTTTGTGTTTTCTGGATATTATCAATGGTCATTATTGTTTTGAACGTTTTTTTTTAATCAGGGAGCATTTAATTTTGTACAGGGAAACAATCACTGGATCCACATGCAGAAACCAGTTCTTCCTATTCGTGTATTCTTGGGAGAAAACTAGAGGAACTGCGGCAAGCAAACATGATATTTCTGTTTGTATACATGACATTTTATGCACTTGCCTAAAGAAAGGACTTTGCTTTTCTCCAAAACCATTTTTACTATGATTTGCTTGGTCTATTGCATACAAATTCCACACTACTTTGTCCGGATATGACTGCATGAAACCGGAAATATCCGGTTTTCTTTTGGCTAACTCAATCCCAGATTGCCACAGCCTCTGTTTTTGTGTTTTCTGGTTATTATCAAAGGACATTATTATTTGATTTTTTTTATCAGGGAACATTTAATTTTGTACTGGGAAACTCTAATTGGTTCCACATGGAGACACCAGCTCTACACATTCGTATTTTCTAGGAGAAAGCTAGAAGAACTGCGGCAAACAAACATGATATTTCTGTTTGTATACATGACATTTTATGCACTTGTCCAAAGAAAAGACTTTGCTTTTCTCCAAAACCATTTTTACTATGATTTGCTTGGTCTATTGCATACAAATTCCACACCACTTTGTCCGGATATAACTGCATGAAACCGGAAATATCCGGTTTTGTTTTGGCTAACTCAATCCCAGATTGCCACAGCCTGTGTGTTTGTGTTTTCTGGATATTATCAATGGTCATTATTGTTTTGAATTTTTTTTTATCAGGGAACATTTAATTTTGTACTGGGAAACACTCAGTGGTTCCACATGGAGACACCAGCTCTACACATTCGTATTTTCTAAGCGAGAAACTAGAGGAACGGCGGCAAACAAACATGATATTTCTGTTTGTATACATGACATTTTATGCACTTGCCTAAAGAAAGGACTTTACTTTTCTCCAAAACCATTTTACTATGATTTGCTTGGTCTATTGCATTCAAATTCCACACCACTTTGTCCGGATATGACTGTATGAAACCGGAAATATCCGGTTTTGTTTTGCTAACTGAATCCCACATATTGCCACAGCCCCTGTGTTTGTGTTTTCTGGATATTATCAATGGTCATTATTGTTTTGAACGTATTTTTTTTATTAGGGAGCATTTAATTTTGTACAGGGAAAGAATCACTGGATCCACATGCAGAAACCAGTTCTTCCTATTCGTGTATTCTAGGGAGAAAACTAGAGGAACTGCGGCAAACCAACATGATATCTCTTTTTGTATACATGACATTTTATGCACTTGCCTAAAGAAAGGACTTTGCATTTCTCCAAAACCATTTTACTGTGATTTTCTCAGTTCATTGCATAGGAATTCCACACCACTTTGTCCGGATATGACTGCATGAAACCGGAAATATCCGGTTTTGTTTTGGCAAACTCAATCCCAGATATTGCCATAGCCCCTGTGTTTGTGTTTTCTGGATATTATCAAAGGACTTTATTGTTCTGAAACATTTTTTTTATCAGGGAACATTTAATTTTGTACTGGGAATCTCTCAGTGGTTCCACATGGAGAAACCAGCTCTAAACATTTGTAATTTATACGGAGAATGCTAGAGGAACTGCAGCAAAAAAAACATGATATTTCTGTTTGTATACATGACATTTTATGCACCTGCCTAATGAAATGACTTTGCTTTTCTCCAAAACCATTTTACTATGATTTGCTTGGTCTATTGCATACAAATTCCACACCACTTTGTCCGGATATGACTGCATGAAACCGGAAATATCCGCTTTTGTTTTGGCTAACTCAATCACAGATATTGCGACAGCCTCTGTGTTTGTGTTTTCTGGATATTATCAAAGGACTTAATGTTTTGAATGTTTTTTATCAGGGAACATTTAATTTTGTACTGGGAAACTCTAATTGGTTCCACATGGAGACACCAGCTCTACACATTCCTATTTTCTAGGAGAAAGCTAGAAGAACTGCGGCAAACAAACATGATATTTCTGTTTGTATACATGACATTTTATGCACTTGTCCAACGAAAAGACTTTGCTTTTCTCCAAAACCATTTTTACTATGATTTGCTTGGTCTATTGCATACAAATTCCACACCACTTAGTCCGGATATGACTGCATGAAACCGGAAATGTCCGGTTTTGTTTTGGCTAACTCAATCCCAGATTGCCACAGCCTCTGTGTTTGTGTTTTCTGGTTATTATCAAAGGACATTATTATTTGATTTTGTTTATCAGGGAACATTTAATTTTGTACTGGGAAACTCTAATTGGTTCCACATGGAGAAAACAGCTCTACACATTCGTATTTTCTAAGCGAGAAACTAGAGGAACTGCGGCAAGCAAACATGATATTTCTGTTTGTATACATGACATTTTATGCACCTGCCTAATGAAATGACTTTGCTTTTCTCCAAAAGCATTTTACTATGATTTGCTTGGTCTATTGCATACAAATTCCACAACACTTTGTCCGGATATGACTGCATGAAACCGGAAATATCCGGTTTTGTTTTGCTATCTCAATCCCAGATATTGCCACAGCCCCTGTGTTTGTGTTTTCTGGATATTATCAATGGTCATTATTGTTTTGAACGTTTTTTTTTTATCAGGGAGTATTTAATTTTTTACAGGGAAACAATCACTGGATCCACATGCAGAAACCAGTTTTTCCTATTCGTGTATTCTAGGGAGAAATCTAGAGGAACTGCTGCAAACAATCATGATATTTCTGTTTGTATACATGACATTTTATGCACTTGCCTAAAGAAAGGAGTTTGCTTTTCTCCAAAACCATTTTTACTATGATTTGCTTGGTCTATTGCATACAAATTCCACACCACTTTGTCCGGATATGACTGCATGAAACCGGAAATATCCGGTTTTGTTTTGGCTAACTCTATCCCAGATATTGCCATAGCCCCTGTGTTTGTGTTTTCTGGATATTATCAATGGTCATTATTGTTTTGAAACATTTTTTTTATCAGGGAACATTTAATTTTGTACTGGGAAACCCTCAGTGGTTTCACATGGAGAAACCAGCTCTAAACATTTGTAATTTATACGGAGAATGCTAGAGGAACTGCAACCAAAAAACATGATATTTCTCTTTGTATACATGATATTTTATGCACCTGCCTAATGAAATGACTTTGCTTTTCTCCCAAACCATTTTACTATGATTTGCTTGGTCTATTGCATACAAATTCCACACCTCTTTGTCCGGATATGACTGGATGAAAGGGGAAATATCCGCTTTTTTTTGGCTAACTCAATCACAGATATTGCGACAGCCTCTGTGTTTGTTTTTTCTGGATATTACCAAAGGACTTCATTGTTTTGAATGTTTTTTATCAGGGAACATTTAATTTTGTACTGGGAAACTCTAATTGGTTCCACATGGAGACACCAGCTCTACACATTCGTATTTTCTAAGCGATAAACTAGAGGAACTGCGGCAAAGAAACGTTATATTTCTGCTTGTATACATGACATTTTATGCACTTGCATAAAGAAAGGACTTTGCTTTTCTCCAAAACCATTTTTACTATGATTTGCTTGGTCTATTGCATACAAATTCCACACCACTTTGTCCGGATATGACTGCATGAAACCGGAAATATCCGGTTTTGTTTTGGCTAACTCAATCCCAGATATTGCCACAGCCCCTGTGTTTGGGTTTTCTGGATATTATCAATGGTCATTATTGTTTTGAACGTTTTTTTTTTAATCAGGGAGCATTTAATTTTGTACAGGGAAACAATCACTGGATCCACATGCAGAAACCAGTTCTTCCTATTCGTGTATTCTTGGGAGAAAATTAGAGGAACTGCGGCAAGCAAACATGATATTTCTGTTTGTATACATGACATTTTATGCACTTGCCTAAAGAAAGGACTTTGCTTTTCTCCAAAACCATTTTTACTATGATTTGCTTGGTCTATTGCATACAAATTCCACACCACTTTGTCCGGATATGACTGCATGAAACCGGAAATATCCGGTTTTCTTTTGGCTAACTCAATCCCAGATTGCCACAGCCTCTGTGTTTGTGTTTTCTGGATATTATCAAAGGACTTTATTGTTTTGAATGTTTTTTATCAGGGAACATTTAATTTTGTACTGGGAAACTCTAATTGGTTCCACATGGAGACACCAGCTCTACACATTCGTATTTTCTAGGAGAAAGCTAGAAGAACTGTGGCTAACAAACATGATATTTCTGTTTGTATACATGACATTTTATGCACTTGCCTAAAGAAAGGAGTTTGCTTTTCTCCAAAACCATTTTTACTATGATTTGCTTGGTCTATTGCATACAAATTCCACACCACTTTGTCCGGATATGACTGCAGGAAACCGGAAATATCCGCTTTTGTTTTGCTAACTCAATCCCAGATATTACCACAGCCCCTGTGTTTGTGTTTTCTGGATATTATCAATGGTCATTATTGTTTTGAAAGTTTTTTTTTTTTATCAGGGAGCATTTAATTTTGTACTGGGAAATCCTCAGTGGTACCACATGGAGAAAACAGCTCTACACATTCGTATTTTCTAAGCGAGAAACTAGAGGAACTGCGGCAAGCAAACATGATATTTCTGTTTGTATACATGACATTTTATGCACCTGCCTAATGAAATGACTTTGCTTTTCTCCAAAAGCATTTTACTATGATTTGCTTGGTCTATTGCATACAAATTCCACACAACTTTGTCCGGATATGACTGGATGAAAGGGGAAATATCCGCTTTTGTTTTGGATAACTCAATCACAGATATTGCAACAGCCTCTGTGTTTGTGTTTTCTGGATATTACCAAAGGACTTCATTGTTTTGAATGTTTTTTATCAGGGAACATTTAATTTTGTAGTGGGAAACTCTAATTGGTTCCACATGGAGACACTAGCTCTACACATTCGTATTTTCTAAGCGAGAAACTAGAGGAACTGCGGCAAACAAACATGATATCTCTGTTTGTATACATGACATTTTATGCACTTGCCTAAAGAAAGCACTTTGCTTTTCTCCAAAACCATTTTTACTATGATTTGCTTGGTCTATTGCATACAAATTCCACACCACTTTCTCCGGATATGACTGCATGAAACCGGAAATATCCGGTTTTGTTTTGGCTAACTCAATCCCAGATATTGCCACAGCCCCTGTGTTTGTGTTTTCTGGATATTATCAGTGGTCATTATTGTTTTGAATTTTTTTTATCAGGGAACATTTAATTTTGTACTGGGAAACTCTATTTGGTTCCACATGGAGACACCAGCTCTACACATTCGTATTTTCTAGGAGAATGCTAGAAGAACTGCGGCAAACAAACATGATATTTCTGTTTGTATACATGACATTTTATGCACTTGTCCAACGAAAAGACTTTGCTTATCTCCAAAACCATTTTAACTATGATTTGCTTGGTCTATTACATACAAATTCCACACCACTTTGTCCGGATATGACTGCATGAAACCGGAAATATCCGGTTTTGTTTTGGCTAACTCAATCCCAGATTGCCACAGCCCCTGTGTTTGTGTTTTCTGGATATTATCAGTGGTCATTATTGTTTTGAATTTTTTTTATCAGGGAACATTTAATTTTGTACTGGGAAACTCTAATTGGTTCCACATGGAGACACCAGCTCTACACATTCGTATTTTCTAGGAGAATGCTAGAAGAACTGCGGCAAACAAACATGATATTTCTGTTTGTATACATGACATTTTATGCACTTGTCCAACGAAAAGACTTTGCTTTTCTCCAAAACCATTTTTACTGTGATTTTCTCGGTTCATTGCATAGGAATTCCAGAACACTTTGTCCGGATATGACTGTATGAAACCGGAAATATCCGGTTTTGTTTTGGCTAACTCAATCCCAGATATTGCCACAGCACCTGTGTTTGTGCTTTCTGAATATTATCAATGGTCATTATTGTTTGCAACGTTTTTTTTTTTTTTATCAGGGAGCATTTAATTTTGTACAGGGAAAGAATCACTGGATCCACATGCAGAAACCAGTTCTTCCTATTCGTGTATTCTAGGGAGAAAACTAGAGGAACTGCGGCAAACAAACATGATATCGCTGTTTGTATACATGACATTTTATGCACTTGCCTAAAGAAAGGACTTTGCTTTTCTCCAAAACCATTTTTACTATGATTTTCTCGGTCCATTACATAGGATTTCTCACCACTATGTCCGGATATGACTGCATGAAACCGGAAATATCCGGTTTTGTTTTGCTAACTCAATCCCAGATATTGCCACAGCCCCTGTGTTTGTGTTTTCTGGATATTATCAATGGTCATTATTGTTTTGAACGTTTTTTTTTATCAGGGAGCATTTAATTTTGTACTGGGAAACCCTCCGTGGTTCCACATGGAGAAACCAGCTCTACACATTCGTATTTTCTAAGCGAGAAACTAGAGGAACTGCGGCAAGCAAACATGATATTTCTGTTTGTATACATGACATTTTATGCACCTGCCTAATGAAATGACTTTGCTTTTCTCCAAAACCATTTTAATATGATTTGCTTGGTCTATTGCATACAAATTCCACACCACTTTGTCCGGATATGACTGGATGAAAGGGGAAATATCCGCTTTTGTTTTGGCTAACTCAATCACAGATATTGCGACAGCCTCTGTGGTTGTGTTTTCTGGATATTACAAAAGGACTTCATTGTTTTGAATGTTTTTTATCAGGGAACATTTAATTTTGTACTGGGAAACTCTAATTGGTT
Source organism: Lepus europaeus (assembly GCF_033115175.1). Taxonomy (NCBI): domain Eukaryota; kingdom Metazoa; phylum Chordata; class Mammalia; order Lagomorpha; family Leporidae; genus Lepus; species Lepus europaeus. The sequence continues at coordinate 40,374,758 of NC_084847.1, read as the reverse complement.
CCACATGGAGACACCAGCTCTACACATTCGTATTTTCTAAGTGAGAAACTGGAGGAACTGCGGCAAACAAACATGATATTTCTGTTTGTATACATGACATTTTATGCACTTGCCTAATGAAAGGACTTTGCTTTTCTCCAAAACCATTTTTACTGTGATTTTCTCGGTTCATTGCATAGCAATTCCAGAAGCCTTTGTCCGGATATGACTGCATGAAACCGGACATATCCGGTTTTTTTTTGGCTAACTCAATCCCAGATATTGCCACAGCTCCTGTGTTTGGGTTTTCTGGATATTATCAAAGGACTTTATTGTTTTGAAACATTTTTTTAAATCAGGGAACATTTAATTTTGTACAGGGAAACCCTCAGTGGTTCCACATGGAGAAACCAGCTCTAAACATTTGTAATTTATACGGAGAATGCTAGAGGAAATGCAGCAAAAAACATGATATTTCTGTTTTATACATGATATTTTATGCACCTGCCTAATGAAAGGACTTTGCTTTTCTCCAAAACCATTTTTACTATGATTTGCTTGGTCTATTGCATACAAATTCCACACCACTTTGTCCGGATATGACTGCATGAAACCGGAAATATCCGGTTTTGTTTTGGCTAACTCAATCCCAGATTGCCACAGCCTCTGTGTTTGTGTTTTCTGGATATTATCAATGGTCATTATTGTTTTGAATTTTTTTTTATCAGGGAACATTTAATTTTGTACTGGGAAACTCTAATTGGTTCCACATGGAGACACCAGCTCTACACATTCGTATTTTCTATGCGAGAAACTAGAGGAACTGCGGCAAACAAACATGATATTTCTGTTTGTATACATGACATTTTATGCACTTGCCTAAAGAAAGGAGTTTGCTTTTCTCCAAAACCATTTTTACTATGATTTGCTTGGTGTATTCCATACAAATTCCACACCACTTGGTCCGGATATGAGTGCATGAAACCGGAAATATCCGGTATTTTTTTGGCTAACGCAATCCCAGATATTGCCACAGCCCCTGTGTTTGTGTTTTCTGGATATTATCAATGGTCATTATTGTTTTGAACGTTTTTTTTTTATCAGGGAGCATTTAATTTTGTACAGGGAAACAATCACTGGTTCCACATGCAGAAACCAGTTCTTCCTATTCGTGTATTCTTGGGAGAAAACTAGAGGAACTGCGGCAAGCAAACATGATATTTCTGTTTGTATACATGACATTTTATGCACTTGCCTAAAGAAAGGAGTTTGCTTTTCTCCAAAACCATTTTTACTATGATTTGCTTGGTCTATTGCATACAAATTCCACACCACTTTGTCCGGATATGACTGCATGAAACCGGAAATATCCGGTTTTGTTTTGGCTAACTCAATCCCAGATTGCCACAGCCTCTGTGTTTGTGTTTTCTGGATATTATCAAAGGTCATTATTGTTTTGAATTTTTTTTATCAGGGAACATTTAATTTTGTACTGGGAAACACTCAGTGGTTCCACATGGAGACATCAGCTCTACAAATTCGTATTTACTAAGCGAGAAACTAGAGGAACGGCGGCAAACAAACATGATATTTCTGTTTGTATACATGACATTTTATGCACTTGCCTTAAAAAGGACTTTGCTTTTCTCCAAAACCATTTTTAGTATGAATTTTGGTCTATTGCATACAAATTCCACACCACTTTGTCCGGATATGACTGCATGAAACCGGAAATATCCGGTTTTGTTTTGGCTAACTCAATCCCAGATATTGCCACAGCCCCTGTGTTTGTGTTTTCTGGATATTATCAATGGTCATTATTGTTTTGAACGTTTTTTTTAATCAGGGAGCATTTAATTTTGTACAGGGAAACAATCACTGGATCCACATGCAGAAACCAGTTCTTCCTATTCGTGTATTCTTGGGAGAAATCTAGAGGAACTGTGGCAAACAAACATGATATCTCTGTTTGTATACATGACATTTTATGCACTTGCCTAAAGAAAGGAGTTTGCTTTTCTCCAAAACCATTTTTACTATGATTTTCTCGGTCCATTACAGAGTAATTCCACAATACTTTGTCCGGATATGACTGCATGAAACCGGAAATATCCGGTTTTGTTTTGGCTAACTCAATCCCAGATATTGCCACAGCCCCTGTGTTTGTGTTTTCTGGATATTATCAAAGGACTTTATTCTTTTGAAACATTTTTTTATCAGGGAACATTTAATTTTGTACTGGGAAACCCTCAGTGTTTTCACATGGAGAAACCAGCGCTAAACATTTGTAAATTATACGGAGAAACTAGAGGAACTGCAGCAAACAAACATGATATTTCTGTTTGTATACATGACATTTTATGCACCTGCCTAATGAAATGACTTTGCTTTTCTCCAAAACCATTTTTACAATGATTTGCTTCTTCTATTGCATACAAATTCCAAACCACTTTGTCCGGATATGACTGCATGAAACCGGAAATATCCGGTTTTGTTTTGGCTAACTCAATCCCAGATATTGCCACAGCCCCTGTGTTTGTGTTTTCTGGATATTAGCAATGGTCATTATTGTTTGGAACGTTTTTTTTAATCAGGGAGCATTTAATTTTGTACAGGGAAACAATCACTGGTTCCACATGGAGACACCATCTCTACACATTCGTATTTTCTAGCGAGAAAACTAGAGGAACTGCGGCAAGCAAACATGATATTTCTGTTTGTATACATGACATTTTATGCACTTGCCTAAAGAAAGGAGTTTGCTTTTCTCCAAAACCATTTTTACTGTGATTTTCTCGGTTCATTGCATAGCAATTCCAGAACACTTTGTCCGGATATGACTGTATGAAAATGGAAATATCCAGTTTTGTTTTGGCTAATTCAAACCCAGATTGCCACAGCCTCTGTGTTTGTGTTTTCTGGATATTATCAATGGTCATTATTGTTTGGAACGTTTTTTTTTAATCAGGGAACATTTAATTTTGTACAGGGAAACAATCACTGGTTCCACATGGAGACACCATCTCTACACATTCGTATTTTCTAGCGAGAAAACTAGAGGAACTGCGGCAAGCAAACATGATATTTCTGTTTGTATACATGACATTTTATGCACCTGCCTAATGAAATGACTTTGCTTTTCTCCAAAACCATTTTTACTATGATTTGCTTGGTCTATTGCATACAAATTCCACACCACTTTGTTCGGATATGACTGCATGAAACCGGAAATATCCGGGTTTTTTTTGGCTAACTCAATCCCAGATATTGCCACAGCCCCTGTGTTTGTGTTTTCTGGATATTATCAAAGGACTTTATTGTTTTGAAACATTTTTTTATCAGGGAACATTTAATTTTGTACTGGGAAACCCTTCAGTGTTTCCACATGGAGAAACCAGCTCTAAACATTTGTAAATTATACGGAGAAAACTAGAGGAACTGCACCAAACAAACATGATAATTCTGTTTGTATACATGACATTTTATGCACCTGCCTAATGAAATGTCTTTGCTTTTCTCCAAAACCATTTTTACTATGATTTCCTTGGTCTATTGCATACAAATTCCACACCACTTTGTCTGGATATGACTGGATGAAAAGGGAAATATCTGCTTCTGTTTTGGCTAACTCAATCACAGATATTGCGACACCCTCTGTGTTTGTGTTTTCTGGATATTATCAAAGGACTTTATTGTTTTGAATGTTTTTTATCAGGGAACATTTAATTTTGTACTGGGAAACTCTAATTGGTTCCACATGGAGACACCAGCTCTACACATTCGTATTTTCTAGGAGAAAGCTAGAAGAACTGCGGCAAACAAACATGATATTTCTGTTTGTATACATGACATTTTATGCACTTGTCCAAAGAAAGGAGTTTGCTTTTCTCCAAAACCATTTTTACTATGATTTGCTTGGTCTATTGCATACAAATTCCACACCACTTTGTCCGGATATGACTGCATGAAACCGGAAATATCCGGTTTTGTTTTGGTTAACTCAATCCCAGATATTGCCACAGCCTCTGTGTTTGTGTTTTCTGGATATTATCAAAGGACTTTATTGTTTTGAATGTTTTTTTTTAATCAGAGAGCATTTAATATTGTACTGGGAAACTCTAATTGGTTCCACATGGAGACACCAGCTCTACACATTCGTATTTTCTAGGAGAAAGCTAGAAGGACTGCGGCAAACAAACATCATATTTCTGTTTGTATACATGACATTTTATGCACTTGTCCAAAGAAAGGAGTTTGCTTTTGTCCAAAACCATTTTTACTATGATTTGCTTCGTCTATTGCATACAAATTCCACACCACTTTGTCCGGATATGACTGCATGAAACCGGAAATATCCGGTTTTCTTTTGGCTAACTCAATCCCAGATTGCCACAGCCTCTGTGTTTGTGTTTTCTGGATATTATCAATGGTCATTATTGTTTTGAACATTTATTTTTATCAGGGAGCATTTAATTTTGTACTGGGAAACACTCAGTGGTTCCACATGGAGACACCAGCTCTACACATTCGTATTTTCTAAGCGAGAAACTAGAGGAACTGCGGCAAACAAACATGATATTTCTGTTTGTATACATGACATTTTATGCACTTGCCTAAAGAAAGGACTTTGCTTTTCTCCAAAACCATTTTTACTATGATTTGCTTGGTCTATTGCATACAAATTCCACACCACTTTGTCCGGATATGACTGCATGAAACTGGAAATATCCGGTTTTGTTTTGGCTAACTCAATCCCAGATATTGCCACAGCTCCTGTGTTTTTGTTTTCTGGATATTATCAATGGTCATTATTGTTTTGAATGCTTTTTTTTAAATCAGGGAGCATTTAATTTTGTACAGGGAAACAATCACTGGTTCCACATGCAGAAACCAGTTCTTCCTATTCGTTTATTCTAGGGAGAAATCTAGAGGAACGGCGGCAAACAAACATGATATTTCTGTTTGTATACATGACATTTTATGCACTTGCCTGAAGAAAGGAGTTTGCTTTTCTCCAAAACCATTTTTACTATGATTTGCTTGGTCTATTGCATACAAATTCCACACCACTTTGTCTGGATATGACTGTATGAAACCGGAAATATCCGGTTTTGTTTTGGCTAACTCAATCCCAGATTGCCACACCCTCTGTGTTTGTGTTTTCTGTATATTATCAATGGTCATTATTGTTTGGAATGTTTTGTTATCAGGGAACATTCAATTTTGTACTGGGAAACCCTCAGTGGTTCCACATGGTGAAACCAGCTCTAAACATTTGTAAATTATACGGAGAATGCTAGAGGAACTGCAGCAAACAAACATGATATTTCTGTTTGTATACATGACATTTTGTGTACCTGCCTAATGAAATGACTTTGCTTTTCTCCAAAACCATTTTTACTATGATTTGCTTGGTCTATTGCATACAAATTCCACACCACTTTGTCCGGATATGACTGCATGAAACCGGAAATATCCGCTTTTGTTTTGGCTAACTTAATCACAATATTGCGACAGCCTCTGTGTTTGTGTTTTCTGGATATTATCAAAGGACTTTATTGTTTTGAATGTTTTTTATCATGGAACATTTAATTTTGTACTGGGAAACTCTAATTGGTTCCACATGGAGACACCAGCTCTACACATTCGTATTTTCTAAGCGAGAAACTAGAGGAACTGCGGCAAACAAACATGATATTTCTGTTTGTATACATGACATTTTATGCACTTGCCTAAAGAAAGGAGTTTGCTTTTCTCCAAAACAATTTTTACTATGATTTGCTTGGTCTATTGCATACAAATTCCACAACACTTTGTCCGGATATGACTGCATGAAACCGGAAATATCCGGTTTTGTTTTGGCTAACTCAATCCCAGATATTGCCAAAGCCCCTGTGTTTGTGTTTTCTGGATATTATCAATGGTCATTATTGTTTTGAACGTTTTAATCAGGGAGCATTTAATTTTGTACAGGGAAACAATAACTGGTTCCACATGGAGAAACCAGTTTTTCCTATTCGTGTATTCTAGGGAGAAAACTAGAGGAACTGCGGCAAACAAACATGATACCTCTCTTTGTATACCTGACATTTTATGCACTTGCCTAAAGAAAGGACTTTGCTTTTCTCCAAAACCATTTTACTATGATTTGCTTGGTCTATTGCATATAAATTCCACACCACTTTGTCCGGATATGACTGGATGAAAGGGGAAATATCCGCTTTTGTTTTGGCTAACTCAATCCCAGATATTGCGACAGCCTCTGTGTTTGTGTTTTCTGGATATTACCAAAGACTTTATTGTTTTGAATGTTTTTTATCAGGGAACATTTAATTTTGTACTGGGAAACTCTAATTGGTTCCACATGGAGACACCAGTTCTACACATTCGTATTTTCTAGGAGAATGCTAGAAGAACTGCTGCAAACAAACATGATATTTCTGTTTGTATACATGACATTTTATGCACTTGCCTAAAGAAAGGAGTTTGCTTTTCTCCAAAACCATTATTACTATGATTTGCTTGGTCTATTGCATACAAATTCCACACCACTTTGTCCGGATATGACTGCATGAAACCGGAAATATCCGGTTTTGTTTTGGCTAACTCAATCCCAGATATTGCCACAGCCCCTGTGTTTGTGTTTTCTGGATATTATCAATGGTCATTATTGTTTTGAATGTTTTTTTTTAATCAGGGAGCATTTAATTTTGTACAGGGAAACAATCACTGGTTCCACATGCAGAAACCAGTTCTTCCTACTCGGGTATTCTAGGGAGAAATCTAGAGGAACTGCGGCAAACAAACATGATATTTCTGTTTGTATACATGACATTTTATGCACTTGCCTAAAGAAAGGAGTTTGCTTTTCTCCAAAACCATTTTTACTATGATTTGCTTGGTCTATTGCATACAAATTCCACACCACTTTGTCTGGATATGACTGCATGAAACCGTAAATATCCGGTTTAGTTTTGGCTAACTCAATCCCAGATTGCCACAGCCTCTGTGTTTGTGTTTTCTGGATATTATCAATGGTCATTTCTGTTTTGAATTTTTTTTATCAGGGAACATTTAATTTTGTACTGGGAAACACTCAGTGGTTCCACATGGAGACACCAGCTCTACACATTCGTATTTTCTAAGCGAGAAACTAGAGGAACTGCGGCAAACAAACATGATATTTCTGTTTGTATACCTGACATTTTATGCACTTGCCTGAAGAAAGGAGTTTGCTTTTCTGCAAAACCATTTTTACTATGATTTGCTTGGTCTATTGCATACAAATTCCACACCACTTTGTCCGGATATGACTGCATGAAACCGGAAATATCCGGTTTTGTTTTGGTAACTCAATCCCAGATATTGCCACAGCCCCTGTGTTTGTGTTTTCTGGATATTACCAATGGTCATTATTGTTTTGAATGTTTTTTTTATCAGTGAGCATTTAATTATGTACAGAGAAACAATCACTGGATCCACATGCAGAAACCAGTTCTTCCTATTTGTGTATTCTAGGGAAAAAACTAGAGGAACTGCGGCAAGCAAACATGATATTTCTGTTTGTATACATGACATTTTATGCACTTGCCTAAAGAAAGGACTTCGCTTTTCTCCAAAACCATTTTTACTGTGATTTTCTCGGTTCATTGCATAGCAATTCCAGAACACTTTGTCCGGATATGACTGCATGAAACTGGAAATATCCGGTTTTGTTTTGGATAACTCAATCCCAGATATTGCCACAGCCCCTGTGTTTGTGTTTTCTGGATATTATCAAAGGACTTTATTGTTTTGAAATATTTTTTTATGAGGGAACATTTAATTTTGTACTGGGAAACATTCAGTGTTTCCACATGGAGAAACCAGCTCTAAACATTTGTAAATTATACGGAGAAAACTAGAGGAACTGCAGCAAACAAACATGATAATTCTGTTTGTATACATGACATTTTATGCACCTGCCTAATGAAATGACTTTGCTTTTGTCCAAAACCATTTTTACTATGATTTGCGTGGTCTATTGCATACAAATTCCACACCACTTTGTCCGGATATGACTGCATGAAACCGGAAATATCCGCTTTTGTTTTGGCTAACTCAATCACAGATATTGCGACAGCCTCTGTGTTTGTGTTTTCTGGATATTAACAAAGGACTTTATTGTTTTGAATGTTTTTTATCAGGGAACATTTAATTTTGTACTGGGAAACTCAAATTGGTTCCACATGGAGACACCAGCTCTACACATTCGTATTTTCTAGGAGAAAGCTAGAAGAACTGCGGCAAACAAACATGATATTTCTGTTTTCTTACATGACATTCTATGCACTTGCCTGAAGAAAGGAGTTTGCTTTTCTCCAAAACCATTTTTACTATGATTTGCTTGGTCTATTGCATACAAATTCCACACCACTTTGTCCGGATATGACTGCATGAAACCGGAAATATCCGGTTTTGTTTTGGCTAACTCAATCCCATTTTGCCACAGCCTCTGTGTTTGTGTTTTCTGGATATTATCAATGGTCATTATTGTTTTGAATTTTTTTTTATCAGGGAACATTTAATTTTGTACTGGGAAACACTCAGTGGTTCCACATGGAGACACCAGCTCTACACATTCGTATTTTCTAAGCAAGAAACTAGAGGAACTGCGGCAAACAAACATGATATTTCGGTTTGTATACATGACATTTTATGCACTTGCCTAAAGAAAGGAGTTTGCTTTTCTCCAAAACCATTTTTACTATGATTTGCTTGGTCTATTGCATACAAATTCCACACCACTTTGTCCGGATATGACTGCATGAAACCGGAAATATCCGGTTTTGTTTTGGCTAACTCAATCCCAGATATTGCCACAGCCCCTTTGTTTGTGTTTTCTGGATATTATCAATGGTCATTATTGTTTTGAACGTTTTGTTTTAATCAGGGAGCATTTAATTTTGTACAGGGAAACAATCACTGGTTCCACATACAGAAACCAGTTCTTCCTATTTGTGTATTCTAGGGAGAAAACTAGAGGAAATGCGGCAAACAAACATGATATCTCTTTTTGTATACATGACATTTTATGCACTTGCCTAAAGAAAGGACTTTGCTTTTCTCCAAAACCATTTTACTATGATTTGCTTGGTCTATTGCATATAAATTCCACACCACTTTGTCCGGATATGACTGGATGAAAGGGGAAATATCCGCTTTTTTTTGGCTAACTCAATCACAGATATTGCGACAGCCTCTGTGTTTGTGTTTTCTGGATATTATCATAGGACTTTATTGTTTTCAATGTTTTTTATCAGGGAACATTTAATTTTGTACTGGGAAACTCTAAGTGGTTCCATATGGAGACATCATCTCTACACATTCGTATTTTCTAGGAGAATGCTAGAAGAACTGCGGCAAACAAACATGATATTTCTGTTTGTATACATGACATTTTATGCACTTGCCTGAAGAAAGGAGTTTGCTTTTCTCCAAAACCATATTTACTATGATTTGCTTTGTCTATTGCATACAAATTCCACACCACTTTGTCCGGATATGACTGCATGAAACCGGAAATATCCGGTTTTGTTTTGGCTAACTCAATCCCAGATTACCACAGCCTCTGTGTTTGTGTTTTCTGGATATATTCAATGGTCATTATTGTTTGGAACGTTTTTTTTTAATCAGGGAGCATTTAATTTTGTACAGGGAAACAATCAGTGGTTCCACATGGAGACACCATCTCTACACATTCGTATTTTCTAGCGAGAAAACTAGAGGAACTGCGGCAAGCAAACATGATATTTCTGTTTGTATACATGACATTTTATGCACTTGCCTAAAGAAAGGACTTCGCTTTTCTCCAAAACCATTTTTACTGTGATTTTCTCGGTTCATTGCATAGCAATTCCAGAACACTTTGTCCGGATATGACTGCATGAAACTGGAAATATCCGGTTTTGTTTTGGCTAACTCAATCCCAGATATTGCCACAGCCCCTGTGTTTGTGTTTTCTGGATATTATCAAAGGACTTTATTGTTTTGAAATATTTTTTTATGAGGGAACATTTAATTTTGTACTGGGAAACATTCAGTGTTTCCACATGGAGAAACCAGCTCTAAACATTTGTAAATTATACGGAGAAAACTAGAGGAACTGCAGCAAACAAACATGATAATTCTGTTTGTATACATGACATTTTATGCACCTGCCTAATGAAATGACTTTGCTTTTGTCCAAAACCATTTTTACTATGATTTGCGTGGTCTATTGCATACAAATTCCACACCACTTTGTCCGGATATGACTGCATGAAACCGGAAATATCCGCTTTTGTTTTGGCTAACTCAATCACAGATATTGCGACAGCCTCTGTGTTTGTGTTTTCTGCATATTATCAAAGGACTTTATTGTTTTCAATGTTTTTTATCAGGGAACATTTAATTTTGTACTGGGAAACTCAAATTGGTTCCACATGGAGACACCAGCTCTACACATTCGTATTTTCTAGGAGAAAGCTAGAAGGACTGCGGCAAACAAACATGATATTTCTGTTTGTATACATGACATTTTATGCACTTGCCTAAAGAAAGGACTTTGCTTTTCTCCAAAACCATTTTTACTATGATTTGCTTGGTCTATTGCATACAAATTCCACACCACTTTGTCCGGATATGACTGCATGAAACCGGAAATATCCGGTTTTCTTTTGGCTAACTCAATCCCAGATTGCCACAGCCTCTGTGTTTGTGTTTTCTGGATATTATCAATGGTCATTATTGTTTTGAATTTTTTTTTTATCAGGGAACATTTAATTTTGTACTGGGAAACACTCAGTGGTTCCACATGGAGACACCAGCTCTACACATTCGTATTTTCTAAGCAAGAAACTAGAGGAACTGCGGCAAACAAACATGATATTTCTGTTTGTATACATGACATTTTATGCACTTGCCTAAAGAAAGGAGTTTGCTTTTCTCCAAAACCATTTTTACTATGATTTGCTTGGTCTATTGCATACAAATTCCACACCACTTTGTCCGGATATGACTGCATGAAACTGGAAATATCCGGTTTTGTTTTGGCTAACTCAATCCCAGATATTGCCACAGCCCCTGTGTTTGTGTTTTGTGGATATTATCAATGGTCATTATTGTTTTTAATGTTTTTTTTTAATCAGGGAGCATTTAGTTTTGTACAGGGAAACAATCACTGGTTCCACATGCAGAAACCAGTTCTTCCTATTCGGGTATTCTAGGGAGAAATCTAGAGGAACGGCGGCAAACAAACATGATATTTCTGTTTGTATACATGACATTTTATGCACTTGCCTGAAGAAAGGAGTTTGCTTTTCTCCAAAACCATTTTTACTATGATTTGCTTGGTCTATTGCATACAAATTCCACACCACTTTGTCCGTATATGACTGCATGAAACCGGAAATATCCGGTTTTGTTTTGGCTAACTCAATCCCAGATTGCCACAGCCTCTGTGTTTGTGTTTTCTGGATATTATCAATGGTCATTATTGTTTTGAATTTTTTTTATCAGGGAACATTTAATTTTGTACTGGGAAACACTCAGTGGTTCCACATGGAGACACCAGCTCTACACATTCGTATTTTCTAAGCGAGAAACTAGAGGTAATGCGGCAAACAAACATGATATTTCTGTTTGTATACATGTCATTTTATGCACTTGCCTAAAGAAAGGAGTTTGCTTTTCTCCAAAACCATTTTTACTATGATTTGCTTGGTCTATTTCATACAAATTCCACACCGCTTTGTCCGGATATAACTGCATGAAACCGGAAATATCCGGTTTTGTTTTGGCTAACTCAATCCCAGATATTGCCACAGCCCCTGTGTTTGTGTTTTCTGGATATTATCAATGGTCATTATTGTTTTGAACGTTTTAATCAGGGAACATTTAATTTTGTACAGGGAAACAATCACTGGTTCCACATGCAGAAACCAGTTTTTCCTATTCGTGTATTCTAGGGAGAAAAATAGAGGAACTGCGGCAAACAAACATGATATCTCTGTTTGTATACATGACATTTTATGCACTTGCCTAAAGAAAGGAATTTGCTGTTCTCCAAAACCATTTTACTATGATTTGCTTGGTCTATTGCATATAAATTCCACACCACTTTGCCCGGATATGACTGCATGAAACCGGAAATATCCGCTTTTGTTTTGGCTAACTCAATCACAGATATTGCCACAGCCTCTGTGTTTGTGTTTTCTGGATATTATCAAAGGACTTTATTGTTTTGAAACATTTTTTTATCAGGGAACAATTAATTTTGTACTGGGAGACCCTCAGTCGTTCCACATGGAGAAACCAGCTCTAAACATTTGTCAATTATACGGAGAATGCTAGAGGAACTGCAGCAAACAAACATGATATCTCTGTTTGTATACATGACATTTTATGCACCTGCCTAATGAAATGACTTTGCTTTTCTCCAAAACCATTTTTACTATGATTTGCTTGGTCTATTGCATACAAATTCCACACCACTTTGTCCGGATATGACTGCATGAAACCAGAAATATCCGGTTTTGTTTTGGCTAACTCAATCCCAGATATTGCCGCAGCCCCTGTGTTTGTGTTTTCTGGATATTATCAATGGTCATTATTGTTTTGAACGTTTTTTTTTAATCAGGGAGCATTTAATTTTGTACAGGGAAACAATCAGTATTTCCACATGGAGAAACCAGTTCTTCCTATTCGTGTATTCTGGGGCAAAAACTAGAGGAACTGCGGCAAACAAACATGATATCTCTGTTTGTATACATGACATTTTATGCACTTGCCTAAAGAAAGGACTTTGCTTTTCTCCAAAACCATTTTACTATGATTTGCTTTGTCTATTGTATATAAATACCACACCACTTTGTCCGGATATGACTGAATGAAAGGGGAAATATTCGCTTCTTTTTTGGCTACCTCAATCACAGATATTACGAAAGCCTCTGTGTTTTTGTTTTCTGGATATTATCAAAGGACTTTATTGTTTTGAATGTTTTTTTTAATCAGTGAGCATTTAATTTTGTACTGGGAAACTCTAATTGGTTCCACATGGAGACACCAGCTCTACACATTCGTATTTTCTAGGAGAAACCTAGAAGAACTGCGGCAAACAAACATGATATTTCTGTTTGTATACATGACATTTTATGCACTTGCCTAAAGAAAGGACTTTGCTTTTCTCCAAAACCATTTTTACTATGATTTGCTTGGTCTATTGCATACAAATTCCACACCACTTTGTCCGGATATGACTGCATGAAACCGGAAATATCCGGTTTTGTTTTGGTAACTCAATCCCAGATATTGCCACAGCCTCTGTGTTTGTGTTTTCTGGATATTACCAATGGTCATTATTGTTTTGAACGTTTTTTTTTTATCAGTGAGCATTTAATTTTGTACAGGGAAACAATCACTGGATCCACATGCAGAAACCAGTTCTTCCTATTCGTGTATTCTAGGGAAAAACCTAGAGGAACTGCGGCAAGCAAACATGATATTTCTGTTTGTATACATGACATTTTATGCACTTGCCTAAAAACGAGTTTGCTTTTCTCCAAAACAATTTTTACTATGATTTGCTTGGTCTATTGCATACAAATTCCACACCACTTTGTCTGGATATGACTGCATGAAACCGGAAATATCCGGTTTTGTTTTGGCTAACTCAATCCCAGATATTGCCACAGCCCCTTTGTTTGTGTTTTCTGGATATTATCAATGGTCATTATTGTTTTGAACGTTTTGTTTTAATCAGGGAGCATTTAATTTTGTACAGGGAAACAATCACTGGTTCCACATACAGAAACCAGTTCTTCCTATTCGTGTATTCTAGGGAGAAAACTAGAGGAACTGCGGCAAACAAACATGATATCTCTGTTTGTATACATGACATTTTATGCACTTGCCTAAAGAAAGGACTTTGCTTTTCCCCAAAACCATTTTACTATGATTTGCTTGGTCTATTGCATACAAATTCCACACCACTTTGTCCGGATATGACTGCATGAAACCAGAAATATCCGGTTTTGTTTTGGCTAACTCAATCCCAGATATTGCCGCAGCCCCTGTGTTTGTGTTTTCTGGATATTATCAATGGTCATTATTGTTTTGAACGTTTTTTTTTAATCAGGGAGCATTTAATTTTGTACAGGGAAACAATCAGTATTTCCACATGGAGAAACCAGTTCTTCCTATTCGTGTATTCTGGGGCAAAAACTAGAGGAACTGCGGCAAACAAACATGATATCTCTGTTTGTATACATGACATTTTATGCACTTGCCTAAAGAAAGGACTTTGCTTTTCTCCAAAACCATTTTACTATGATTTGCTTTGTCTATTGTATATAAATACCACACCACTTTGTCCGGATATGACTGAATGAAAGGGGAAATATTCGCTTCTTTTTTGGCTACCTCAATCACAGATATTACGAAAGCCTCTGTGTTTGTGTTTTCTGGATATTATCAAAGGACTTTATTGTTTTGAATGTTTTTTTTAATCAGTGAGCATTTAATTTTGTACTGGGAAACTCTAATTGGTTCCACATGGAGACACCAGCTCTACACATTCGTATTTTCTAGGAGAAACCTAGAAGAACTGCGGCAAACAAACATGATATTTCTGTTTGTATACATGACATTTTATGCACTTGCCTAAAGAAAGGACTTTGCTTTTCTCCAAAACCATTTTTACTATGATTTGCTTGGTCTATTGCATACAAATTCCACACCACTTTGTCCGGATATGACTGCATGAAACCGGAAATATCCGGTTTTGTTTTGGTAACTCAATCCCAGATATTGCCACAGCCTCTGTGTTTGTGTTTTCTGGATATTACCAATGGTCATTATTGTTTTGAACGTTTTTTTTTTATCAGTGAGCATTTAATTTTGTACAGGGAAACAATCACTGGATCCACATGCAGAAACCAGTTCTTCCTATTCGTGTATTCTAGGGAAAAACCTAGAGGAACTGCGGCAAGCAAACATGATATTTCTGTTTGTATACATGACATTTTATGCACTTGCCTAAAAAGGAGTTTGCTTTTCTCCAAAACAATTTTTACTATGATTTGCTTGGTCTATTGCATACAAATTCCACAACACTTTGTCTGGATATGACTGCATGAAACCGGAAATATCCGGTTTTGTTTTGGCTAACTCAATCCCAGATATTGCCACAGCCCCTTTGTTTGTGTTTTCTGGATATTATCAATGGTCATTATTGTTTTGAACGTTTTGTTTTAATCAGGGAGCATTTAATTTTGTACAGGGAAACAATCACTGGTTCCACATACAGAAACCAGTTCTTCCTATTCGTGTATTCTAGGGAGAAAACTAGAGGAACTGCGGCAAACAAACATGATATCTCTGTTTGTATACATGACATTTTATGCACTTGCCTAAAGAAACGACTTTGCTTTTCCCCAAAACCATTTTACTATGATTTGCTTGGTCTATTGCATATAAATTCCACACCACTTTGTCCGGATATGACTGGATGAAAGGGGAAATATCCGCTTTTTTTTGGCTAACTCAATCACAGATATTGCGACAGCCTCTGTGTTTGTGTTTTCTGGATATTATCAAAGGACTTTATTGTTTTCAATGTTTTTTATCAGGGAACATTTAATTTTGTACTGGGAAACTCTAATTGGTTCCACACGGAGACACCAGCTCTACACATTCGTATTTTCTAGGAGAATGTTAGAAGAACTGCGGGAAACAAACATGATATTTCTGTTTGTATACATGACATTTTATGCACTTGCCTGAAGAAAGGAGTTTGCTTTTCTCCAAAACCATATTTACTATGATTTGCTTGGTCTATTGCATACAAATTCCACACCACTTTGTCCGGATATCACTGCATGAAACCGGAAATATCCGGTTTTGTTTTGGCTAACTCAATCCCAGATTACCACAGCCTCTGTGTTTGTGTTTTCTGGATATTATCAATGGTCATTATTGTGTGGAACGTTTTTTTTTAATCAGGGAGCATTTAATTTTGTACAGGGAAACAATCAGTGGTTCCACATGGAGACACCATCTCTACACATTCGTATTTTCTAGCGAGAAAACTAGAGGAACTGCGGCAAGCAAACATGATATTTCTGTTTGTATACATGACATTTTATGCACTTGCCTAAAGAAAGGAGTTTGCTTTTCTCCAAAACCATTTTTACTGTGATTTTCTCGGTTCATTGCATAGCAATTCCAGAACACTTTGTCCGGATATGACTGCATGAAACTGGAAATATCCGGTTTTGTTTTGGCTAACTCAATCCCAGATATTGCCACAGCCCCTGTGTTTGTGTTTTCTGGATATTATCAAAGGACTTTATTGTTTTGAAATATTTTTTTATCAGGGAACATTTAATTTTGTACTGGGAAACCCTCAGTGTTTCCACATGGAGAAACCAGCTCTAAACATTTGTAAATTATACGGAGAAAACTAGAGGAACTGCAGCAAACAAACATGATATTTCTGTTTGTATACATGACATTTTATGCACCTGCCTAATGAAATGACTTTGCTTTTGTCCAAAACCATTTTTAGTATGATTTGCGTGGTCTATTGCATACAAATTCCACACCACTTTGTCCGGATATGACTGCATGAAACCGGAAATATCCGCTTTTGTTTTGGCTAACTCAATCACAGATATTGCGACAGCCTCTGTGTTTGTGTTTTCTGCATATTATCAAAGGACTTTATTGTTTTCAATGTTTTTTATCAGGGAACATTTAATTTTGTACTGGAAAACTCAAATTGGTTCCACATGGAGACACCAGCTCTACACATTCGTATTTTCTAGGAGAAAGCTAGAAGAACTGCGGCAAACAAACATGATATTTCTGTTTCTATACATGACATTTTATGCACTTGCCTAAAGAAAGGACTTTGCTTTTCTCCAAAACCATTTTTACTATGATTTGCTTGGTCTATTGCATACAAATTACACACCACTTTGTCCGGATATGACTGCATGAAACCGGAAATATCCGATTTTTTTTTGGCTAACTCAATCCCAGATATTGCCACATGCCCCTGTGTTTGTGTTTTCTGGATATTATCAAAGGACTTTATTGTTTTGAAACATTTTTTTTATCAGGGAACATTTAATTTTGTACTGGGAAACACTCAGTGGTTCCACATGGAGAAACCAGCTCTAAACATTTGTAAATTATACGGAGAATGCTAGAGGAACTGCAGCAAACAAACATCATATTTCTGTTTGTATACATGACATTTTATGTACCTGCCTAATGAAATGACTTTGCTTTTCTCCAAAACCATTTTTACTATGATTTGCTTGGTCTATTGCATACAAATTCCACACCACTTTGTCCGGATATGACTGCATGAAACCGGAAATATCCGCTTTTGTTTTGGCTAACTTAATCACAATATTGCGACAGCCTCTGTGTTTGTGTTTTCTGGATGTTATCAAAGGACTTTATTGTTTTGAATGTTTTTTTATCAGGGAACATTTAATTTTGTACTGGGAAACACTCAGTCTTTCCACATGGAGACACCAGCTCTACACATTCGTATTTTCTAAGCGAGAAACTTGAGGAACTGCGGCAAACAAACATGATATTTCTGTTTGTATACATGACATTTTATGCACTTGCCTAAAGAAAGGAGTTTGCTTTTCTCCAAAACCATTTTTACTATGATTTTCTTGGTCTATTGCATACAAATTCCACACCACTTTGTCCGGATATGACTGCATGAAACCGGAAATATCCGGTTTTGTTTTGGCTAACTCAATCCCAGATATTGCCACAGCCACTGTGTTTGGGTTTTCTGGATATTATCAATGGTCATTATTGTTTTGAACGTTTTTTTTTTAATAAGGGAGCATTTAATTTTGTACAGGGAAGCAATCACTGGTTCCACATGCAGAAACCAGTTCTTCCTATTCGTGTATTCTAGGGAGAAAACTAGAGGAACTGCGGCAAACAAACATGATATCTCTGTTTGTATACATGACATTTTATGCACTTGCCTAAAGAAAGGACTTTGCATTTATCCAAAACCATTTTTACTATGATTTTCTTGGTTCATTGCATAGGAATTCCACACCACTTTGTCCGGATATGACTGCATGGAACCGGAAATATCCGGTTTTCTTTTGGCTAACTCAATCCCAGATATTGCCATAGCCCCTGTGTTTGTGTTTTCTGGATATTATCAAAGGACTTTATTGTTTTGAAACATTTTTTTATCAGGGAACATTTAATTTTGTACTTGGAAACCCTCAGTTGTTCCACATGGAGAAACCAGCTCTAAACAGTTGTAATTTATACGGAGAATGCTAGAGGAACTGCAGCAAAAAAACATGACATTTCTGTTTGTATAAAACACATTTTATGCACCTGCCTAATGAAATGACCTTGCTTTTCTCCAAAACCATTTTACTATGATTTGCTTGGTCTATTGCATACAAATTCCACACCACTTTGTCCGGATATGACTGCATGAAACCGGAAATATCCGGTTTTCTTTTGGCTAACTCAATCCCAGATTGCCACAGACTCTGTGTTTGTGTTTTCTGGATATTATCAATGGTCATTATTGTTTTGAATTTTTTTTTCAGGGAACATTTAATTTTGTACTGGGAAACTCTAATTGGTTCCACATGGAGACACCAGCTCTACACATTCGTATTTTCTAAGCGAGAAACTAGAGGAACTTCTACAAACAAACATGATATTTCTGTTTGTATACATGACATTTTATGCACTTGTCCAACGAAAAGACTTTGCTTTTCTCCAAAACCATTTTACTGTGATTTGCTTGGTCTATTGCATACAAATTCCACACCACTTTGTCCGGATATGACTGCATGAAACCGGAAATATCCGGTTTTGTTTTGGCTAACTCAATCCCAGATATTGCCACAGCCCCTGTGTTTGTGTTTTCTGGATATTATCAAAGGACTTTATTGTTTTGAAACATTTTTTTTTATCAGGGAACATTTCATTTTGTACTGGGAAACCCTCAGTGGTTCCACATGGAGAAACCAGCTCTAAACATTTGTAATTTATACGGAGAGTGCTAGAGGAAATGCAGCAAAAAAACATGATATTTCTGTTTGTATACATGACATTTTATGCACCTGCCTAATGAAATGACTTTGCTTTTCTCCAAAACCATTTTTACTATGATTTGCTTGGTCTATTGCATACAAATTCCACACCACTTTGTCCGGATATGACTGCATGAACCGGAAATATCCGGTATTTTTTTGGCTAACTCAATCCCAGATATTGCCACAGCCCCTGTGTTTGTGTTTTCTGGATATTATCAATGGTCATTATTGTTTTGAACGTTTTTTTTTTATCAGGGAGCATTTAATTTTGTACTGGGAAACAATCACTGGTTCCACATGCAGAAACCAGTTCTTCCTATTCGTGTATTCTAGGGAGAAAACTAGAGGAACTGCGGCAAGCAAACATGATATTTCTTTTTGTATACATGACATTTTATGCACTTGCCTAAAGAAAGGACTTTGCTTTTCTCCAAAACCATTTTTACTATGATTTGCTTGGTCTATTGCATACAAATTCCACACCACTTTGTCCGGATATGACTGC
The DNA here is from genome assembly GCF_033115175.1 of Lepus europaeus. NCBI lineage: Eukaryota > Metazoa > Chordata > Mammalia > Lagomorpha > Leporidae > Lepus > Lepus europaeus. The sequence continues at coordinate 40,355,147 of NC_084847.1, read as the reverse complement.
ATGAAACCGGAAATATCCGGTTTTGTTTTGGCTAACTCAATCCCAGATTGCCAGAGCCTCTGTGTTTGTGTTTTCTGGATATTATCAATGGTCATTATTGTTTTGAATTTTTTTTCAGGGAACATTTAATTTTGTACTGGGAAACACTCAGTGGTTCCACATGCAGACACCAGCTCTACACATTCGTACTTTCTAAGTGAGAAACTAGAGGAACTGCGGCAAACAAACATGATATTTCTGTTTGTATACATGACATTTTATGCACTTGTCCAACGAAAAGACTTTGCTTTTCTCCAAAACCATTTTTACTATGATTTGCTTGGTCTATTGCATACAAATTCCACACCACTTTGTCCGGATATGACTGCATGAAACCGGAAATATCCGGTTTTGTTTTGGCTAACTCAATCCCAGATTGCCACAGACTCTGTGTTTGTTTTTTCTGGATATTACCAATGGTCATTATTGTTTTGAATTTTTTTTTATCAGGGAACATTTAATTTTGTACTGTGAAACACTCAGTGGTTCCACATGGAGACACCAGCTCTACACATTCGTATTTTCTAATCGAGAAACTGGAGGAACTGCGGCAAACAAACATGATATTTCTGTTTGTATACATGACATTTTATGCACTTGCCTAAAGAAAGGACTTTGCTTTTCTCCAAAACCATTTTACTATGATTTGATTGGCCTATTGCATACAAATTCCACACCACTTTGTCCGGATATGACTGCATGAAACCGGAAATATCCGGTTTTGTTTTGGCTAACTCAATCCCAGATTGCCACAGCCCCTGTGTTTGTGTTTTCTGGATATTATCAATGTTCATTATGTTTTGAATTTTTTTTTATCAGGGAACATTTAATTTTGTACTGGGAAACACTCAGTCTTTCCACATGGAGACACCAGCTCTACACATTCGTATTTTCTAAGCGAGAGACTTGAGGAACTGCGGCAAACAAACATGATATTTCTGTTTGTATACATGACATTTTATGCACTTGCCTAAAGAAAGGAGTTTGCTTTTCTCCAAAACCATTTTTACTATGATTTTCTTGGTCTATTGCATACAAATTCCACACCACTTTGTCCGGATATGACTGCATGAAACCGGAAATATCCGGTTTTGTTTTGGCTAACTCAATCCCAGATATTGCCACAGCCCCTGTGTTTGGGTTTTCTGGATATTATCAATGGTCATTATTGTTTTGAACGTTTTTTTTTTAATAAGGGAGCATTTAATTTTGTACAGGGAAACAATCACTGGTTCCACATGCAGAAACCAGTTCTTCCTATTCGTGTATTCTAGGGAGAAAACTAGAGGAACTGCGGCAAACAAACATGATATCTCTGTTTGTATACATGACATTTTATGCACTTGCCTAAAGAAAGGACTTTGCTTTTCTCCAAAACCATTTTACTATGATTTTCTCGGTCCATTACATAGGAATTCCACAATACTTTGTCCGGATATGACTGGATGAAACCGGAAATATCCGGTTTTGTTTTGCTAACTCAATCCCAGATATTGCCACAGCACCTGTGTTTGTGTTTTCTGGATATTATCAAAGGACTTTATTGTTTTGAAATATTTTTTTATCAGGGAACATTTAATTTTGTACTGGGAAACCCTCAGTGTTTCCACATGGAGAAACCAGCTCTAAACATTTGTAAATTATACGGAGAAAACTAGAGGAACTGCAGCAAACAAACATGATATTTCTGTTTGTATACATGACATTTTATGCACCTGCCTAATGAAATGACTTTGCTTTTGTCCAAAACCATTTTTAGTATGATTTGCGTGGTCTATTGCATACAAATTCCACACCACTTTGTCCGGATATGACTGCATGAAACCGGAAATATCCGCTTTTGTTTTGGCTAACTCAATCACAGATATTGCGACAGCCTCTGTGTTTGTGTTTTCTGCATATTATCAAAGGACTTTATTGTTTTCAATGTTTTTTATCAGGGAACATTTAATTTTGTACTGGAAAACTCAAATTGGTTCCACATGGAGACACCAGCTCTACACATTCGTATTTTCTAGGAGAAAGCTAGAAGAACTGCGGCAAACAAACATGATATTTCTGTTTCTATACATGACATTTTATGCACTTGCCTAAAGAAAGGACTTTGCTTTTCTCCAAAACCATTTTTACTATGATTTGCTTGGTCTATTGCATACAAATTACACACCACTTTGTCCGGATATGACTGCATGAAACCGGAAATATCCGATTTTTTTTTGGCTAACTCAATCCCAGATATTGCCACATGCCCCTGTGTTTGTGTTTTCTGGATATTATCAAAGGACTTTATTGTTTTGAAACATTTTTTTTATCAGGGAACATTTAATTTTGTACTGGGAAACACTCAGTGGTTCCACATGGAGAAACCAGCTCTAAACATTTGTAAATTATACGGAGAATGCTAGAGGAACTGCAGCAAACAAACATCATATTTCTGTTTGTATACATGACATTTTATGTACCTGCCTAATGAAATGACTTTGCTTTTCTCCAAAACCATTTTTACTATGATTTGCTTGGTCTATTGCATACAAATTCCACACCACTTTGTCCGGATATGACTGCATGAAACCGGAAATATCCGCTTTTGTTTTGGCTAACTTAATCACAATATTGCGACAGCCTCTGTGTTTGTGTTTTCTGGATGTTATCAAAGGACTTTATTGTTTTGAATGTTTTTTTATCAGGGAACATTTAATTTTGTACTGGGAAACACTCAGTCTTTCCACATGGAGACACCAGCTCTACACATTCGTATTTTCTAAGCGAGAAACTTGAGGAACTGCGGCAAACAAACATGATATTTCTGTTTGTATACATGACATTTTATGCACTTGCCTAAAGAAAGGAGTTTGCTTTTCTCCAAAACCATTTTTACTATGATTTTCTTGGTCTATTGCATACAAATTCCACACCACTTTGTCCGGATATGACTGCATGAAACCGGAAATATCCGGTTTTGTTTTGGCTAACTCAATCCCAGATATTGCCACAGCCACTGTGTTTGGGTTTTCTGGATATTATCAATGGTCATTATTGTTTTGAACGTTTTTTTTTTAATAAGGGAGCATTTAATTTTGTACAGGGAAGCAATCACTGGTTCCACATGCAGAAACCAGTTCTTCCTATTCGTGTATTCTAGGGAGAAAACTAGAGGAACTGCGGCAAACAAACATGATATCTCTGTTTGTATACATGACATTTTATGCACTTGCCTAAAGAAAGGACTTTGCATTTATCCAAAACCATTTTTACTATGATTTTCTTGGTTCATTGCATAGGAATTCCACACCACTTTGTCCGGATATGACTGCATGGAACCGGAAATATCCGGTTTTCTTTTGGCTAACTCAATCCCAGATATTGCCATAGCCCCTGTGTTTGTGTTTTCTGGATATTATCAAAGGACTTTATTGTTTTGAAACATTTTTTTATCAGGGAACATTTAATTTTGTACTTGGAAACCCTCAGTTGTTCCACATGGAGAAACCAGCTCTAAACAGTTGTAATTTATACGGAGAATGCTAGAGGAACTGCAGCAAAAAAACATGACATTTCTGTTTGTATAAAACACATTTTATGCACCTGCCTAATGAAATGACCTTGCTTTTCTCCAAAACCATTTTACTATGATTTGCTTGGTCTATTGCATACAAATTCCACACCACTTTGTCCGGATATGACTGCATGAAACCGGAAATATCCGGTTTTCTTTTGGCTAACTCAATCCCAGATTGCCACAGACTCTGTGTTTGTGTTTTCTGGATATTATCAATGGTCATTATTGTTTTGAATTTTTTTTTCAGGGAACATTTAATTTTGTACTGGGAAACTCTAATTGGTTCCACATGGAGACACCAGCTCTACACATTCGTATTTTCTAAGCGAGAAACTAGAGGAACTTCTACAAACAAACATGATATTTCTGTTTGTATACATGACATTTTATGCACTTGTCCAACGAAAAGACTTTGCTTTTCTCCAAAACCATTTTACTGTGATTTGCTTGGTCTATTGCATACAAATTCCACACCACTTTGTCCGGATATGACTGCATGAAACCGGAAATATCCGGTTTTGTTTTGGCTAACTCAATCCCAGATATTGCCACAGCCCCTGTGTTTGTGTTTTCTGGATATTATCAAAGGACTTTATTGTTTTGAAACATTTTTTTTTATCAGGGAACATTTCATTTTGTACTGGGAAACCCTCAGTGGTTCCACATGGAGAAACCAGCTCTAAACATTTGTAATTTATACGGAGAGTGCTAGAGGAAATGCAGCAAAAAAACATGATATTTCTGTTTGTATACATGACATTTTATGCACCTGCCTAATGAAATGACTTTGCTTTTCTCCAAAACCATTTTTACTATGATTTGCTTGGTCTATTGCATACAAATTCCACACCACTTTGTCCGGATATGACTGCATGAACCGGAAATATCCGGTATTTTTTTGGCTAACTCAATCCCAGATATTGCCACAGCCCCTGTGTTTGTGTTTTCTGGATATTATCAATGGTCATTATTGTTTTGAACGTTTTTTTTTTATCAGGGAGCATTTAATTTTGTACTGGGAAACAATCACTGGTTCCACATGCAGAAACCAGTTCTTCCTATTCGTGTATTCTAGGGAGAAAACTAGAGGAACTGCGGCAAGCAAACATGATATTTCTTTTTGTATACATGACATTTTATGCACTTGCCTAAAGAAAGGACTTTGCTTTTCTCCAAAACCATTTTTACTATGATTTGCTTGGTCTATTGCATACAAATTCCACACCACTTTGTCCGGATATGACTGCATGAAACCGGAAATATCCGGTTTTGTTTTGGCTAACTCAATCCCAGATTGCCAGAGCCTCTGTGTTTGTGTTTTCTGGATATTATCAATGGTCATTATTGTTTTGAATTTTTTTTCAGGGAACATTTAATTTTGTACTGGGAAACACTCAGTGGTTCCACATGCAGACACCAGCTCTACACATTCGTACTTTCTAAGTGAGAAACTAGAGGAACTGCGGCAAACAAACATGATATTTCTGTTTGTATACATGACATTTTATGCACTTGTCCAACGAAAAGACTTTGCTTTTCTCCAAAACCATTTTTACTATGATTTGCTTGGTCTATTGCATACAAATTCCACACCACTTTGTCCGGATATGACTGCATGAAACCGGAAATATCCGGTTTTGTTTTGGCTAACTCAATCCCAGATTGCCACAGACTCTGTGTTTGTTTTTTCTGGATATTACCAATGGTCATTATTGTTTTGAATTTTTTTTTATCAGGGAACATTTAATTTTGTACTGTGAAACACTCAGTGGTTCCACATGGAGACACCAGCTCTACACATTCGTATTTTCTAATCGAGAAACTGGAGGAACTGCGGCAAACAAACATGATATTTCTGTTTGTATACATGACATTTTATGCACTTGCCTAAAGAAAGGACTTTGCTTTTCTCCAAAACCATTTTACTATGATTTGATTGGCCTATTGCATACAAATTCCACACCACTTTGTCCGGATATGACTGCATGAAACCGGAAATATCCGGTTTTGTTTTGGCTAACTCAATCCCAGATTGCCACAGCCCCTGTGTTTGTGTTTTCTGGATATTATCAATGTTCATTATGTTTTGAATTTTTTTTTATCAGGGAACATTTAATTTTGTACTGGGAAACACTCAGTCTTTCCACATGGAGACACCAGCTCTACACATTCGTATTTTCTAAGCGAGAGACTTGAGGAACTGCGGCAAACAAACATGATATTTCTGTTTGTATACATGACATTTTATGCACTTGCCTAAAGAAAGGAGTTTGCTTTTCTCCAAAACCATTTTTACTATGATTTTCTTGGTCTATTGCATACAAATTCCACACCACTTTGTCCGGATATGACTGCATGAAACCGGAAATATCCGGTTTTGTTTTGGCTAACTCAATCCCAGATATTGCCACAGCCCCTGTGTTTGGGTTTTCTGGATATTATCAATGGTCATTATTGTTTTGAACGTTTTTTTTTTAATAAGGGAGCATTTAATTTTGTACAGGGAAACAATCACTGGTTCCACATGCAGAAACCAGTTCTTCCTATTCGTGTATTCTAGGGAGAAAACTAGAGGAACTGCGGCAAACAAACATGATATCTCTGTTTGTATACATGACATTTTATGCACTTGCCTAAAGAAAGGACTTTGCTTTTCTCCAAAACCATTTTACTATGATTTTCTCGGTCCATTACATAGGAATTCCACAATACTTTGTCCGGATATGACTGGATGAAACCGGAAATATCCGGTTTTGTTTTGCTAACTCAATCCCAGATATTGCCACAGCACCTGTGTTTGTGTTTTCTGGATATTATCAATGGTTAGTATTGTTTTGAACGTTTTTTTTATCAGGGAGTATTTAATTTTGTACAGGGAAACAATCACTGGATCCACATGCAGAAACCAGTTCTTCCTTTTCGTGTATTCTAGGGAGAAAACTAGAGGAACTGCAGCAAACAAACATGATATTTCTGTTTGTATACATGACATTTTATGCACTTGCCTAAAGAAAGGACTTTGCATTTATCCAAAACCATTTTTACTATGATTTTCTTGGTTCATTGCATAGGAATTCCACACCACTTTGTCCGGATATGACTGCATGGAACCGGAAATATCCGGTTTTCTTTTGGCTAACTCAATCCCAGATATTGCCATAGCCCCTGTGTTTGTGTTTTCTGGATATTATCAAAGGACTTTATTGTTTTGGAACATTTTTTTATCAGGGAACATTTAATTGTGTACTGGGAAACCCTCAGTTGTTCCACATGGAGAAACCAGCTCTAAACAGTTGTAATTTATACGGAGAATGCTAGAGGAACTGCAGCAAAAAAACATGACATTTCTGTTTGTATAAAACACATTTTATGCACCTGCCTAATGAAATGACCTTGCTTTTCTCCAAAACCATTTTACTATGATTTGCTTGGTCTATTGCATACAAATTCCACACCACTTTGTCCGGATATGACTGCATGAAACCGGAAATATCCGGTTTTCTTTTGGCTAACTCAATCCCAGATTGCCACAGCCTCTGTGTTTGTGTTTTCTGGATATTATCAATGGTCATTATTGTTTTGAATTTTTTTTTCAGGGAACATTTAATTTTGTACTGGGAAACTTTAATTGGTTCCACATGGAGACACCAGCTCTACACATTCGTATTTTCTAAGCGAGAAACTAGAGGAACTTCTGCAAACAAACATGATATTTCTGTTTGTATACATGACATTTTATGCACTTGTCCAACGAAAAGACTTTGCTTTTCTCCAAAACCATTTTACTGTGATTTGCTTGGTCTATTGCATACAAATTCCACACCACTTTGTCCGGATATGACTGCATGAAACCGGAAATATCCGGTTTTGTTTTGGCTAACTCAATCCCAGATATTGCCACAGCCCCTGTGTTTGTGTTTTCTGGATATTATCAAAGGACTTTATTGTTTTGAAACATTTTTTTTATCAGGGAACATTTCATTTTGTACTGGGAAACCCTCAGTGGTTCCACATGGAGAAACCAGCTCTAAACATTTGTAATTTATACGGAGAGTGCTAGAGGAAATGCAGCAAAAAAACATGATATTTCTGTTTGTATACATGACATTTTATGCACCTGCCTAATGAAATGACTTTGCTTTTCTCCAAAACAATTTTTACTATGATTTGCTTGGTCTATTGCATACAAATTCCACACCACTTTGTCCGGATATGACTGCATGAACCGGAAATATCCGGTATTTTTTTGGCTAACTCAATCCCAGATATTGCCACAGCCCCTGTGTTTGTGTTTTCTGGATATTATCAATGGTCATTATTGTTTTGAACGTTTTTTTTTTATCAGGGAGCATTTAATTTTGTACTGGGAAACAATCACTGGTTCCACATGCAGAAACCAGTTCTTCCTATTCGTGTATTCTAGGGAGAAAACTAGAGGAACTGCGGCAAGCAAACATGATATTTCTTTTTGTATACATGACATTTTATGCACTTGCCTAAAGAAATGACTTTGCTTTTCTCCAAAACCATTTTTACTATGATTTGCTAGGTCTATTGCATACAAATTCCACACCACTTTGTCCGGATATGACTGCATGAAACCGGAAATATCCGGTTTTGTTTTGGCTAACTCAATCCCAGATTGCCACAGCCTCTGTGTTTGTGTTTTCTGGATATTATCAATGGTCATTATTGTTTTGAATTTTTTTCAGGGAACATTTAATTTTGTACTGGGAAACACTCAGTGGTTCCACATGGAGACACCAGCTCTACAAATTCGTACTTTCAAAGTGAGAAACTAGAGGAACTGCGGCAAACAAACATGATATTTCTGTTTGTATACATGACATTTTATGCACTTGTCCAACGAAAAGACTTTGCTTTTCTCCAAAACCATTTTTACTATGATTTGTTTGGTCTATTGCATACAAATTCCACACCACTTTGTCCGGATATGACTGCATGAAACCTGAAATATCCGGTTTTGTTTTGGCTAACTCAATCCAGATATTGCCACAGCCCCTGTGTTTGTGTTTTCTGGATATTACCAATGTTCATTATTGTTTTGAATTTTTTTTTATCAGGGAACATTTAATATTGTACTGTGAAACACTCAGTGGTTCCACATGGAGACACCAGCTCTACACATTCGTATTTTCTAAGCGAGAAACTAGAGGAACTGCGGCAAGCAAACATGATATTTCTGTTTGTATACATGACATTTTATGCACTTGCCTAAAGAAAGGACTTTGCTTTTCTCCAAAACCATTTTTACTATGATTTGCTTGGTCTATTGCATACAAATTCCACACCACTTTGTCCGGATATGACTGCATGAAACCGGAAATATCCGGTTTGTTTTGGCTAACTCAATCCCAGATTGCCACAGCCTCTTTTTTTTTGTTTTCTGGATATTATCAATGGTCATTATTGTTTTGAATTTTTTTTATCAGGGAACATTTAATTTTGTACTGGGAAACTCTAATTAGTCCCACATGGAGACACCAGCTCTACACATTCGTATTTTCTAAGCGAGAAAGTAGAGGAACTTCTGCAAACAAACATGATATTTCTGTTTGTATACATGACATTTTATGCACTTGCCTAAAGAAATGAGTTTGCATTTCTCCAAAACCATTTTTACTATGATTTGCTTGGGTATTGCATACAAATTCCACACCACTTTGTCCGGATATGACTGCATGAAACCGGAAATATCCGGTTTTGTTTTGGCTAACTCAATCCCAGATTGCCACAGCCTCTGTGTTTGTGTTTTCTGGATATTTTCAATGGTCATTATTGTTTTGAATTTTTTTTATCAGGGAACATTTAATTTTGTACAGGGAAACAATCACTCGTTCCACATGCAGAAACCAGTTCTTCCTATTCGTGTATTCTTGGGAGAAAACTAGAGGAACTGCGGCAAACAAACATGATATCTCTGTTTGTATACATGACAATTTATGCACTTACCAAAGAAAGGACTTTGCTTTTCTCCAAAACCATTTTTACTATGATTTTCTCGGTCCATTACAGAGTAATTCCACAATACTTTGTCCGGATAAGACTGCATGAAACCGGAAATAACTGGTTTTGTTTTGCTAACTCAATCCCAAATATTGCCACAGCCCCTGTGTTTGTGTTTTCTGGATATTATCAATGGTTAGTATTGTTTTGAACGTTTTTTTTATCAGGGAGTATTTAATTTTGTACAGGGAAACAATCACTGGATCCACATGCAGAAACCAGTTCCTCCTATTCGTGTATTCTAGGGAGAAAACTAGAGGAACTGCAGCAAACAAACATGATATTTCTGTTTGTATACATGACATTTTATGCACTTGCCTAATGAAAGGACTTTGCTTTTCTCCAAAACCATTGTTACTATGATTTGCTTGGTCTATTGCATACAAATTCCACACCACTTTGTCCGGATATGACTGCATGAAACCGGAAATATCCGGTTTTGTTTTGTCTAACTGAATCCCAGATTGCCACAGCCTCTGTGTTTGTGTTTTCTGGATATTATCAATGGTCATTATTGTTTTGAATTTTTTTTTCATCATGGAACATTTAATTTTGTACTGGGAAACACTCAGTGGTTCCACATGGAGACACCAGCTCTACACATTCATATTTTCTAAGCGAGAAACTAGAGGAACTGCGGCAAACAAACATGATATTTCTGTTTGTATACATGACATTTTATGCACTTGCCTAAAGAAAGGACATTGCTTTTCTTCAAAACCATTTTTACTGTGATTTTCTCGGTTCATTGCATAGGAATTCCACACCACTTTTTCCAGATATGACTGGATGAAACCGGAAATATCCGGTTTTGTTTTGGCTAACTCAATCCCAGATATTGCCACAGCCCCTGTGTTTGTGTTTTCTGGATATTATCAAAGGACTTTATTGTTTTGAATCAATTTTTTTTATCAGGGAACATTTAATTTTGTACTGGGAAACCCTCAGTGGTTCCACATGGAGAAACTAGCTCTAAACATTTGTAATTTATACGGAGAATGCTAGAGGAACTGCAGCAAACAAACATGATATTTCTGTTTGTACACATGACATTTTATGCACCTGCCTAATGAAATGACTTTGCTTTTCTCCAAAACCATTTTTACCATGATTTGCTTGGTCTATTGCATACGAATTCCACACCACTTTGTCCGGATATGACTGCATGAAACCGGAAATATCCGGTTTTGTTTTGGCTAACTCAATCCCAGATATTGCGACAGCCTCTGTGTTTGTGTTTTCTGGATATTATCAAAGGACTTTATTGTTTTGAATGTTTTTTATCAGGGAACATTTAATTTTGTACTGGGAAACTCTAATTGGTTCCACATGGAGACACCAGCTCTACACATTCGTATTTTCTAGGAGAAAGCTAGAACTGCGGCAAACAAACATGATATTTCTGTTTGTATACATGACATTTTATGCACTTGCCTAAAGAAAGGACTTTGCTTTTCTCCAAAACCATTTTTACTATGATTTGCTTGGTCTATTGCATACAAATTCCACACCACTTTGTCCGGATATGACTGCATGAAACCGGAAATATCCGGTTTTGTTTTGCTAACTCAATCCCAGATATTGCCACAGCACCTGTGTTTGTGTTTTCTGGATATTATCAATGGTTAGTATTGTTTTGAACCTTTTTTTTTTTCAGGGAGTATTTAATTTTGTACAGGGAAACAATCACTGGATCCACATGCAGAAACCAGTTCTTCCTTTTCGTGTATTCTAGGGAGAAAACTAGAGGAACTGCAGCAAACAAACATGATATTTCTGTTTGTATACATGACATTTTATGCACTTGCCTAAAGAAAGGACTTTGCATTTATCCAAAACCATTTTTACTATGATTTTCTCGGTTCATTGCATAGGAATTCCACACCACTTTGTCCGGATATGACTGCATGAAACCGGAAATATCGGGTTTTGTTTTGGCTAACTCAATCCCAGATATTGCCATAGCCCCTGTGTTTGTGTTTTCTGGATATTATCAATGGTCATTATTGTGTTGAAACATTTTTTTTAACAGGGAACATTTAATTGTGTACTGGGAAACCCTCAGTTGTTCCACATGGAGAAACCAGCTCTAAACAGTTGTAATTTATACGGAGAATGCTAGAGGAACTGCAGCAAAAAAAACATGACATTTCTGTTTGTATAAAACACATTTTATGCACCTGCCTAATGAAATGACCTTGCTTTTCTCCAAAACCATTTTACTATGATTTGCTTGGTCTATTGCATACAAATTCCACACCACTTTGTGCGGATATGACTGCATGAAACCGGAAATATCCGGTTTTGTTTTGGCTAACTCAATCCCAGATTGCCACAGCCTCTGTGTTTGTGTTTTCTGGATATTATCAATGGTCATTATTGTTTTGAATTTTTTTTTCAGGGAACATTTAATTTTGTACTGGGAAACTCTAATTGGTTCCACATGGAGACACCAGCTCTACACATTCGTATTTTCTAAGCGAGAAACTAGAGGAACTGCGGCAAGCAAACATGATATTTCGGTTTGTATACATGACATTTTATGCACTTGTCCAACGAAAAGACTTTGCTTTTCTCCAAAACCATTTTACTATGATTTGCTTGGTCTATTGCATACAAATTCCACACCACTTTGTCCGGATATGACTGGATGAAACCGGAAATATCCGGTATTTTTTTGGCTAACTCAATCCCAGATATTGCCACAGCCCCTGTGTTTGTGTTTTCTGGATATTATCAATGGTCATTATTGTTTTGAACGTTTTTTTTTATCAGGGAGCATTTAATTTTGTACTGGGAAACAATCACTGGTTCCACATGCAGAAACCAGTTCTTCCTATTCGTGTATTCTAGGGAGAAAACTAGAGGAACTGCGGCAAGCAAACATGATATTTCTTTTTGTATACATGACATTTTATGCACTTGCCTAAAGAAAGGACTTTGCTTTTCTCCAAAACCATTTTTACTATGATTTGCTTGGTCTATTGCATACAAATTCCACACCACTTTGTCCGGATATGACTGCATGAAACCGGAAATATCCGGCTTTGTTTTGGCTAACTCAATCCCAGATTGCCACAGCCTCTGTGTTTGTGTTTTCTGGATATTATCAATGGTCATTATTGTTTTGAATTTTTTTTTCAGGGAACATTTAATTTTGTACTGGGAAACACTCAGTGGTTCCACATGGAGACACCAGCTCTACACATTCGTACTTTCTAAGTGAGAAACTAGAGGAACTGCGGCAAACAAACATGATATTTCTGTTTGTATACATGACATTTTATGCACTTGTCCAACGAAAAGACTTTGCTTTTCTCCAAAACCATTTTTACTATGATTTGCTTGGTCTATTGCATACAAATTCCACACCACTTTGTCCGGATATGACTGCATGAAACCGGAAATATCCGGTTTTGTTTTGGCTAACTCAATCCCAGATATTGCCACAGCCCCTGTGTTTGTGTTTTCTGGATATTATCAAAGGACTTTATTGTTTTGAATCATTTTTTTATCAGGGAACATTTAATTTTGTACTGGGAAACCCTCAGTGGTTCCACATGGAGAAACTAGCTCTAAACTTTTGTAATTTATACGGAGAATTCTAGAGGAACTGCAGCAAACAAACATGATATTTCTGTTTGTACACATGACATTTTATGCACCTGCCTAATGAAATGACTTTGCTTTTCTCCAAAACCATTTTTACCATGATTTGCTTGGTCTATTGCATACAAATTCCACACCACTTTGTCCGGATATGACTGCATGAAACCGGAAATATCCGGTTTTGTTTTGGCTAACTCAATCCCAGATATTGCGACAGCCTCTGTGTTTGTGTTTTCTGGATATTATCAAAGGACTTTATTGTTTTGAATGTTTTTTATCAGGGAACATTTAATTTTGTACTGGGAAACTCTAATTGGTTCCACATGGAGACACCAGCTCTACACATTCGTATTTTCTAGGAGAAAGCTAGAACTGCGGCAAAAAAACATGATATTTCTGTTTGTATACATGACATTTTATGCACTTGCCTAAAGAAAGGACTTTGCTTTTCTCCAAAACCATTTTACTATGATTTGCTTGGTCTATTGCATACAAATTCCACACCACTTTGTCCGGATATGACTGCATGAAACCGGAAATATCCGGTTTGTTTTGGCTAACTCAATCCCAGATTGCCACAGCCTCTTTTTTTTTGTTTTCTGGATATTATCAATGGTCATTATTGTTTTGAATTTTTTTTATCAGGGAACATTTAATTTTGTACTGGGAAACTCTAATTAGTCCCACATGGAGACACCAGCTCTACACATTCGTATTTTCTAAGCGAGAAACTAGAGGAACTTCTGCAAACAAACATGATATTTCTGTTTGTATACATGACATTTTATGCACTTGCCTAAAGAAATGAGTTTGCATTTCTCCAAAACCATTTTTACTATGATTTGCTTGGGTATTGCATACAAATTCCACACCACTTTGTCCGGATATGACTGCATGAAACCGGAAATATCCGGTATTTTTTTGGCTAACTCAATCCCAGATATTGCCACAGCCCCTGTGTTTGTGTTTTCTGGATATTATCAATGGTCATTATTGTTTTGAACGTTTTTTTTTTAATCAGGGAACATTTAATTTTGTACAGGGAAACAATCACTCGTTCCACATGCAGAAACCAGTTCTTCCTATTCGTGTATTCTTGGGAGAAAACTAGAGGAACTGCGGCAAACAAACATGATATCTCTGTTTGTATACATGACAATTTATGCACTTACCTAAAGAAAGGACTTTGCTTTTCTCCAAAACCATTTTTACTATGATTTTCTCGGTCCATTACAGAGTAATTCCACAATACTTTGTCCGGATAAGACTGCATGAAACCGGAAATAACTGGTTTTGTTTTGCTAACTCAATCCCAAATATTGCCACAGCCCCTGTGTTTGTGTTTTCTGGATATTATCAATGGTTAGTATTGTTTTGAACGTTTTTTTTATCAGGGAGTATTTAATTTTTTACAGGGAAACAATCACTGGATCCACATGCAGAAACCAGTTCTTCCTATTCGTGTATTCTAGGGAGAAAACTAGAGGAACTGCAGCAAACAAACATGATATTTCTGTTTGTATACATGACATTTTATGCACTTGCCTGAAGAAAGGAGTTTGCTTTTCTCCAAAACCATTTTTACTATGATTTGCTTGGTCTATTGCATACAAATTCCACACCACTTTGTCCGGATATGACTGCATGAAACCGGAAATATCCGGTTTGTTTTGGCTAACTCAATCCCAGATTGCCACAGCCTCTTTTTTTTTGTTTTCTGGATATTATCAATGGTCATTATTGTTTTGAATTTTTTTTATCAGGGAACATTTAATTTTGTACTGGGAAACTCTAATTAGTCCCACATGGAGACACCAGCTCTACACATTCGTATTTTCTAAGCGAGAAACTAGAGGAACTTCTGCAAACAAACATGATATTTCTGTTTGTATACATGACATTTTATGCACTTGCCTAAAGAAATGAGTTTGCATTTCTCCAAAACCATTTTTACTATGATTTGCTTGGGTATTGCATACAAATTCCACACCACTTTGTCCGGATATGACTGCATGAAACCGGAAATATCCGGTTTTGTTTTGGCTAACTCAATCCCAGATTGCCACAGCCTCTGTGTTTGTGTTTTCTGGATATTTTCAATGGTCATTATTGTTTTGAATTTTTTTTATCAGGGAACATTTAATTTTGTACAGGGAAACAATCACTCGTTCCACATGCAGAAACCAGTTCTTCCTATTCGTGTATTCTTGGGAGAAAACTAGAGGAACTGCGGAAAACAAACATGATATCTCTGTTTGTATACATGACAATTTATGCACTTACCAAAGAAAGGACTTTGCTTTTCTCCAAAACCATTTTTACTATGATTTTCTCGGTCCATTACAGAGTAATTCCACAATACTTTGTCCGGATAAGACTGCATGAAACCGGAAATAACTGGTTTTGTTTTGCTAACTCAATCCCAAATATTGCCACAGCCCCTGTGTTTGTGTTTTCTGGATATTATCAATGGTTAGTATTGTTTTGAACGTTTTTTTTATCAGGGAGTATTTAATTTTGTACAGGGAAACAATCACTGGATCCACATGCAGAAACCAGTTCTTCCTATTCGTGTATTCTAGGGAGAAAACTAGAGGAACTGCAGCAAACAAACATGATATTTCTGTTTGTATACATGACATTTTATGCACTTGCCTAAAGAAAGGACTTTGCTTTTCTCCAAAACCATTTTTACTATGATTTGCTTGGTCTATTGCATACAAATTCCACACTACTTTGTCCGGATATGACTGCATGAAACCGGAAATATCCGGTTTTGTTTTGTCTAACTGAATCCCAGATTGCCACAGCCTCTGTGTTTGTGTTTTCTGGATATTATCAATGGTCATTATTGTTTTGAATTTTTTTTTCATCATGGAACATTTAATTTTGTACTGGGAAACACTCAGTGGTTCCACATGGAGACACCAGCTCTACACATTCATATTTTCTAAGCGAGAAACTAGAGGAACTGCGGCAAACAAACATGATATTTCTGTTTGTATACATGACATTTTATGCACTTGCCTAAAGAAAGGACATTGCTTTTCTTCAAAACCATTTTTACTGTGATTTTCTCGGTTCATTGCATAGGAATTCCACACCACTTTTTCCAGATATGACTGGATGAAACCGGAAATATCCGGTTTTGTTTTGGCTAACTCAATCCCAGATATTGCCACAGCCCCTGTGTTTGTGTTTTCTGGATATTATCAAAGGACTTTATTGTTTTGAATCAATTTTTTTTATCAGGGAACATTTAATTTTGTACTGGGAAACCCTCAGTGGTTCCACATGGAGAAACTAGCTCTAAACATTTGTAATTTATACGGAGAATGCTAGAGGAACTGCAGCAAACAAACATGATATTTCTGTTTGTACACATGACATTTTATGCACCTGCCTAATGAAATGACTTTGCTTTTCTCCAAAACCATTTTTACCATGATTTGCTTGGTCTATTGCATACGAATTCCACACCACTTTGTCCGGATATGACTGCATGAAACCGGAAATATCCGGTTTTGTTTTGGCTAACTCAATCCCAGATATTGCGACAGCCTCTGTGTTTGTGTTTTCTGGATATTATCAAAGGACTTTATTGTTTTGAATGTTTTTTATCAGGGAACATTTAATTTTGTACTGGGAAACTCTAATTGGTTCCACATGGAGACACCAGCTCTACACATTCGTATTTTCTAGGAGAAAGCTAGAACTGCGGCAAACAAACATGATATTTCTGTTTGTATACATGACATTTTATGCACTTGCCTAAAGAAAGGACTTTGCTTTTCTCCAAAACCATTTTTACTATGATTTGCTTGGTCTATTGCATACAAATTCCACACCACTTTGTCCGGATATGACTGCATGAAACCGGAAATATCCGGTTTTGTTTTGCTAACTCAATCCCAGATATTGCCACAGCACCTGTGTTTGTGTTTTCTGGATATTATCAATGGTTAGTATTGTTTTGAACGTTTTTTTTTTATCAGGGAGTATTTAATTTTGTACAGGGAAACAATCACTGGATCCACATGCAGAAACCAGTTCTTCCTTTTCGTGTATTCTAGGGAGAAAACTAGAGGAACTGCAGCAAACAAACATGATATTTCTGTTTGTATACATGACATTTTATGCACTTGCCTAAAGAAAGGACTTTGCATTTATCCAAAACCATTTTTACTATGATTTTCTCGGTTCATTGCATAGGAATTCCACACCACTTTGTCCGGATATGACTGCATGAAACCGGAAATATCCGGTTTTGTTTTGGCTAACTCAATCCCAGATATTGCCATAGCCCCTGTGTTTGTGTTTTCTGGATATTATCAATGGTCATTATTGTGTTGAAACATTTTTTTTAACAGGGAACATTTAATTGTGTACTGGGAAACCCTCAGTTGTTCCACATGGAGAAACCAGCTCTAAACAGTTGTAATTTATACGGAGAATGCTAGAGGAACTGCAGCAAAAAAAACATGACATTTCTGTTTGTATAAAACACATTTTATGCACCTGCCTAATGAAATGACCTTGCTTTTCTCCAAAACCATTTTACTATGATTTGCTTGGTCTATTGCATACAAATTCCACACCACTTTGTGCGGATATGACTGCATGAAACCGGAAATATCCGGTTTTGTTTTGGCTAACTCAATCCCAGATTGCCACAGCCTCTGTGTTTGTGTTTTCTGGATATTATCAATGGTCATTATTGTTTTGAATTTTTTTTTTCAGGGAACATTTAATTTTGTACTGGGAAACTCTAATTGGTTCCACATGGAGACACCAGCTCTACACATTCGTATTTTCTAAGCGAGAAACTAGAGGAACTGCGGCAAGCAAACATGATATTTCGGTTTGTATACATGACATTTTATGCACTTGTCCAACGAAAAGACTTTGCTTTTCTCCAAAACCATTTTACTATGATTTGCTTGGTCTATTGCATACAAATTCCACACCACTTTGTCCGGATATGACTGGATGAAACCGGAAATATCCGGTATTTTTTTGGCTAACTCAATCCCAGATATTGCCACAGCCCCTGTGTTTGTGTTTTCTGGATATTATCAATGGTCATTATTGTTTTGAACGTTTTTTTTATCAGGGAGCATTTAATTTTGTACTGGGAAACAATCACTGGTTCCACATGCAGAAACCAGTTCTTCCTATTCGTGTATTCTAGGGAGAAAACTAGAGGAACTGCGGCAAGCAAACATGATATTTCTTTTTGTATACATGACATTTTATGCACTTGCCTAAAGAAAGGACTTTGCTTTTCTCCAAAACCATTTTTACTATGATTTGCTTGGTCTATTGCATACAAATTCCACACCACTTTGTCCGGATATGACTGCATGAAACCGGAAATATCCGGCTTTGTTTTGGCTAACTCAATCCCAGATTGCCACAGCCTCTGTGTTTGTGTTTTCTGGATATTATCAATGGTCATTATTGTTTTGAATTTTTTTTTCAGGGAACATTTAATTTTGTACTGGGAAACACTCAGTGGTTCCACATGGAGACACCAGCTCTACACATTCGTACTTTCTAAGTGAGAAACTAGAGGAACTGCGGCAAACAAACATGATATTTCTGTTTGTATACATGACATTTTATGCACTTGTCCAACGAAAAGACTTTGCTTTTCTCCAAAACCATTTTTACTATGATTTGCTTGGTCTATTGCATACAAATTCCACACCACTTTGTCCGGATATGACTGCATGAAACCGGAAATATCCGGTTTTGTTTTGGCTAACTCAATCCCAGATATTGCCACAGCCCCTGTGTTTGTGTTTTCTGGATATTATCAAAGGACTTTATTGTTTTGAATCATTTTTTTATCAGGGAACATTTAATTTTGTACTGGGAAACCCTCAGTGGTTCCACATGGAGAAACTAGCTCTAAACTTTTGTAATTTATACGGAGAATTCTAGAGGAACTGCGGCAAACAAACATGATATTTCTGTTTGTACACATGACATTTTATGCACCTGCCTAATGAAATGACTTTGCTTTTCTCCAAAACCATTTTTACCATGATTTGCTTGGTCTATTGCATACAAATTCCACACCACTTTGTCCGGATATGACTGCATGAAACCGGAAATATCCGGTTTTGTTTTGGCTAACTCAATCCCAGATATTGCGACAGCCTCTGTGTTTGTGTTTTCTGGATATTATCAAAGGACTTTATTGTTTTGAATGTTTTTTATCAGGGAACATTTAATTTTGTACTGGGAAACTCTAATTGGTTCCACATGGAGACACCAGCTCTACACATTCGTATTTTCTAGGAGAAAGCTAGAACTGCGGCAAACAAACATGATATTTCTGTTTGTATACATGACATTTTATGCACTTGTCCAACGAAAAGACTTTGCTTTTCTCCAAAACCATTTTTACTATGATTTGCTTGGTCTATTGCATACGAATTCCACACCACTTTGTCCGGATATGACTGCATGAAACCGGAAATATCCGGTTTTGTTTTGGCTAACTCAAGCCCAGATTGCCACAGCCTCTGTGTTTGTGTTTTCTGGATATTACCAATGGTCATTATTGTTTTGAATTTTTTTTTATCAGGGAACATTTAATTTTGTACTGTGAAACACTCAGTGGTTCCACATGGAGACACCAGCTCTACACATTCGTATTTTCTAAGCGAGAAACTAGAGGAACTGCGGCAAGCAAACATGATATTTCTGTTTGTATACATGACATTTTATGCACTTTGCTAAAGAAAGGACTTTGCTTTTCTCCAAAACCATTTTTACTATGATTTGCTTGGTCTATTGCATACAAATTCCACACCACTTTGTCCGGATATGACTGCATGAAACCGGAAATATCCGGTTTGTTTTGGCTAACTCAATCCCAGATTGCCACAGCCTCTTTTTTTTTGTTTTCTGGATATTATCAATGGTCATTATTGTTTTGAATTTTTTTTATCAGGGAACATTTAATTTTGTACTGGGAAACTCTAATTAGTCCCACATGGAGACACCAGCTCTACACATTCGTATTTTCTAAGCGAGAAACTAGAGGAACTTCTGCAAACAAACATGATATTTCTGTTTGTATACATGACATTTTATGCACTTGCCTAAAGAAATGAGTTTGCATTTCTCCAAAACCATTTTTACTATGATTTGCTTGGGTATTGCATACAAATTCCACACCACTTTGTCCGGATATGACTGCATGAAAGCGGAAATATCCGGTATTTTTTTGGCTAACTCAATCCCAGATATTGCCACAGCCCCTGTGTTTGTGTTTTCTGGATATTATCAATGGTCATTATTGTTTTGAACGTTTTTTTTTTAATCAGGGAACATTTAATTTTGTACAGGGAAACAATCACTCGTTCCACATGCAGAAACCAGTTCTTCCTATTCGTGTATTCTTGGGAGAAAACTAGAGGAACTGCGGCAAACAAACATGATATCTCTGTTTGTATACATGACAATTTATGCACTTACCTAAAGAAAGGACTTTGCTTTTCTCCAAAACCATTTTTACTATGATTTTCTCGGTCCATTACAGAGTAATTCCACAATACTTTGTCCGGATAAGACTGCATGAAACCGGAAATAACTGGTTTTGTTTTGCTAACTCAATCCCAAATATTGCCACAGCCCCTGTGTTTGTGTTTTCTGGATATTATCAATGGTTAGTATTGTTTTGAACGTTTTTTTTATCAGGGAGTATTTAATTTTGTACAGGGAAACAATCACTGGATCCACATGCAGAAACCAGTTCTTCCTATTCGTGTATTCTAGGGAGAAAACTAGAGGAACTGCAGCAAACAAACATGATATTTCTGTTTGTATACATGACATTTTATGCACTTGCCTAAAGAAAGGACTTTGCTTTTCTCCAAAACCATTTTTACTATGATTTGCTTGGTCTATTGCATACAAATTCCACACCACGTTGTCCGGATATGACTGCATGAAACCGGAAATATCCGGTTTTGTTTTGGCTAACTCAATCCCAGATTGCCACAGCCTCTGTGTTTGTGTTTTCTGGATATTATCAATGGTCATTATTGTTTTGAATTTTTTTTTCATCATGGAACATTTAATTTTGTACTGGGAAACACTCAGTGGTTCCACATGGAGACACCAGCTCTACACATTCGTATTTTCTAAGCGAGAAACTAGAGGAACTGCGGCAAACAAACATGATATTTCTGTTTGTATACATGACATTTTATGCACTTGCCTAAAGAAAGGACATTGCTTTTCTTCAAAACCATTTTTACTGTGATTTTCTCGGTTCATTGCATAGGAATTCCACACCACTTTTTCCAGATATGACTGGATGAAACCGGAAATATCCGGTTTTGTTTTGGCTAACTCAATCCCAGATATTGCCACAGCCCCTGTGTTTGTGTTTTCTGGATATTATCAAAGGACTTTATTGTTTTGAATCAATTTTTTTTATCAGGGAACATTTAATTTTGTACTGGGAAACCCTCAGTGGTTCCACATGGAGAAACTAGCTCTAAACATTTGTAATTTATACGGAGAATGCTAGAGGAACTGCAGCAACAAACATGATATTTCTGTTTGTACACATGACATTTTATGCACCTGCCTAATGAAATGACTTTGCTTTTCTCCAAAACCATTTTTACCATGATTTGCTTGGTCTATTGCATACGAATTCCACACCACTTTGTCCGGATATGACTGCATGAAACCGGAAATATCCGGTTTTGTTTTGGCTAACTCAATCCCAGATATTGCGACAGCCTCTGTGTTTGTGTTTTCTGGATATTATCAAAGGACTTTATTGTTTTGAATGTTTTTTATCAGGGAACATTTAATTTTGTACTGGGAAACTCTAATTGGT
The DNA here is from genome assembly GCF_033115175.1 of Lepus europaeus. NCBI lineage: Eukaryota > Metazoa > Chordata > Mammalia > Lagomorpha > Leporidae > Lepus > Lepus europaeus. The sequence goes on along the minus strand of NC_084847.1, from coordinate 40,333,044 downwards.
TCCACATGGAGACACCAGCTCTACACATTCGTATTTTCTAGGAGAAAGCTAGAACTGCGGCAAACAAACATGATATTTCTGTTTGTATACATGACATTTTATGCACTTGCCTAAAGAAATGAGTTTCCATTTCTCCAAAACCATTTTTACTATGATTTGCTTGGGTATTGCATACAAATTCCACACCACTTTGTCCGGATATGACTGCATGAAACCGGAAATATCCGGTATTTTTTTGGCTAACTCAATCCCAGATATTGCCACAGCCCCTGTGTTTGTGTTTTCTGGATATTATCAATGGTCATTATTGTTTTGAACATTTTTTTTTATCAGGGAGCATTTAATTTTGTACAGGGAAACAATCACTGGTTCCACATGCAGAAACCAGTTCTTCCTATTCGTGTATTCTAGGGAAAAAACTAGAGGAACTGCGGCAAGCAAACATGATATTTCTTTTTGTATACATGACATTTTATGCACTTGCCTAAAGAAAGGACTTTGCATTTCTCCAAAACCATTTTTACTATGATTTGCTTGGGTATTGCATACAAATTCCACACCACTTTGTCCGGATATGACTGCATGAAACCGGAAATATCCGGTATTTTTTTGGCTAACTCAATCCCAGATATTGCCACAGCCCCTGTGTTTGTGTTTTCTGGATATTATCAATGGTCATTATTGTTTTGAACATTTTTTTTTATTAGGGAGCATTTAATTTTGTACAGGGAAACAATCACTGGTTCCACATGCAGAAACCAGTTCTTCCTATTCGTGTATTCTAGGGAGAAAACTAGAGGAACTGCGGCAAGCAAACATGATATTTCTTTTTGTATACATGACATTTTATGCACTTGCCTAAAGAAAGGACTTTGCTTTTCTCCAAAACCATTTTTACTATGATTTGCTTGGTCTTTTGCATACAAATTCCACACCACTTTGTCCGGATATGACTGCATGAAACCGGAAATATCCGGTTTTCTTTTGGCTAACTCAATCCCAGATTGCCACAGCCTCTGTGTTTGTGTTTTCTGGATATTATCAATGGTCATTATTGTTTTCAATTTTTTTTTTCAGGGAACATTTAATTTTGTACTGGGAAAAACTCAGTGGTTCCACATGGAGACACCAGCTCTACATATTCGTATTTTCCAAGCGAGAAACTAAAGGAACTGCGGCAAACAAACATGATATTTCTGTTTGTATACATGACATTTTATGCACCTGCCTAATGAAATGACATTGCATTTCTCCAAAACCATTTTTACTATGATTTTCTTGGTCTATTGCATACAAATTCCACACCACTTTGTCCGGATATGACTGAATGAAAGGGGAAATATCTGCTTGTGTTTTGGCTAACTCAATCACAGATATTGCGACAGCCTCTGTGTTTGTGTTTTCTGGATATTATCAAAGGACTTTATTGTTTTGAATGTTTTTTATCAGGGAACATTTAATTTTGTACTGGGAAACTCTAATTGGTTCCACATTGAGACACCAGCTCTACACATTCGTATTTTCTAGGGAAAGCTAGAAGAACTGCGGCAAACAAACATGATATTTCTGTTTGTATACATGACATTTTATGCACTTGTCAACGAAAAGACTTTGCTTTTCTCCAAAACCATTTTTACTATGATTTGCTTGGTCTATTGCATACAAATTCCACACCACTTTGTCCAGATATGACTGCATGAAACCGGAAATATCCGGTTTTGTTTTGGCTATCTCAATCCCAGATTGCCACAGCCTCTGTGTTTGTGTTTTCTGGATATTACCAATGGTCATTATTGTTTTGAACGTTTTTTTTAATCAGGGAGCATTTAATTTTGTACAGGGAAACAATCACTGGTTCCACATGCAGAAACCAGTTCTTCCTATTCGTGCATTCTAGGGAGAAAACTAGAGGAACTGCGGCAAGCAAACATGATATTTCTGTTTGTATACATGACATTTTATGCACTTGCCTAAAGAAAGGACTTTGCTTTTCTCCAAAACCATTTTACTATGATTTTCTCCGTTCGTTGCATAGGAATTCCACACCACTTTTTCCAGATATGACTGGATGAAACCGGAAATATCCGGTTTTGTTTTGCTAACTCAATCCCAGATATTGCCACAGCACCTGTGTTTGTGTTTTCTGGATTTTATCAATGGTTAGTATTGTTTTGAACGTTTTTTTTTATCAGGGAGTATTTAATTTTGTACAGGGAAACAATCACTGGATCCACATGCAGAAACCAGTTCTTCCTTTTCGTGTATTCTAGGGAGAAAACTAGAGGAACTGCAGCAAACAAACATGATATTTCTGTTTGTATACATGACATTTTATGCACTTGCCTAAAGAAAGGACTTTACATTTATCCAAAACCATTTTTACTATGATTTTCTCGGTTCATTGCATAGGAATTCCACACCACTTTGTCCGGATATGACTGCATGAAACCGGAAATATCCGGTTTTGTTTTGGCTAACTCAATCCCAGATATTGCCATAGCCCCTGTGTTTGTGTTTTCTGGATATTATCAATGGTCATTATTGTGTTGAAACATTTTTTTTAACAGGGAACATTTAATTGTGTACTGGGAAACCCTCAGTTGTTCCACATGGAGAAACCAGCTCTAAACAGTTGTAATTTATACGGAGAATGCTAGAGGAACTGCAGCAAAAAAAACATGACATTTCTGTTTGTATAAAACACATTTTATGCACCTGCCTAATGAAATGACCTTGCTTTTCTCCAAAACCATTTTACTATGATTTGCTTGGTCTATTGCATACAAATTCCACACCACTTTGTGCGGATATGACTGCATGAAACTGGAAATATCCGGTTTTGTTTTGGCTAACTCAATCCCAGATTGCCACAGCCTCTGTGTTTGTGTTTTCTGGATATTATCAATGGTCATTATTGTTTGGAATTTTTTTTTCAGGGAACATTTAATTTTGTACTGGGAAACTCTAATTGGTTCCACATGGAGACACCAGCTCTACACATTCGTATTTTCTAAGCGAGAAACTAGAGGAACTGCGGCAAGCAAACATGATATTTCGGTTTGTATACATGACATTTTATGCACTTGTCCAACGAAAAGACTTTGCTTTTCTCCAAAACCATTTTACTATGATTTGCTTGGTCTATTGCATACAAATTCCACACCACTTTGTCCGGATATGACTGGATGAAACCGGAAATATCCGGTATTTTTTTGGCTAACTCAATCCCAGATATTGCCACAGCCCCTGTGTTTGTGTTTTCTGGATATTATCAATGGTCATTATTGTTTTGAACGTTTTTTTTTATCAGGGAGCATTTAATTTTGTACTGGGAAACAATCACTGGTTCCACATGCAGAAACCAGTTCTTCCTATTCGTGTATTCTAGGGAGAAAACTAGAGGAACTGCGGCAAGCAAACATGATATTTCTTTTTGTATACATGACATTTTATGCACTTGCCTAAAGAAAGGACTTTGCTTTTCTCCAAAACCATTTTTACTATGATTTGCTTGGTCTATTGCATACAAATTCCACACCACTTTGTCCGGATATGACTGCATGAAACCGGAAATATCCGGCTTTGTTTTGGCTAACTCAATCCCAGATTGCCACAGCCTCTGTGTTTGTGTTTTCTGGATATTATCAATGGTCATTATTGTTTTGAATTTTTTTTTCAGGGAACATTTAATTTTGTACTGGGAAACACTCAGTGGTTCCACATGGAGACACCAGCTCTACACATTCGTACTTTCTAAGTGAGAAACTAGAGGAACTGCGGCAAACAAACATGATATTTCTGTTTGTATACATGACATTTTATGCACTTGTCCAACGAAAAGACTTTGCTTTTCTCCAAAACCATTTTTACCATGATTTGCTTGGTCTATTGCATACAAATTCCACACCACTTTGTCCGGATATGACTGCATGAAACCGGAAATATCCGGTTTTGTTTTGGCTAACTCAATCCCAGATATTGCGACAGCCTCTGTGTTTTTGTTTTCTGGATATTATCAAAGGACTTTATTGTTTTGAATGTTTTTTATCAGGGAACATTTAATTTTGTACTGGGAAACTCTAATTGGTTCCACATGGAGACACCAGCTCTACACATTCGTATTTTCTAGGAGAAAGCTAGAACTGCGGCAAAAAAACATGATATTTCTGTTTGTATACATGACATTTTATGCACTTGTCCAACGAAAAGACTTTGCTTTTCTCCAAAACCATTTTTACTATGATTTGCTTGGTCTATTGCATACGAATTCCACACCACTTTGTCCGGATATGACTGCATGAAACCGGAAATATCCGGTTTTGTTTTGGCTAACTCAATCCCAGATTGCCACAGCCTCTGTGTTTGTGTTTTCTGGATATTACCAATGGTCATTATTGATTTGAATTTTTTTTATCAGGGAACATTTAATTTTGTACTGTGAAACACTCAGTGGTTCCACATGGAGACACCAGCTCTACACATTCGTATTTTCTAAGCGAGAAACTAGAGGAACTGCGGCAAGCAAACATGATATTTCTGTTTGTATACATGACATTTTATGCACTTTGCTAAAGAAAGGACTTTGCTTTTCTCCAAAACCATTTTTACTATGATTTGCTTGGTCTATTGCATACAAATTCCACACCACTTTGTCCGGATATGACTGCATGAAACCGGAAATATCCGGTTTGTTTTGGCTAACTCAATCCCAGATTGCCACAGCCTCTGTGTTTTTGTTTTCTGGATATTATCAATGGTCATTATTGTTTTGAATTTTTTTTTATCAGGGAACATTTAATTTTGTACTGGGAAACTCTAATTAGTCCCACATGGAGACACCAGCTCTACACATTCGTATTTTCTAAGCGAGAAACTAGAGGAACTTCTGCAAACAAACATGATATTTCTGTTTGTATACATGACATTTTATGCACTTGCCTAAAGAAATGAGTTTGCATTTCTCCAAAACCATTTTTACTATGATTTGCTTGGGTATTGCATACAAATTCCACACCACTTTGTCCGGATATGACTGCATGAAACCGGAAATATCCGGTATTTTTTTGGCTAACTCAATCCCAGATATTGCCACAGCCCCTGTGTTTGTGTTTTCTGGATATTATCAATGGTCATTATTGTTTTGAACGTTTTTTTTTAATCAGGGAACATTTAATTTTGTACAGGGAAACAATCACTCGTTCCACATGCAGAAACCAGTTCTTCCTATTCGTGTATTCTTGGGAGAAAACTAGAGCAACTGAGGCAAACAAACATGATATCTCTGTTTGTATACATGACAATTTATGCACTTACCTAAAGAAAGGACTTTGCTTTTCTCCAAAACCATTTTTACTATGATTTTCTCGGTCCATTACAGAGTAATTCCACAATACTTTGTCCGGATAAGACTGCATGAAACCGGAAATAACTGGTTTTGTTTTGCTAACTCAATCCCAAATATTGCCACAGCCCCTGTGTTTGTGTTTTCTGGATATTATCAATGGTTAGTATTGTTTTGAACGTTTTTTTTATCAGGGAGTATTTAATTTTGTACAGGGAAACAATCACTGGATCCACATGCAGAAACCAGTTCTTCCTATTCGTGTATTCTAGGGAGAAAACTAGAGGAACTGCAGCAAACAAACATGATATTTCTGTTTGTATACATGACATTTTATGCACTTGCCTAAAGAAAGGACTTTGCTTTTCTCCAAAACCATTTTTACTATGATTTGCTTGGTCTATTGCATACAAATTCCACACCACTTTGTCCGGATATGACTGCATGAAACCGGAAATATCCGGTTTTGTTTTGTCTAACTGAATCCCAGATTGCCACAGCCTCTGTGTTTGTGTTTTCTGGATATTATCAATGGTCATTATTGTTTTGAATTTTTTTTTCATCATGGAACATTTAATTTTGTACTGGGAAACACTCAGTGGTTCCACATGGAGACACCAGCTCTACACATTCGTATTTTCTAAGCGAGAAACTAGAGGAACTGCGGCAAACAAACATGATATTTCTGTTTGTATACATGACATTTTATGCACTTGCCTAAAGAAAGGACATTGCTTTTCTTCAAAACCATTTTTACTGTGATTTTCTCGGTTCATTGCATAGGAATTCCACACCACTTTTTCCAGATATGACTGGATGAAACCGGAAATATCCGGTTTTGTTTTGGCTAACTCAATCCCAGATATTGCCACAGCCCCTGTGTTTGTGTTTTCTGGATATTATCAAAGGACTTTATTGTTTTGAATCAATTTTTTTTATCAGGGAACATTTAATTTTGTACTGGGAAACCCTCAGTGGTTCCACATGGAGAAACTAGCTCTAAACATTTGTAATTTATACGGAGAATGCTAGAGGAACTGCAGCAACAAACATGATATTTCTGTTTGTACACATGACATTTTATGCACCTGCCTCATGAAATGACTTTGCTTTTCTCCAAAACCATTTTTACCATGATTTGCTTGGTCTATTGCATACGAATTCCACACCACTTTGTCCGGATATGACTGCATGAAACCGGAAATATCCGGTTTTGTTTTGGCTAACTCAATCCCAGATATTGCGACAGCCTCTGTGTTTGTGTTTTCTGGATATTATCAAAGGACTTTATTGTTTTGAATGTTTTTTATCAGGGAACATTTAATTTTGTACTGGGAAACTCTAATTGGTTCCACATGGAGACACCAGCTCTACACATTCGTATTTTCTAGGAGAAAGCTAGAACTGCGGCAAACAAACATGATATTTCTGTTGGTATACATGACATTTTATGCACTTGCCTAAAGAAAGGACTTTGCTTTTCTCCAAAACCATTTTTACTATGATTTGCTTGGTCTATTGCATACAAATTCCACACCACTTTGTCCGGATATGACTGCATGAAACCGGAAATATCCGGTTTTGTTTTGCTAACTCAATCCCAGATATTGCCACAGCACCTGTGTTTGTGTTTTCTGGATTTTATCAATGGTTAGTATTGTTTTGAACGTTTTTTTTTATCAGGGAGTATTTAATTTTGTACAGGGAAACAATCACTGGATCCACATGCAGAAACCAGTTCTTCCTTTTCGTGTATTCTAGGGAGAAAACTAGAGGAACTGCAGCAAACAAACATGATATTTCTGTTTGTATACATGACATTTTATGCACTTGCCTAAAGAAAGGACTTTGCATTTATCCAAAACCATTTTTACTATGATTTTCTCGGTTCATTGCATAGGAATTCCACACCACTTTGTCCGGATATGACTGCATGAAACCGGAAATATCGGGTTTTGTTTTGGCTAACTCAATCCCAGATATTGCCATAGCCCCTGTGTTTGTGTTTTCTGGATATTATCAATGGTCATTATTGTGTTGAAACATTTTTTTTAACAGGGAACATTTAATTGTGTACTGGGAAACCCTCAGTTGTTCCACATGGAGAAACCAGCTCTAAACAGTTGTAATTTATACGGAGAATGCTAGAGGAACTGCAGCAAAAAAAACATGACATTTCTGTTTGTATAAAACACATTTTATGCACCTGCCTAATGAAATGACCTTGCTTTTCTCCAAAACCATTTTACTATGATTTGCTTGGTCTATTGCATACAAATTCCACACCACTTTGTGCGGATATGACTGCATGAAACCGGAAATATCCGGTTTTGTTTTGGCTAACTCAATCCCAGATTGCCACAGCCTCTGTGTTTGTGTTTTCTGGATATTATCAATGGTCATTATTGTTTTGAATTTTTTTTTCAGGGAACATTTAATTTTGTACTGGGAAACTCTAATTGGTTCCACATGGAGACACCAGCTCTACACATTCGTATTTTCTAAGCGAGAAACTAGAGGAACTGCGGCAAGCAAACATGATATTTCGGTTTGTATACATGACATTTTATGCACTTGTCCAACGAAAAGACTTTGCTTTTCTCCAAAACCATTTTACTATGATTTGCTTGGTCTATTGCATACAAATTCCACACCACTTTGTCCGGATATGACTGGATGAAACCGGAAATATCCGGTATTTTTTTGGCTAACTCAATCCCAGATATTGCCACAGCCCCTGTGTTTGTGTTTTCTGGATATTATCAATGGTCATTATTGTTTTGAACGTTTTTTTTATCAGGGAGCATTTAATTTTGTACTGGGAAACAATCACTGGTTCCACATGCAGAAACCAGTTCTTCCTATTCGTGTATTCTAGGGAGAAAACTAGAGGAACTGCGGCAAGCAAACATGATATTTCTTTTTGTATACATGACATTTTATGCACTTGCCTAAAGAAAGGACTTTGCTTTTCTCCAAAACCATTTTTACTATGATTTGGTTGGTCTATTGCATACAAATTCCACACCACTTTGTCCGGATATGACTGCATGAAACCGGAAATATCCGGCTTTGTTTTGGCTAACTCAATCCCAGATTGCCACAGCCTCTGTGTTTGTGTTTTCTGGATATTATCAATGGTCATTATTGTTTTGAATTTTTTTTTCAGGGAACATTTAATTTTGTACTGGGAAACACTCAGTGGTTCCACATGGAGACACCAGCTCTACACATTCGTACTTTCTAAGTGAGAAACTAGAGGAACTGCGGCAAACAAACATGATATTTCTGTTTGTATACATGACATTTTATGCACTTGTCCAACGAAAAGACTTTGCTTTTCTCCAAAACCATTTTTACTATGATTTGCTTGGTCTATTGCATACAAATTCCACACCACTTTGTCCGGATATGACTGCATGAAACCGGAAATATCCGGTTTTGTTTTGGCTAACTCAATCCCATATATTGCCACAGCCCCTGTGTTTGTGTTTTCTGGATATTATCAAAGGACTTCATTGTTTTGAATCATTTTTTTATCAGGGAACATTTAATTTTGTACTGGGAAACCCTCAGTGGTTCCACATGGAGAAACTAGCTCTAAACTTTTGTAATTTATACGGAGAATTCTAGAGGAACTGCAGCAAACAAACATGATATTTCTGTTTGTACACATGACATTTTATGCACCTGCCTAATGAAATGACTTTGCTTTTCTCCAAAACCATTTTTACCATGATTTGCTTGGTCTATTGCATACAAATTCCACACCACTTTGTCCGGATATGACTGCATGAAACCGGAAATATCCGGTTTTGTTTTGGCTAACTCAATCCCAGATATTGCGACAGCCTCTGTGTTTGTGTTTTCTGGATATTATCAAAGGACTTTATTGTTTTGAATGTTTTTTATCAGGGAACATTTAATTTTGTACTGGGAAACTCTAATTGGTTCCACATGGAGACACCAGCTCTACACATTCGTATTTTCTAGGAGAAAGCTAGAACTGCGGCAAAAAAACATGATATTTCTGTTTGTATACATGACATTTTATGCACTTTGCTAAAGAAAGGACTTTGCTTTTCTCCAAAACCATTTTTACTATGATTTGCTTGGTCTATTGCATACAAATTCCACACCACTTTGTCCGGATATGACTGCATGAAACCGGAAATATCCGGTTTGTTTTGGCTAACTCAATCCCAGATTGCCACAGCCTCTGTGTTTTTGTTTTCTGGATATTATCAATGGTCATTATTGTTTTCAATTTTTTTTTTATCAGGGAACATTTAATTTTGTACTGGGAAACTCTAATTAGTCCCACATGGAGACACCAGCTCTACACATTCGTATTTTCTAAGCGAGAAACTAGAGGAACTGCGGCAAACAAACATGATATTTCTGTTTGTATACATGACATTTTATGCACTTGCCTAAAGAAATGAGTTTCCATTTCTCCAAAACCATTTTTACTATGATTTGCTTGGGTATTGCATACAAATTCCACACCACTTTGTCCGGATATGACTGCATGAAACCGGAAATATCCGGTATTTTTTTGGCTAACTCAATCCCAGATATTGCCACAGCCCCTGTGTTTGTGTTTTCTGGATATTATCAATGGTCATTATTGTTTTGAACATTTTTTTTTATCAGGGAGCATTTAATTTTGTACAGGGAAACAATCACTGGTTCCACATGCAGAAACCAGTTCTTCCTATTCGTGTATTCTAGGGAGAAAACTAGAGGAACTGCGGCAAGCAAACATGATATTTCTTTTTGTATACATGACATTTTATGCACTTGCCTAAAGAAAGGACTTTGCATTTCTCCAAAACCATTTTTACTATGATTTGCTTGGGTATTGCATACAAATTCCACACCACTTTGTCCGGATATGACTGCATGAAACCGGAAATATCCGGTATTTTTTTGGCTAACTCAATCCCAGATATTGCCACAGCCCCTGTGTTTGTGTTTTCTGGATATTATCAATGGTCATTATTGTTTTGAACATTTTTTTTATCAGGGAGCATTTAATTTTGTACAGGGAAACAATCACTGGTTCCACATGCAGAAACCAGTTCTTCCTATTCGTGTATTCTAGGGAGAAAACTAGAGGAACTGCGGCAAGCAAACATGATATTTCTTTTTGTATACATGACATTTTATGCACTTGCCTAAAGAAAGGACTTTGCTTTTCTCCAAAACCATTTTTACTATGATTTGCTTGGTCTTTTGCATACAAATTCCACACCACTTTGTCCGGATATGACTGCATGAAACCGGAAATATCCGGTTTTCTTTTGGCTAACTCAATCCCAGATTGCCACAGCCTCTGTGTTTGTGTTTTCTGGATATTATCAATGGTCATTATTGTTTTCAATTTTTTTTTTCAGGGAACATTTAATTTTGTACTGGGAAACACTCAGTGGTTCCACATGGAGACACCAGCTCTACATATTCGTATTTTCCAAGCGAGAAACTAAAGGAACTGCGGCAAACAAACATGATATTTCTGTTTGTATACATGACATTTTATGCACCTGCCTAATGAAATGACATTGCATTTCTCCAAAACCATTTTTACTATGATTTTCTTGGTCTATTGCATACAAATTCCACACCACTTTGTCCGGATATGACTGAATGAAAGGGGAAATATCTGCTTGTGTTTTGGCTAACTCAATCACAGATATTGCGACAGCCTCTGTGTTTGTGTTTTCTGGATATTATCAAAGGACTTTATTGTTTTGAATGTTTTTTATCAGGGAACATTTAATTTTGTACTGGGAAACTCTAATTGGTTCCACATTGAGACACCAGCTCTACACATTCGTATTTTCTAGGAGAAAGCTAGAAGAACTGCGGCAAACAAACATGATATTTCTGTTTGTATACATGACATTTTATGCACTTGTCCAACGAAAAGACTTTGCTTTTCTCCAAAACCATTTTTACTATGATTTGCTTGGTCTATTGCATACAAATTCCACACCACTTTGTCCAGATATGACTGCATGAAACCGGAAATATCCGGTTTTGTTTTGGCTATCTCAATCCCAGATTGCCACAGCCTCTGTGTTTGTGTTTTCTGGATATTACCAATGGTCATTATTGTTTTGAACGTTTTTTTTAATCAGGGAGCATTTAATTTTGTACAGGGAAACAATCACTCGTTCCACATGCAGAAACCAGTTCTTCCTATTCGTGCATTCTAGGGAGAAAACTAGAGGAACTGCGGCAAGCAAACATGATATTTCTGTTTGTATACATGACATTTTATGCACTTGCCTAAAGAAAGGACTTTGCTTTTCTCCAAAACCATTTTACTATGATTTTCTCGGTTCGTTGCATAGGAATTCCACACCACTTTTTCCAGATATGACTGGATGAAACCGGAAATATCCGGTTTTGTTTTGCTAACTCAATCCCAGATATTGCCACAGCACCTGTGTTTGTGTTTTCTGGATATTATCAATGGTTAGTATTGTTTTGAACGTTTTTTTTTATCAGGGAGTATTTAATTTTGTACAGGGAAACAATCACTGGATCCACATGCAGAAACCAGTTCTTCCTTTTCGTGTATTCTAGGGAGAAATCTAGAGGAACTGCAGCAAACAAACATGATATTTCTGTTTGTATACATGACATTTTATGCACTTGCCTAAAGAAAGGACTTTGCATTTATCCAAAACCATTTTTACTATGATTTTCTCGGTTCATTGCATAGGAATTCCACACCACTTTGTCCGGATATGACTGCATGAAACCGGAAATATCCGGTTTTGTTTTGGCTAACTCAATCCCAGATATTGCCATAGCCCCTGTGTTTGTGTTTTCTGGATATTATCAATGGTCATTATTGTGTTGAAACATTTTTTTTAACAGGGAACATTTAATTGTGTACTGGGAAACCCTCAGTTGTTCCACATGGAGAAACCAGCTCTAAACAGTTGTAATTTATACGGAGAATGCTAGAGGAACTGCAGCAAAAAAAACATGACATTTCTGTTTGTATAAAACACATTTTATGCACCCGCCTAATGAAATGACCTTGCTTTTCTCCAAAACCATTTTACTATGATTTGCTTGGTCTATTGCATACAAATTCCACACCACTTTGTGCGGATATGACTGCATGAAACCGGAAATATCCGGTTTTGTTTTGGCTAACTCAATCCCAGATTGCCACAGCCTCTGTGTTTGTGTTTTCTGGATATTATCAATGGTCATTATTGTTTGGAATTTTTTTTTCAGGGAACATTTAATTTTGTACTGGGAAACTCTAATTGGTTCCACATGGAGACACCAGCTCTACACATTCGTATTTTCTAAGCGAGAAACTAGAGGAACTGCGGCAAGCAAACATGATATTTCGGTTTGTATACATGACATTTTATGCACTTGTCCAACGAAAAGACTTTGCTTTTCTCCAAAACCATTTTACTATGATTTGCTTGGTCTATTGCATACAAATTCCACACCACTTTGTCCGGATATGACTGGATGAAACCGGAAATATCCGGTATTTTTTTGGCTAACTCAATCCCAGATATTGCCACAGCCCCTGTGTTTGTGTTTTCTGGATATAATCAATGGTCATTATTGTTTTGAACGTTTTTTTTTATCAGGGAGCATTTAATTTTGTACTGGGAAACAATCACTGGTTCCACATGCAGAAACCAGTTCTTCCTATTCGTGTATTCTAGGGAGAAAACTAGAGGAACTGCGGCAAGCAAACATGATATTTCTTTTTGTATACATGACATTTTATGCACTTGCCTAAAGAAAGGACTTTGCTTTTCTCCAAAACCATTTTTACTATGATTTGCTTGGTCTATTGCATACAAATTCCACACCACTTTGTCCGGATATGACTGCATGAAACCGGAAATATCCGGCTTTGTTTTGGCTAACTCAATCCCAGATTGCCACAGCCTCTGTGTTTGTGTTTTCTGGATATTATCAATGGTCATTATTGTTTTGAATTTTTTTTTCAGGGAACATTTAATTTTGTACTGGGAAACACTCAGTGGTTCCACATGGAGACACCAGCTCTACACATTCGTACTTTCTAAGTGAGAAACTAGAGGAACTGCGGCAAACAAACATGATATTTCTGTTTGTATACATGACATTTTATGCACTTGTCCAACGAAAAGACTTTGCTTTTCTCCAAAACCATTTTTACTATGATTTGCTTGGTCTATTGCATACAAATTCCACACCACTTTGTCCGGATATGACTGCATGAAACCGGAAATATCCGGTTTTGTTTTGGCTAACTCAATCCCAGATATTGCGACAGCCTCTGTGTTTGTGTTTTCTGGATATTATCAAAGGACTTTATTGTTTTGAATGTTTTTTATCAGGGAACATTTAATTTTGTACTGGGAAACTCTAATTGGTTCCACATGGAGACACCAGCTCTACACATTCGTATTTTCTAGGAGAAAGCTAGAACTGCGGCAAAAAAACATGATATTTCTGTTTGTATACATGACATTTTATGCACTTGTCCAACGAAAAGACTTTGCTTTTCTCCAAAACCATTTTACTATGATTTGGTTGGTCTATTGCATACAAATTCCACACCACTTTGTCCGGATATGACTGCATGAAACCAGAAATATCCGGTTTTGTTTTGGCTAACTCAATCCCAGATATTGCCACAGCCCCTGTGTTTGTGTTTTCTGGATATTATCAAAGGACTTTATTGTTTTGAATCATTTTTTTATCAGGGAACATTTAATTTTGTACTGGGAAACCCTCAGTGGTTCCACATGGAGAAACTAGCTCTAAACTTTTGTAATTTATACGGAGAATTCCAGAGGAACTGCAGCAAACAAACATGATATTTCTGTTTGTACACATGACATTTTATGCACCTGCCTAATGAAATGACTTTGCTTTTCTCCAAAACCATTTTTACCATGATTTGCTTGGTCTATTGCATACAAATTCCACACCACTTTGTCCGGATATGACTGCATGAAACCGGAAATATCCGGTTTTGTTTTGGCTAACTCAATCCCAGATATTGCGACAGCCTCTGTGTTTGTGTTTTCTGGATATTATCAAAGGACTTTATTGTTTTGAATGTTTTTTATCAGGGAACATTTAATTTTGTACTGGGAAACTCTAATTGGTTCCACATGGAGACACCAGCTCTACACATTCGTATTTTCTAGGAGAAAGCTAGAACTGCGGCAAAAAAACATGATATTTCTGTTTGTATACATGACATTTTATGCACTTGTCCAACGAAAAGACTTTGCTTTTCTCCAAAACCATTTTTACTATGATTTGCTTGGTCTATTGCATACGAATTCCACACCACTTTGTCCGGATATGACTGCATGAAACCGGAAATATCCGGTTTTGTTTTGGCTAACTCAATCCCAGATTGCCACAGCCTCTGTGTTTGTGTTTTCTGGATATTACCAATGGTCATTATTGTTTTGAATTTTTTTTTATCAGGGAACATTTAATTTTGTACTGTGAAACACTCAGTGGTTCCACATGGAGACACCAGCTCTACACATTCGTATTTTCTAAGCGAGAAACTAGAGGAACTGCGGCAAGCAAACATGATATTTCTGTTTGTATACATGACATTTTATGCACTTTGCTAAAGAAAGGACTTTGCTTTTCTCCAAAACCATTTTTACTATGATTTGCTTGGTCTATTGCATACAAATTCCACACCACTTTGTCCGGATATGACTGCATGAAACCGGAAATATCCGGTTTGTTTTGGCTAACTCAATCCCAGATTGCCACAGCCTCTGTGTTTTTGTTTTCTGGATATTATCAATGGTCATTATTGTTTTGAATTTTTTTTTATCAGGGAACATTTAATTTTGTACTGGGAAACTCTAATTAGTCCCACATGGAGACACCAGCTCTACACATTCGTATTTTCTAAGCGAGAAACTAGAGGAACTTCTGCAAACAAACATGATATTTCTGTTTGTATACATGACATTTTATGCACTTGCCTAAAGAAATGAGTTTGCATTTCTCCAAAACCATTTTTACTATGATATGCTTGGGTATTGCATACAAATTCCACACCACTTTGTCCGGATATGACTGCATGAAACCGGAAATATCCGGTATTTTTTTGGCTAACTCAATCCCAGATATTGCCACAGCCCCTGTGTTTGTGTTTTCTGGATATTATCAATGGTCATTATTGTTTTGAACGTTTTTTTTTTAATCAGGGAACATATAATTTTGTACAGGGAAACAATCACTCGTTCCACATGCAGAAACCAGTTCTTCCTATTCGTGTATTCTTGGGAGAAAACTAGAGGAACTGCGGCAAACAAACATGATATCTCTGTTTGTATACATGACAATTTATGCACTTACCTAAAGAAAGGACTTTGCTTTTCTCCAAAACCATTTTTACTATGATTTTCTTGGTCCATTACAGAGTAATTCCACAATACTTTGTCCGGATATGACTGCATGAAACCGGAAATAACTGGTTTTGTTTTGCTAACTCAATCCCAAATATTGCCACAGCCCCTGTGTTTGTGTTTTCTGGATATTATCTATGGACATTATTGTTTTGAAATTTTTTTTATCAGGGAGTATTTAATTTTGTACAGGGAAACAATCACTGGATCCACATGCAGAAACCAGTTCTTCCTATTCGTGTATTCTAGGGAGAAAACTAGAGGAACTGCAGCAAACAAACATGATATTTCTGTTTGTATACATGACATTTTATGCACTTGCCTAAAGAAAGGACTTTGCTTTTCTCCAAAACCATTTTTACTATGATTTGCTTGGTCTATTGCATACAAATTCCACACCACTTTGTCCGGATATGACTGCATGAAACCGGAAATATCCGGTTTTGTTTTGTCTAACTGAATCCCAGATTGCCACAGCCTCTGTGTTTGTGTTTTCTGGATATTATCAATGGTCATTATTGTTTTGAATTTTTTTTTCATCATGGAACATTTAATTTTGTACTGGGAAACACTCAGTGGTTCCACATGGAGACACCAGCTCTACACATTCGTATTTTCTAAGTGAGAAACTAGAGGAACTGCGGCAAACAAACATGATATTTCTGTTTGTATACATGACATTTTATGCACTTGCCTAAAGAAAGGACATTGCTTTTCTTCAAAACCATTTTTACTGTGATTTTCTCGGTTCATTGCATAGGAATTCCACACCACTTTTTCCAGATATGACTGGATGAAACCGGAAATATCCGGTTTTGTTTTGGCTAACTCAATCCCAGATATTGCCACAGACACTGTGTTTGTGTTTTCTGGATATTATCAAAGGACTTTATTGTTTTGAATCAATTTTTTTTATCAGGGAACATTTAATTTTGTACTGGGAAACCCTCAGTGGTTCCACATGGAGAAACTAGCTCTAAACATTTGTAATTTATACGGAGAATGCTAGAGGAACTGCAGCAACAAACATGATATTTCTGTTTGTACACATGACATTTTATGCACCTGCCTAATGAAATGACTTTGCTTTTCTCCAAAACCATTTTTACCATGATTTGCTTGGTCTATTGCATACGAATTCCACACCACTTTGTCCGGATATGACTGCATGAAACCGGAAATATCCGGTTTTGTTTTGGCTAACTCAATCCCAGATATTGCGACAGCCTCTGTGTTTGTGTTTTCTGGATATTATCAAAGGACTTTATTGTTTTGAATGTTTTTTATCAGGGAACATTTAATTTTGTACTGGGAAACTCTAATTGGTTCCACATGGAGACACCAGCTCTACACATTCGTATTTTCTAGGAGAAAGCTAGAACTGCGGCAAACAAACATGATATTTCTGTTTGTATACATGACATTTTATGCACTTGCCTAAAGAAAGGACTTTGCTTTTCTCCAAAACCATTTTTACTATGATTTGCTTGGTCTATTGCATACAAATTCCACACCACTTTGTCCGGATATGACTGCATGAAACCGGAAATATCCGGTTTTGTTTTGCTAACTCAATCCCAGATATTGCCACAGCACCTGTGTTTGTGTTTTCTGGATTTTATCAATGGTTAGTATTGTTTTGAACGTTTTTTTTATCAGGGAGTATTTAATTTTGTACAGGGAAACAATCACTGGATCCACATGCAGAAACCAGTTCTTCCTTTTCATGTATTCTAGGGAGAAAACTAGAGGAACTGCAGCAAACAAACATGATATTTCTGTTTGTATACATGACATTTTATGCACTTGCCTAAAGAAAGGACTTTGCATTTATCCAAAACCATTTTTACTATGATTTTCTCGGTTCATTGCATAGGAATTCCACACCACTTTGTCCGGATATGACTGCATGAAACCGGAAATATCCGGTTTTGTTTTGGCTATCTCAATCCCACATTGCCACAGCCCCTGTGTTTGTGTTTTCTGGATATTATCAATGGTCATTATTGTGTTGAAACATTTTTTTTAACAGGGAACATTTAATTGTGTACTGGGAAACCCTCAGTTTTTCCACATGGAGAAACCAGCTCTAAACAGTTGTAATTTATACGGAGAATGCTAGAGGAACTGCAGCAAAAAAAACATGACATTTCTGTTTGTATAAAACACATTTTATGCACCTGCCTAATGAAATGACCTTGCTTTTCTCCAAAACCATTTTACTATGATTTGCTTGGTCTATTGCATACAAATTCCACACCACTTTGTGCGGATATGACTGCATGAAACCGGAAATATCCGGTTTTGTTTTGGCTAACTCAATCCCAGATTGCCACAGCCTCTGTGTTTGTGTTTTCTGGATATTATCAATGGTCATTATTGTTTTGAATTTTTTTTCAGGGAACATTTAATTTTGTACTGGGAAACTCTAATTGGTTCCACATGGAGACACCAGCTCTACACATTCGTATTTTCTAAGCGAGAAACTAGAGGAACTGCGGCAAGCAAACATGATATTTCGGTTTGTATACATGACATTTTATGCACTTGTCCAACGAAAAGACTTTGCTTTTCTCCAAAACCATTTTACTATGATTTGGTTGGTCTATTGCATACAAATTCCACACCACTTTGTCCGGATATGACTGCATGAAACCGGAAATATCCGGTTTTCTTTTGGCTAACTCAATCCCAGATATTGCCACAGCCCCTGTGTTTGTGTTTTCTGGATATTATCAATGGTCATTATTGTTTTGAACGTTTTTTTTTATCAGGGAGCATTTAATTTTGTACTGGGAAACAATCACTGGTTCCACATGCAGAAACCAGTTCTTCCGATTCGTGTATTCTAGGGAGAAAACTAGAGGAACTGCGGCAAGCAAACATGATATTTCTTTTTGTATACATGACATTTTATGCACTTGCCTAAAGAAAGGACTTTGCTTTTCTCCAAAACCATTTTTACTATGATTTGCTTGGTCTATTGCATACAAATTCCACACCACTTTGTCCGGATATGACTGCATGAAACCGGAAATATCCGGCTTTGTTTTGGCTAACTCAATCCCAGATTGCCACAGCCTCTGTGTTTGTGTTTTCTGGATATTATCAATGGTCATTATTGTTTTGAATTTTTTTTTCAGGGAACATTTAATTTTGTACTGGGAAACACTCAGTGGTTCCACATGGAGACACCAGCTCTACACATTCGTACTTTCTAAGTGAGAAACTAGAGGAACTGCGGCAAACAAACATGATATTTCTGTTTGTATACATGACATTTTATGCACTTGTCCAACGAAAAGACTTTGCTTTTCTCCAAAACCATTTTTACTATGATTTGCTTGGTCTATTGCATACAAATTCCACACCACTTTGTCCGGATATGACTGCATGAAACCGGAAATATCCGGTTTTGTTTTGGCTAACTCAATCCCAGATATTGCCACAGCCCCTGTGTTTGTGTTTTCTGGATATTATCAAAGGACTTTATTGTTTTGAATCATTTTTTTTATCAGGGAACATTTAATTTTGTACTGGGGAACCCTCAGTGGTTCCACATGGAGAAACTAGCTCTAAACTTTTGTAATTTATACGGAGAATTCTAGAGGAACTGCAGCAAACAAACATGATATTTCTGTTTGTACACATGACATTTATGCACCTGCCTAATGAAATGACTTTGCTTTTCTCCAAAACCATTTTTACCATGATTTGCTTTGTCTATTGCATACAAATTCCACACCACTTTGTCCGGATATGACTGCATGAAACCGGAAATATCCGGTTTTGTTTTGGCTAACTCAATCCCAGATATTGCGACAGCCTCTGTGTTTGTGTTTTCTGGATATTATCAAAGGACTTTATTGTTTTGAATGTTTTTTATCAGGGAACATTTAATTTTGTACTGGGAAACTCTAATTGGTTCCACATGGAGACACCAGCTCTACACATTCGTATTTTCTAGGAGAAAGCTAGAACTGCGGCAAAAAAACATGATATTTCTGTTTGTATACATGACATTTTATGCACTTGTCCAACGAAAAGACTTTGCTTTTCTCCAAAACCATTTTTACTATGATTTGCTTGGTCTATTGCATACGAATTCCACACCACTTTGTCCGGATATGACTGCATGAAACCGGAAATATCCGGTTTTGTTTTGGCTAACTCAATCCCAGATTGCCACAGCCTCTGTGTTTGTGTTTTCTGGATATTACCAATGGTCATTATTGTTTTGAATTTTTTTTTATCAGGGAACATTTAATTTTGTACTGTGAAACACTCAGTGGTTCCACATGGAGACACCAGCTCTACACATTCGTATTTTCTAAGCGAGAAACTAGAGGAACTGCGGCAAGCAAACATGATATTTCTGTTTGTATACATGACATTTTATGCACTTTGCTAAAGAAAGGACTTTGCTTTTCTCCAAAACCATTTTTACTATGATTTGCTTGGTCTATTGCATACAAATTCCACACCACTTTGTCCGGATATGACTGCATGAAACCGGAAATATCCGGTTTGTTTTGGCTAACTCAATCCCAGATTGCCACAGCCTCTGTGTTTTTGTTTTCTGGATATTATCAATGGTCATTATTGTTTTGAATTTTTTTTTATCAGGGAACATTTAATTTTGTACTGGGAAACTCTAATTAGTCCCACATGGAGACACCAGCTCTACACATTCGTATTTTCTAAGCGAGAAACTAGAGGAACTGCGGCAAACAAACATGATATTTCTGTTTGTATACATGACATTTTATGCACTTGCCTAAAGAAATGAGTTTCCATTTCTCCAAAACCATTTTTACTATGATTTGCTTGGGTATTGCATACAAATTCCACACCACTTTGTCCGGATATGACTGCATGAAACCGGAAATATCCGGTATTTTTTTGGCTAACTCAATCCCAGATATTGCCACAGCCCCTGTGTTTGTGTTTTCTGGATATTATTAATGGTCATTATTGCTTTGAACATTTTTTTTTATCAGGGAGCATTTAATTTTGTACAGGGAAACAATCACTGGTTCCACATGCAGAAACCAGTTCTTCCTATTCGTGTATTCTAGGGAGAAAACTAGAGGAACTGCGGCAAGCAAACATGATATTTCTTTTTGTATACATGACATTTTATGCACTTGCCTAAAGAAAGGACTTTGCTTTTCTCCAAAACCATTTTTACTATGATTTGCTTGGTCTATTGCATACAAATTCCACACCACTTTGTCCGGATATGACTGCATGAAACCGGAAATATCCGGCTTTGTTTTGGCTAACTCAATCCCAGATTGCCACAGCCTCTGTGTTTGTGTTTTCTGGATATTATCAATGGTCATTATTGTTTTGAATTTTTTTTTCAGGGAACATTTAATTTTGTACTGGGAAACACTCAGTGGTTCCACATGGAGACACCAGCTCTACACATTCGTACTTTCTAAGTGAGAAACTAGAGGAACTGCGGCAAACAAACATGATATTTCTGTTTGTATACATGACATTTTATGCACTTGTCCAACGAAAAGACTTTGCTTTTCTCCAAAACCATTTTTACTATGATTTGCTTGGTCTATTGCATACAAATTCCACACCACTTTGTCCGGATATGACTGCATGAAACCGGAAATATCCGGTTTTGTTTTGGCTAACTCAATCCCAGATATTGCCACAGCCCCTGTGTTTGTGTTTTCTGGATATTATCAAAGGACTTTATTGTTTTGAATCATTTTTTTTATCAGGGAACATTTAATTTTGTACTGGGGAACCCTCAGTGGTTCCACATGGAGAAACTAGCTCTAAACTTTTGTAATTTATACGGAGAATTCTAGAGGAACTGCAGCAAACAAACATGATATTTCTGTTTGTACACATGACATTTATGCACCTGCCTAATGAAATGACTTTGCTTTTCTCCAAAACCATTTTTACCATGATTTGCTTGGTCTATTGCATACAAATTCCACACCACTTTGTCCGGATATGACTGCATGAAACCGGAAATATCCGGTTTTGTTTTGGCTAACTCAATCCCAGATATTGCGACAGCCTCTGTGTTTGTGTTTTCTGGATATTATCAAAGGACTTTATTGTTTTGAATGTTTTTTATCAGGGAACATTTAATTTTGTACTGGGAACTCTAATTGGTTCCACATGGAGACACCAGCTCTACACATTCGTATTTTCTAGGAGAAAGCTAGAACTGCGGCAAAAAAACATGATATTTCTGTTTGTATACATGACATTTTATGCACTTGTCCAACGAAAAGACTTTGCTTTTCTCCAAAACCATTTTTACTATGATTTGCTTGGTCTATTGCATACGAATTCCACACCACTTTGTCCGGATATGACTGCATGAAACCGGAAATATCCGGTTTTGTTTTGGCTAACTCAATCCCAGATTGCCACAGCCTCTGTGTTTGTGTTTTCTGGATATTACCAATGGTCATTATTGTTTTGAATTTTTTTTTATCAGGGAACATTTAATTTTGTACTGTGAAACACTCAGTGGTTCCACATGGAGACACCAGCTCTACACATTCGTATTTTCTAAGCGAGAAACTAGAGGAACTGCGGCAAGCAAACATGATATTTCTGTTTGTATACATGACATTTTATGCACTTTGCTAAAGAAAGGACTTTGCTTTTCTCCAAAACCATTTTTACTATGATTTGCTTGGTCTATTGCATACAAATTCCACACCACTTTGTCCGGATATGACTGCATGAAACCGGAAATATCCGGTTTGTTTTGGCTAACTCAATCCCAGATTGCCACAGCCTCTGTGTTTTTGTTTTCTGGATATTATCAATGGTCATTATTGTTTTCAATTTTTTTTTATCAGGGAACATTTAATTTTGTACTGGGAAACTCTAATTAGTCCCACATGGAGACACCAGCTCTACACATTCGTATTTTCTAAGCGAGAAACTAGAGGAACTGCGGCAAACAAACATGATATTTCTGTTTGTATACATGACATTTTATGCACTTGCCTAAAGAAATGAGTTTCCATTTCTCCAAAACCATTTTTACTATGATTTGCTTGGGTATTGCATACAAATTCCACACCACTTTGTCCGGATATGACTGCATGAAACCGGAAATATCCGGTATTTTTTTGGCTAACTCAATCCCAGATATTGCCACAGCCCCTGTGTTTGTGTTTTCTGGATATTATCAATGGTCATTATTGTTTTGAACATTTTTTTTTTATCAGGGAGCATTTAATTTTGTACAGGGAAACAATCACTGGTTCCACATGCAGAAACCAGTTCTTCCTATTCGTGTATTCTAGGGAGAAAACTAGAGGAACTGCGGCAAGCAAACATGATATTTCTTTTTGTATACATGACATTTTATGCACTTGCCTAAAGAAAGGACTTTGCTTTTCTCCAAAACCATTTTTACTATGATTTGCTTGGTCTATTGCATACAAATTCCACACCACTTTGTCCGGATATGACTGCATGAAACCGGAAATATCCGGTTTTCTTTTGGCTATCTCAATCCCAGATTGCCACAGCCTCTGTGTTTGTGTTTTCTGGATATTATCAATGGTCATTATTGTTTTCAATTTTTTTTTTCAGGGAACATTTAATTTTGTACTGGGAAACACTCAGTGGTTCCACATGGAGACACCAGCTCTACACATTCGTATTTTCCAAGCGAGAAACTAAAGGAACTGCGGCAAACAAACATGATATTTCTGTTTGTATACATGACATTTTATGCACCTGCCTAATGAAATGACATTGCATTTCTCCAAAACCATTTTTACTATGATTTTCTTGGTCTATTGCATACAAATTCCACACCACTTTGTCCGGATATGACTGAATGAAAGGGGAAATATCTGCTTGTGTTTTGGCTAACTCAATCACAGATATTGCGACAGCCTCTGTGTTTGTGTTTTCTGGATATTATCAATGGACTTTATTGTTTTGAATGTTTTTTATCAGGGAACATTTAATTTTGTACTGGGAAACTCTAATTGGTTCCACATTGAGACACCAGCTCTACACATTCGTATTTTCTAGGAGAAAGCTAGAAGAACTGCGGCAAACAAACATGATATTTCTGTTTGTATACATGACATTTTATGCACTTGTCCAACGAAAAGACTTTGCTTTTCTCCAAAACCATTTTTACTATGATTTGCTTGGTCTATTGCATACAAATTCCACACCACTTTGTCCAGATATGACTGCATGAAACCGGAAATATCCGGTTTTGTTTTGGCTATCTCAATCCCAGATTGCCACAGCCTCTGTGTTTGTGTTTTCTGGATATTACCAATGGTCATTATTGTTTTGAACCTTTTTTTTAATCAGGGAGCATTTAATTTTGTACAGGGAAACAATCACTGGTTCCACATGCAGAAACCAGTTCTTCCTATTCGTGCATTCTAGGGAGAAAACTAGAGGAACTGCGGCAAGCAAACATGATATTTCTTTTTGTATACATGACATTTTATGCACTTGCCTAAAGAAAGGACTTTGCTTTTCTCCAAAACCATTTTACTATGATTTTCTCGGTTCGTTGCATAGGAATTCCACACCACTTTTTCCAGATATGACTGGATGAAACCGGAAATATCCGGTTTTGTTTTGGCTAACTCAATGCCAGATATTGCCACAGCCCCTGTGTTTGAGTTTTCTGGATATTATCAAAGGACTTTATTGTTTTGAAACATTTTTTTTATCAGGGAACATTTAATTTTGTACTGGGAAACCCTCAGTGGTTCCACATGGAGAAACCAGCTCTAAACGTTTGTAAATTATACGGAGAATGCTAGAGGAACTGCAGCAAACAAACATGATATTTCTGTTTGTATACATGACATTTTATGCACATGCCTAACAAAAAGTCTTTGCTTTTCTCCAAAATCACTTTCACTGTAATTTTCTCATTCCATGGCATATGAATTCCACACCACTTTGTCCAGATATGACAGGATGAAACCGGAAATATCCGGGTTTTTTTGGCTAACTCAATTCCAGATTGCCACAGCCCCTGTGGTTTTGTTTTCTGGATATTTTCGAAGGACTTTTTTGTTTTGAAAGTTTTTTTTTTTTTATCAGTGAACATTTAATTTTGTACTGGGAATCTCTAATTGGTTCAACATGGAGACACCTGCTCTACACTTTCGTATTTTCTAGCGAGAAAGCTGGAGGAACTGTGGCAAACAATCATGATATTTCTGTTTGTATAGATGGCATTTTATGCACTTGCCTAACAAAAGACTTTGCTTTTCCCCAAAACCATTTTTACTGTGATTTTGTCTTTCCATTGCATCCAAAGTCCACACCACTTTGTCCGAATATGACTGGAAGAAAGGGGAAATATCCGCTTCTGTTTTAGCTAACTGAACCCCAGATATTGCGACAGCATCTGTGTTTGTGTTTTCTGTTTATTATCAATGCTCATTATTGTTTTTAATGTTTTTTTCTTTTTTTTATCAGGGAACATTTAATTTTGTACTGGGAGACTCTAATTGTTTCCACATGGAGACACCAGCTCTACACATTCTTATTTTCTAGGAGAAAGCTAGAGGAACTGCGGCAAACAAACATGATATTTCTGTTTGTATACATGACATTTTATGCACTTGCCTAACGAAAAGATTTTGCTTTTCTCCAAAACCATTTTTACTGTGATTTTCTCAGTCCATTGCATGCGAATTCCACACCACTTTGTCCGGATATGACTGGATGAAATGGGAAATATCTGCTTGTGTTTTGGCTAACTGAATCCCAGATATTTCGACAGCCTCTGTGGTTGTGTTTTCTGGATATTATCGAAGGACTTTATTGTTTTGAATGCTTTTTATCAGGGAACATTTAATTTTGTACTGGGAAACTCCAATTGGTTCCACATGGAGACAGCAGCTCTACACATTTGTATTTTCTATGATAAAGCTAGAGGAACTGCGGCTAACAAACATGATATTTCTGTTTGTATAGATGGCATTTTATGCACTTGCGTAACGAAAAGACTTTGCTTTTCTCCAAAACCATTTTTACTGTGAGTTTCTCCGTGTGTTGCGTACGAATTGCACACCACATTGTCCGGATATGACTGGATGAAACCGGAAGTATCCGGTTTTGTTTTGGCTAACTCAATCCCAGATATTTTTTTTCTTTTTTTAGAAAGCTTTTATTTAATAAATTTCATAGGTACAGCTTTTGTAATATAGCAGTTCTTCCTCCATACCTGCCCTCCCACCCGCACTCCCATCCCACCTCCTACACCCTCTCCCATTCCATTCTTCATTACGATCCTTTTTTAATTATCTTTATATACAGAAGATCATCTCTATACTAAGTAAAGATTTCAACAGTTTGCACCCACACAGACACACAAAGTATAAAGTGCTGTTTGAAGACTAGTTTTACCATTAATTCTCATAGTACAACTCATTAAGGACAGAGGTCCTACATGGAGAGCAAGTGCACAGTGACTCCTGTTGTTGATTTAACAATTGACACTCTTATTTATGATGTCAGTGATCACCCAATTCCAATTTTTAAATGTTATATTCAGTAGGGAACACACCAGGCATTTTATGTGTTGGTTTGTTTCCTTGTTTTCCCATTTATAAAATTGTCCCCTGCATGTTTAAAATGCCTCAGGGCAAGATACAAAATAGAAAACATTTAATTAAATATATAAAGCAGAACACTAATATGGTAGCATAATCAATGCTAATGACAATATGAAAATATTATAGTGACTTTTGAAAACGTAGGAGAAAACCATAGGTTAGTGTTTATAATATAGGATATGAAATATTTCAACTTGCAATTCCACATAATAAGTAAGAATACCACATGTGATCATACTAGATATAAATTGCATTATTTAAAAATAGTACTGTTTACTTCACTATTTCATTTCATATTTCTGAGATAAGTGTACTAAAAGCAAACCACTTAATTCAAGAAGGTTTTTTGGATCAAAGTTCAGAAAGCAGATATGGGTAAGTATGAATATATTTGGAATGATTTCCCTTTGCCAATAATGATCATTTTTGTCAATTCAGGCTGTTTTTTATGCCTTATGATTTAGTCAGGCAAATACGTGTGGGAAATATTTTATTTGCAAATAAATCCCTTTAACATTTGTAATGCAGACATAAGCCCATAGCTGAGCCCAGCCTGCTTTCTCCAAAGAATTAAAAAGCAACTTCAACAGCTGACCCTTATAGAAATCTCAACATGATTAAGGAAGACTCAGGATGAGCTATGACTTGGGGTGGCAATATATCCAGGGATAAAACATCTTTCCATTATTAGCGAAGGTGTTCTCCGGGATCATAAGGAAAACAAAAAGCTATCTGATAGAGCTTAGCTTTAGAAGGAACTGTTATACAGTTTTGAGATGGCCTTACTTGAATCACATAGTCCATTTATTTAGGATAATTTAGTATGTTTAGAAGCCTTGTTATTTGAGAATATATGCTCAGAATAGGTCTTCAACATGCTCCATCCCCAGCAAGAAGGGACAGTGCCTATGTTGCTATGGAAATCAGACTTTCAGTCCTTGGCCTCTGTGTGTCCTATTTTTCCATGCCGAGGAGGAAATTGTCCTGGTAGCTAACATTCCCCAGGGACCTGACACCCTGTGGCTTTCCTGGTACACTCCATGGAATACGTCAAGCTGAGGATAAAGTGATGCCGCTGGCCCCATTCTTATTTCCTAGAGCTGGTCACCGTGGCCACCATTTGACTTGGCAGTGGCTCAGAAGAAGGTCTTTGGACATGGATTGTTGTGGACCTTAAAATGTTTTTATCAGTTTTTGCCCACACAGAAACACAAAGTATAAATTTCTGTTTCAGTACTAGTTGTAGCATCACTTCGCTTTAGACGACACATTAGGGACAGATCCCACATGGGGTGTAAGTACACAGTGACTCCTGTTGCTGATTTAACAATTTGACACTCCTGTTCATGGCGTCAGTAATCTCCCTAGGCTCTAGTCATGAGTTGTCAGGGCTATGGAAGCCTTTAGAGTTCGCTGACTTTGATCTTATTCCGATAGGGTCATAGTCAAAGTGGAAGTTCTCTCCTCCCTTTGGAGAAGGGTACTTCCTTCTTTGATGGCCCCATTCTTTCCACTGGGATCTCACTCACAGAGATCATTCATTTAGGTCTTTTTCTTTTCCATGATATCTTGGCTTTCCATGCCTGCTATACTCACATGGGCTCTTCTGCCAGATCCGAATGCCTTGAGGGCAGATTCTGAGGCCAGAGTGTTGTTTAGGACATCTGCCATTCTATGAGTCTGCTGTGTATCCCACTTCCCATGTTGGATCTTTCTCTCCCTTTTTGATTCTATCAGTTGGTATTAGCAGATACTTGTCTTGTTTGTGTGATCTCTTTGACTCTTAGACCTATCAGAGCTATCAATTGTGAGCTGAAATTGATCACTTGGACTAGTGCGATGGCATTGGTACATGTAGCCGTTGAATTCTCTACAATGTAGCAGTGGGTTCGTTTCTAAGAAGAGCAGCGTGGTGGGGGCAAGAGGCGCGGAGTCAACACACAGACCCCGGGAGTCCAGTGAGAGCAGGCTTGAGGCGAGCAGCCTGCAGACTCGTTTATTACAGTTGATACAACACTTATATAGCCAAGACCAGCCAATCTGGTCAAGGGGCGGTCTATACCCCAACCAATCACAGCCTGTTGCCAGGCAGTTTCCACAGCCATCCAATCACAGCCTGTCGCCAGGCAGTTTCAAAGCCATTCCTGACTAACTGACGCTCACTTGCCAGTGGCCACCTTGGCATGGCCTTCTCATTCCACTACATTTCCCCCTTTTCGTTTATTTTTGAGCAACGGGAGGCATGATTCTTGGCCATACCATTGTTGACCCCGTTTCCATGTGGTCTCCGTACGCAGCTGTGCCTGTCTTAGGTTGTCCCCCAGGGGATCTTACCCGTCGTTGACTAACCAGCGCTCAAATCGAGAGACCACAGAATTGCTTGCTCAGATAGGGGTAGGAATGAGGAATAATGGTTATCAGGAATGGCATGACCGCACACAGGCTGTGGGCTATTGGAGTGGCTGACCAGAGCTAGTGGGGTACACAATGGTAACAGATGTGGCTTTGGGCAGTTTCTTAGGGTAGGATGATAGGGCAGGTGCGTCTGCTAACAAGGCGGAGTCTCGGTCTTGTTCAGCTGGTTCTGGTTGGCTGTCAGTTGCAGGCTTGATGTTTCTGGCTGGTACCCAAATGGGCTGTTCTGCATTCTCTGGAAAGACACAAGCATATCCTCGACCTTTGGTTAATAGAAGCCTTTTTACAGGCGTTGGAATCCAGGGCCTGAATTTTGCGTACACTTCGACATTAGCAGCAAACATGCTGATGGCATGGGATCTAGCGGCTGCGCTGAGAGCTTGGGGTGCCCGAGGACTGCCACAAATGTGGGGATCCTCACTGGGTGCAGATGGGATGACATTGCATGAGTTATTGCATAGAGGTCCTCTTAGTTCATCCCACGGGTATGTGGGGGGTAGCTGACTAGGCATTGCTACCTTGTTTGCTACGTTGTTTTTTTCACTGTAGGAGTTCTCTCTCCCTAAGTCAGCAACCGTTGTCTGTGAGACAGGGACCTGGAGTGTCAGGCTCCTATCACTCACAGATTCAGTATCTTTGATAATCTGCACAGGATTCTGAGAGGGGGGTATCTTTCCCATGTCTGAGCGCTTAAGAGAGGCACGGTACGCCAACTCTAGCCAGAGGAAAGACACGTATAGCACTGCTACCGTAACAAAGCAAATTCCTAGCACCTCAACTGTGGATGGCATTTTGCAGGAGGTTTCCCTATGCTAGACAAACAGACAGTGGTGTATCAGATCGTACATATGTCCTGTGCTTAGTGGGGGACTTCCTTGATTCGTTAGGTCAAGGCCGTATGCCCACACGGTGTCTCCGGAGTGTCACCTCTCTCGAGTGAGGGAAGATGACTTGGTTCCGAATTCTGGGATGATCAGTCCCTTATGTGAATTCGCCGGGCGAATCGAAAGTAAAAGGAGGAGCCGAGAAGCGACGTACGCTTCAGGGCGGTGTGTGCTAACCTGGGGTCACTTAGACCGAGGACAAGGACAAGGAAAGGGGCGTAGGAGGGGGTTCTGTGCTCACCCTCACAGAACCGAACAGCACACCAAACACCGAGGGGCCTACTTGCCGAAATCCAGGGGGGACCTCGCCGAGTCCGACACACTGTCTCTTTCTCAGTCACGTTGGCGCGCCAGATGTAGCCGTTGAATTCTCTACAATGTAGCAGTGGGTTCGTTTCTGAGAAGAGAAGCGTGGTGGGGGCAAGAGGCGCGGAGTCAACACACAGACCCCGGGAGTCCGGTGAGAGCAGGCTTGAGGCGAGCAGCCTGCAGACTCGTTTATTACAGTTGATACAACACTTATATAGCCAAGACCAGCCAATCTGGTCAAGGGGCGGTCTATACCCCAACCAATCACAGCCTGTTGCCAGGCAGTTTCCACAGCCATCCAATCACAGCCTGTCGCCAGGCAGTTTCAAAGCCATTCCTGACTAACTGACGCTCACTTGCCAGTGGCCACCTCGGCATGGCCTTCTCATTCCACTACAGGTACATGCCATCTTGGTGGGATTGTGTTGGAATCCCCTGGCACATTTCTAAATCCACCATTTCCGGCAAGTCTGAATGAGCATTGCCACAGCCCCTGTGTTTTTGTATTCTGGATATTATCAATGGACTTTATTGTTTTGAAATTTTTTTATCAGAGAACATTTAATTTTGAACTGGGAAACATTCAGAGGTTCCACATGGAGACACCAGCGCTACACATTCGTATTTTCTAGCGAGAAAGCTAGATGAACTGCGACAAACAAACATGATATTTCTGTTTGTATACATGACATTTTATGCACTTGTCTAACGAAAAGACTTTGCTTTTCTCCAAAACCATTTTTACTATCATTTGCTTCGTCTATTGCATACGAATTCCAAACCACTTTGTCGGGATATGACTGCATGAAACCGGAAATATCCGGTTTTGTTTTGGCTAACTCAATCCCAGATATTGCCACAGCCCACGAATTTGTGTTTTCTGGATATTATCGAAGGAATTTATTGTTTTGAAATTTTTTTTCTTATCAGGGAACATTTAATTTTCTACTGGGAAACTAATTGGTTCCACATGGAGACACCAGCTCTACACATTCATATTTTCTAGGAGAAAGCTAGAGGAACTGCGGCAAACAAACATGATATTTCTGTTTGTATACAGGACATTTAATGCACTTGTCTAACGAAAAGACTTCACTTTTATCCAAAACCATTTTTACTATAATTTGCTTGCTCTATTGCATACGAATCCCACACCACTTTGCCAGGATATGAGTGGATGAAACCGGAAATATCCAGTTTTGTTTTGGCTAACTCAATCCCAGATATTGCCACAGCCCCAGTGTTTGTGTTTTCTGGATATTATCGACGGACTTTATTGCTTTGAAGGTGTTTTTATTAGGGACCATTTAATTTTGTACTGAGAAACTCTAATTGGTTCCGGATGGAGACACCAGCTCTACACATTCCTATTTTCTAGCGAGAAAGCTAGAGGAACTGCGACAAACACACCACTTTTACCGGATATGACTGGGTGAAACCGGAAATATCCGGTTTTGTTTAGGCTAACTCAATTCCAGATATTGCCACAGCCAATGTGTTTGTGTTTTTGGATATTATCGAAGGATTTTATTGATTTGAAACTTTTTTTTTAATCTGGGAACATTTAATTTTCTACTGGGAAACTCTAATTGGTTCCACATGGACACCAGCTCTAAGCATTTGTAATTTATACGGAGAATGCTAGAGGAACTGCAATAAACAAACATGATATTTTTGTTTGTATACATGACATTTTATGCACCTTCCTAATGAAAAGACTTTGCTTTTCTCCAAAACCATTTGTACTGTAATTCTCTCAGTCCATTGCATACAAATTCCACACCACTTTGTCCGGATATGACTGGATGAAAGGGGAAATATCCGCTTTTGTTTTCGCTAACTCAATCACAGATATTACCACAGCCTCTTGTGTTTGTTTGTGTTTTCTGGATATTATCAAAGGACTTTATTGTTTTGAATGTTTTTTATCAGGGAACATTTAATTTTGTACTGGGAAACTCTAATTGGTTCCACATGGAGACACCAGCTCTACACATTCGTATTTTCTAGGAGAAAGCTAGAAGAACTGCGGCAAACAAACATGATATTTCTGTTTGTATAGATGGCATTTTATGCACTTGCCTAACGAAAAGACTTTGCTTTTCTCCAAAACAATTTTTACTATGATTTGCTTGGTCTATTGCATACAAATTCCACACCACTTTGTCCGGATATGACTGCATGAAACCTGAAATATCCGGTTTTGTTTTGGCTAACTCAATCCAGATATTGCCACAGCCCCTGTGTTTGTGTTTTCTGGATATTATCAAAGGTCATTATTTTTTTGAACATTTTTTTTAATCAGGGAGCATTTAATTTTATACAGGGAAACAATCACTGGTTCCACATGCAGAAACCAGTTCTTCCTATTCGTGTATTCTAGGGAGAAAACTAGAGGAACTGCAAGAAACAAACATAATATTTCTGTTTGTATACATGACATTTTATGCACTTGCCTAAAGAAAGGACTTTGCTTTTCTCCAAAACTATTTTTACTATGATTTGCTTGGTCTATTGCATACAAATTCCACACCACTTTGTCCGGATATGACTGCATGAAACCGGAAATATCCGGTTTTGTTTTGGCTAACTCAATCCCTGATATTGCCACAGCCCCTGTGTTTGTGTTTTCTGGATATTATCAATGGACATTATTGTTTTGAAAGTTTTTTTTTTTTCAGGGAACATTTAATTTTGTACTGGGAAACTCTAATTGGTTCCACATGGAGACACCAGCTCTACACATTCGTATTTTCTAGGGAGAAATCTAGAAAAACTGCGGCAAACAAACATGATATTTCTGTTTGTATAGATGGCATTTTATGCACATGTCCAACGAAAAGACTTTGCTTTTCTCCAAAACCATTTTTACTATGATTTGCTTTTTCCACACCACTTTGTCTGAATATGACTGCATGAAAACTGAAATATCCGGTTTTGTTTTGGCTAACTCAATCCCAGATATTCCCACAGCCCCTGTGTTTGTGTTTTCTGGATATTATCAATGGTCATTATTGTTTGAAAAGTTTTTTTAATCAGGGAGCATTTAATTTTGTACTGGGAAACAATCACTGGTTCCGCATGCAGAAACCAGTTCTTCCTATTCGTGTATTCTAGGGAGAAAACTAGAGGAACTGCGGCAAACAAACATGATATTTCTGTTTGTATACATGACATTTTATGCACTTGTCTAAAGAAAGGACGTTGCTTTTCTCCAGAACCATATTTACTGTGATTTTCTCGGTCCATTGCATAGGAATTCCACACCACTTTTTCCGGATATGACTGGTTGAAACCGGAAATATCCGGTTTTGTTTTGGCTAACTCAATCCCAGATATTGCCACAGCCACTGTGTTTGTGTTTTCTGGATATTATCAAAGGACTTTATTGTTTTGAAACTTTTTTTATCAGGGAACATTTAATTTTGTACTGCAAAACTCTAATTGGTTCCCCATGGAGACACCAGCTTACACATTTGTATATTCTAGCGAGAAAGCTAGAGGAACTGCGGCAAACAAACATGATATTTCTGTTTGTATACATGACAATTTATGCACTTGTCTAACGAAAAGACTTTGCTTTTCTCCAAAACCATTTTTACTATGATTTCCATGGTCTATTGCATATAAATTCCACACCACTTTGTCCGGATATGACTGCATGAAACCGGAAATATCCGGTTTTGTTTTGGCTAACTCAATCCCTGATATTGCCACAGCCCCTATGTTTGTGTTTTCTGGATATTATCAATGGACATTATTGTATTGAACCTTTTATTTTTAATCAGTGAGTATTTAATTTTGTACTGGGAAACAATCACTGGTTCCAAATGCAGAAACCCGTTCTTCCTATTCGTGTATTCTATGGAGAAAACTAGAGGAACTGCGGCAAACAAACATGATATTTCTGTTTGTATACATGAAATTTTATGCACTTGCCTAAAGAAAGGAGTTTGCTTTTCTCCAAAACCATTTTTACTATAATTTGCTTGGTCTATTGCATACAAATTCCACACCACTTTGTCCGGATATGAATGCATGAAACCGGAATTATCCGCTTTTGTTTTGGCTTACTGAATCCCAGATTGCCACAGCCTCTGTGTTTGTGTTTTCTGGATATTATCAATGGTCATTATTGTTTTGAAAGTTTTTTTTTTTTCATCAGGGAACATTTAATTTTGTTCTGGGAAACACTCAGTGGTTCCACATGGAGACACCAGCTCTACACATTCGTATTTTCTAGGAGAAAGCTAGAAGAACTGCGGCAAACAAACATGATATTTCTGTTTGTATAGATGGCATTTTATGCACATGTGCAACGAAAAGACTTTGCTTTTCTAAAAAAACATTTTTACTATGATTTGCTTTTTCCACACCACTTTGTCTTGGTATGACTGCATGAAAGCCGAAATATCCGGTTTTGTTGTGGCTAACTCAATCCCAGATATTGCCATAGCCCCTTTGTTTGTGTTTTCTGGATATTATAAATGGTCATTATTGTTTGGAACGTTTTTTCATCAGGGAGCATTTAATTTTGTACAGGGAAACAATCACTGTTTCCGCATGCAGAAACCAGTTCGTCCTATTCGTGTATTCTAGGGAGAAAACTAGAGGAACTGCGGCAAACAAACATGATATTTCTGTTTGTATACATGACATTTTATGCACTTGCCTAAAGAAAGGAATTCGCTTTTCTCCAAAACCATATTTACTGTGATTTTCTCGGTCCATTGCATAGGAATTCCACACCACTTTTTCCGGATATGACTGGTTGAAACCGGAAATATCCAGTTTTCTTTTGGCTAACTCAATCCCAGATATTACCACAGTCTCTGTGTTTGTGTTTTCTGGATATTATCAAAGGACTTTATTGTTTTGAAACTTTTTTTTAATCAGGGAACATTTAATTTTATACTGCGAAACTCTAATTGGTTCCACATGGAGACACCAACTCTGCATATTCGTATTTTCTAAGCGAGAAAGCTAGAGGAACTGCGGCAAGCAAACATGATATTTCTGTTTGTATACATGCCATTTTATGCACTTGTCCATGGAAAAGACTTTGCTTTTCTCCAAAACCATTTTTACTATGATTTGCTTGGTCTATTGCATACAAATTCCACACCACTTTGTCCGGATATGACTGCATGAAACCGGACATATCCGGTTTTCTTTTGGCTAACTCAATCCCAGATTTTGCCACAGCCCCTGTGTTTGTGTTTTCTGGATATTATCAATGGTCGTTATTGTTTGGAACGTTTTTTTTTTTTTTTTTAATCAGGGAGCATTTAATTTTGTACTGGGAAACAATCACTGGTTCCACATGCAGAAACCAGTTCTTGCTATTCATTTATTCTAGCGAGAAAACTAGAGGAACTGCGGCAAACATACATGATATTTCTGTTTGTATACATGACATTTTATGCACTTGCCTAAAGAAAGGACTACGCTTTTCTCCAAAACCATATTTACTGTGATTTTCTCGGTCCATTGCATAGGAATTCCACACCACTTTTTCCGGATATGACTGGTTGAAACCGGAAATATCCAGTTTTCTTTTGGCTAACTCAATCCCAGATATTACCACAGTCTCTGTGTTTGTGTTTTCTGGATATTATCAAAGCACTTTATTGTTTTGAAACTTTTTTTTAATCAGGGAACATTTAATTTTATACTGCGAAACTCTAATTGGTTCCACATGGAGACACCAACTCTACATATTCGTATTTTCTAAGCGAGAAAGCTAGAGGAACTGCGGCAAGCAAACATGATATTTCTGTTTGTATACATGCCATTTTATGCACTTGTCCATTGAAAAGACTTTGCTTTTCTCCAAAACCATTTTTACTATGATTTTCTTGGTCTATTGCATACAAATTCCACACCACTTTGTCCGGATATGACTGCATGAAACCGGAAATATCCGGTTTTCTTTTGGCTAACTCAATCCCAGATTTTGCCACAGCCCCTGTGTTTGTGTTTTCTGGATATTATCAATGGTCGTTATTGTTTGGAACGTTTTTTTTTTTTTTTAATCAGGGAGCATTTAATTTTGTACTGGGAAACAATCACTGGTTCCACATGCAGAAACCAGTTCTTGCTATTCATTTATTCTAGCGAGAAAACTAGAGGAACTGCGGCAAACATACATGATATTTCTGTTTGTATACATGACATTTTATGCACTTGTCTAACGAAAAGACTTTCCTTTTCTCCAAAACCATTGTTCCTGT
This sequence comes from Lepus europaeus, assembly GCF_033115175.1. Taxonomy (NCBI): domain Eukaryota; kingdom Metazoa; phylum Chordata; class Mammalia; order Lagomorpha; family Leporidae; genus Lepus; species Lepus europaeus. The sequence continues at coordinate 40,296,819 of NC_084847.1, read as the reverse complement.
GATTTTGTCTGTCCATTGCATACGAATCCCACACCACTTTGTCTGGATATGCCTGGATGAAACTGGAAATATCCGGTTTTGTTTTGGCTAACTCAATCCCAGATATTGCCACAGCCCCTGTGTTTGTGTTTTCTGCATATTACTGAAGGACATTATTGTTTTGAATCTTTTTTTTTATCAGGAAACATTTAATTTTGTACTGGGAAACACTCAGTGGTTCCACATGGAGAAACCAGCTCTAAACATTTGTATTTTCTGGGGAGAAATCTAGAGGAAATGCGGCAAACAAACATGATATTTTTGTTTGTATACATGACATTTTATGCACCTGCTTAATGAAAAGCCTTTGCTTTTCTCCAAAACCACGTTCACTGTAATTCTCTCAGTCGATTGCATACGAATTGCAGACCACTTTGTACGGATATGACTGGATGAAAGGGGAAATATCCTCTTGTGTTTTGGCTAACTCAATCCCAGATATTGCGACAGCCTCTGTGTTTGCGTTTTCTGGATATTATCGAAGGACTTTATTTATTTAAATGTGTTTTTATCAGGGAACATTTAATTTTGTACTGGGAAACTCTAATTGGTTCCTCATGGAGACTCCAGCTCTACACATTCGTATTTTCTAGGAGAAAGCTAGAGGAACTGCGGCAAACAAACATGATATTTCTGTTTGTATAGATGGCATTTTATGCACTTGCCTAACGAAAGCACTTTGCTTTTGTCCACAACCATTTTTACTGTGATTTTCTCAGTCCATTGCATACGAATTGCACTCTAGTTTGTCCGGATATGTCTCGATGAAACCAGAAAATCCGGTTTTGTTTTGGCTAACTCAATCACAGATATTGTCACAACCTCTGTGTTTGTATTTTCTGGATGTTATCGAAGGACATTATTGTTTTGAAAGTTTTTTTTTTTTAATCTGGGAGCATTTAATTTTGTACTGGGAAACTCTAATTCGTTCTAAAGGGAGACACCTGGTCTACACATTTGTATCTTCTAGGAGAAAGCTAGAGGAACTGCGGCAAACAATCATGATATTTCGGTTTCTATAGATGGCATTTTATGCACTTGCCTAACGAAAGGACTTTGCTTTTCTCCAAAACCATTTTTACTGTGATTTCCTCGGTCCATTGCATACGAATTCCACACCAATTTGTCCGGATAAGACTGGATGAAAGGGGAAATATCCGGTTTTGTTTTGGCTAACTGAATCTAGATATTGCCACAGCCCCTGTGTTTGTGTTTTCTGGATATTATCTATGGACTTTCTTGTTTTGAATGTTTATTATCAGGGAACATTTAATTTGTACTGGGAAACTCTAATAGGTTCCACATGGAGAAAGCAGCTCTACACATTCGTATTTTCTAAGAGAAAGCTAGAGGAACTGCGGCAAACAAACATGATATTTCTGTTTGTATACATGACAGTTTAGGTACCTGCCTGAGGAAAATACTTTGATTTTCTCCAATAACAGTTTCACCGTAATTTCCCAGTCCATTTCATATGAATTCCACACCACTTTGTCCGGATATGACTGGATGAAACCGAAAATATCCGTTTTTTTTTTGTTTGTTTTTGTTTTTTTTGCTAACTCAATCCCAAAATGCCAAAGCACCTCTGTTTGTGTTTTCTGGATATTATCAATGGTCACTACAGTTTTGAAAGTTTTTTTTATCAGGGAACATTTAATTTTATACTGGGAAATACTCACTGTTTCCACTTGCAGAAATCAGCTCTACACTTTCGTATTTTCTAGGGAGAAAGCTTGAGGAACTGCGGCAAACAAACATGATATTTCTGTTTGTATAGATGGCATTTTATGCACTTTCCTAAGGAAAAGTCTTTGCTTTTTTTAAAACCATTTTCACTGTAATTTTCTCAGTCCCTTCCATATGAATTCCACACAACTTTTTCCTTATATGTCTGGATGAAACCGGAAATATCTAGTTTTGTTTTAGCTAACTCAATCCCAGATATTGCCACAGCCCCTGTGTTTGTGTTTGCTGGATATTATCAATGAACATTATTGTTTTGAAAGGTTTTTTTTTTATCAGGGAACATTTAATTTTGTACTGGGAAACACTCAGTGATTCCTCATGGAGAAAACAGCTCTACACTTTCGTATTTTCTAGGGAGAAAGCTAGAGGAACTGCGGCAAACCGTCAGGATATTTCGGTTTGTATAGATGATTTTTTTTGCACTTGCCAAACTGAAAGAGTTTGCTTTTCTCCAAAAACATTTTTACTGTGATTTTTGTCGGTCCATTGCATACGAATTGCAGTCCACTTTGTCCAGATATGACTGGAAGAAACCTGAAATATCCGGTATTGGTTTGGCCATTGAATCCCAGATATTGCCAGATCCTGTGTTTGTGTTTTCTGGATATTATTGATGGACATTTTGTTTTGAAAGTTTTTTTTTTTTTTTACTAGGGAACATTTAATTTTGTACTGGGAAACACTCACTGGCTCCACATGAAGAAACCAGCTCTACAATTCGTATTTTCTGGGCAGAAATCTAAAGGAACTGCGGCAAACAACCATGATATTTTCGTTTGTATAGTTGGCATTTTATGCACGTGCCTAACGAAAATACTTTGCTTTTCTCTAAAACCATTTTTACTCTGATTTTCTCGGTCCACTGCATAGGAATTCCACACCACTTTGTAAGGATATGACTGGATGAAAGGCGAAATATCCGCTTGTGTTTTGGCTAACTCAATCCCAGATATTGCCACAACCCTGAGTTTGTGTTTTCTGGATATTATCAATGGACATTATTGTTTTGAAAGTTTTTTTTATCAGGGAACATTTAATTTTATACTGGGAAACTCTAATTGGTCCACATGGAGACACCAGCTCTACACATTCATATTTTCTAGGAGAAACTTAGAGGAACTGCGGCAAACAAACATGGTATTTCTGTTTGTATATATGATATTTTAATTTTGTACTGGGAAATACTCACTGCTTCCTCATGCAGAAATCAGCTCTACACTTTCATATTTTCTTGGAGAAAGCTAGAGGAACTACAGCAAGCAAACATGATATTTCTGTTTGTATAGATAACATTCTATGCACTTTCCTAACGAAAAGACTTTTTTTTCTCCAAAACCATTTTTACTGTGATATTCTTGGTCCATTGCATAGGATTTCCACAGCACTTTGACCGGATATGACTGGATGAAAACGGAAATATCCGGTATTGTTTTGGCTAACTCAATAACAGATATTGCCGCAGCAACTGTGTTTTTGCTTTTTTGATATTATCGAATAACATTATTGTTTTGAGAGATTTTTTTTTTAATCAGGGAACATTTAATTTTGTACTGGGAAACACTCAGGGCTTCCACATGGAGAAACCAGCTCTACACATTCGTATTTTCTAGGAAAAAGCTAGAGGAACTGCGGCAAACAAATATTATATTTCTGTTTGCATACATGACATTTTATGCACCTGCGTAACGAAAATACCAGTTTCACCGTAATTTTCTCAGTCCATTGCAAACGAATTCCACACCACTTTGTCCGGATATGACTGGTTGAAACCAGAAATATCTGTTTTGGTTTGGCTAACTCAATCACAGATATTGCCACAGCCCAGCTGTTTGTATTTTCTGGATATTATCCATGGTCATTACTGTTTTGAAAGTTTTTTTTATCAGGGAACATTTAATTTTGTACTGGGAAACACTCAGTGGTTCCACATGGAGAAACCAGCTCTACACATTCGTATTCTCTAGCGAGAATGCTAGAGGAACTGCGGCAAACAAGCATGATATTTCTGTTTGTATACATGACATTCTATGCACTTGAATAACGAAAGACATTTTTTTTTCTCCAAAACCATTTTTACTGTGATTTTCTCAGTCCATTGCATGGGATTTCCACAGCACTTTGTCCGGATATGACTGGATGAAACTGGAAATATCCGGTTTTATTTTGGCTAACTCAATAACAGACATTGCCACAGATCCTGTGTTTGTGTTTTCTGGATATTATCGAATGAATTTATTGTTTTGAAAGTTTTTTTTTTAATCAGGGAACATTTAATTTTGTTCTAGGAAACTCTGGTTCCAGATGGAGACAACAGCTCTACACATTTGTATTTTCTACGAGAAACCTAGAGGAACTGCGGCAAACAAACATGATATTTCTGTTAGTATACATGACATTTTATGCACTTGCCTAACGAAAAGCCTTTTCTATTCTCCAAAACCATTTTTACTGTGAGTTTCTCCATCCATTGCATATGAATTGCACTCCATTTTGTCCGGACATGACTGGATGGAACCTGAAATATCCGGTTTTTGTTTCTCTAACTCAATCCCAGATATGCCACAGCCCCTGTGTTTGTGTTTTCTGGATATTATCAAAGGACTTTATTGTTTTGAATGATTTTTATCAGGGAACATTTAATTTTGTTCTGGGAAACACTCAGTGGTTCCACATGGAGACACCAGCTCTACACATTCGTATTTTCTAGGGAGAAAGCTAGAGGAACTGCGGCAAACAATCATATTTCTGTTAGTATAGATGGCATTTTATGCACTTTCCTAACGAAAAGACTTTGCTTTTCTCCAAAACCATTTTTACTGTGATTTTTTCTGTCCATTGCATATGAATTCCACACCACTTTGTCCGGATATGACTGGATGAAACCGGAAATATCTGGTTTTGTTTTGGCTAACTCAATCCCAGATATTGCCACAGCCCTTGTGTTTGTGTTTTCTGGATATTATCAATGGACTTTATTGTTTTCATTTTTTTTTAATCCGGTAACATTCAATTTTCTACTGCGAAACTCTAATTGGTTCCACATGGAGACACCAGCTCTACACATTCCTATTTTCTGGGGAGAAATATAGAGGAACTGCCCCAAACAAACATGATATTTCTGTTTGTATACAAGACATTTTATGCACATGCCTAATGAAAAAACTTTTCTCCAAAACCACTTTCACTGTAAATTTTCTCAGTCCATGGCATAAGTATTCCACACGACTTTGTCAGGATATGAGGGATGAAACCGAAAATATCCGCTTGTGTTTTAGCTAACTCAATCCCAGATATTGTGACAGCCCCTGTGTTTCTCTTTTCTGGATATTATGGAAGGACTTTATTGTTTTGAAAGGTTTTTTATCAGGAAACATTTAGTTTTGTCCTGGGAAACACTCCGTGGATCCACATGGAGACACCAGCTCTACACATTTGTATTTCCTAGCGAGAAAGCTAGAGGAACTGCAGCAAACAATCATAGTATTTCTCTTTATATAGATGGCATTTTATGCACTTGCCTAACGAAAAGACTTTCCTTTTCTCCAAAACCATTTTTACTGTGATTGCCTCAGTCAATTGCATAAAAATTCCAAACCACTTTGTCCAGATATGACTGATTTAAACCTGAAATATCCGGTTATGTTTCGGCTAACTCAATCCCAGATATTGCCACAGCCCCTGTTTTTGTGTTTTCTGGATATTATCAATGGATATTATTGTTTTGAAAGTTTTTTTTTATCAGGGAACATCAATTCTGCACTGGGAAAAACTCTATGTTCCACATGGAGACACCAGCTCTACACATTCGTATTACTGGGGAGAAATGTAAAGGAACTTCGGCAAACAATCATGATATTTCTGTTTGTATAGCTGGCAGTTTATCCACATGAATAACCAAAAGACTTGGCTTTTCTCCAAAACCATTTTCACTGCGATTTTCTCAGTTTATTGCATACGAATTTCACACAATTTTTCCGGATACGACTGGATGAAACCGGAAATATCCGGTTTTGTTTTGGCTAACTCAATCCCAGATATTGCCACAGCCACTGTGTTTGTGTTTTCTGGTTATTATCAAAGGACTTTGTTTTTTTATCAGGGAATATATATATATATATATACATATATATATATATATATATATTGCTGAAAGTTTATTTTTTTATCACGGAACATTTAATTTTGTACTGGGAAACACTCAGTGGTTCCACATGCAGAAACCAGTTCTACATATTTGTATTTTCTAGCTTGAAAGCTAGAGGAACTGTGGCAAACAAACATGATATTTCTGCTTGTATACATGACATTTTATGCACCTGCCTAATGAAATGACTTTCCTTTTCTCCAAAACCATTTTTACTGTGATTGCCTCAGTCAATTGCATAAAAATTCCAAACCACTTTGTCCAGATATGACTGATTTAAACCTGAAATATCCGGTTATGTTTCGGCTAACTCAATCCCAGATATTGCCACAGCCCCTGTTTTTGTGTTTTCTGGATATTATCAATGGATATTATTGTTTTGAAAGTTTTTTTTTTATCAGGGAACATTAATTCTGCACTGGGAAAAACTCTATGTTCCACATGGAGACACCAGCTCTACACATTCGTATTACTGGGGAGAAATGTAAAGGAACTTCAGCAAACAATCATGATATTTCTGTTTGTATAGCTGGCAGTTTATCCACATGAATAACCAAAAGACTTGGCTTTTCTCCAAAACCATTTTCACTGCGATTTTCTCAGTTTATTGCATACGAATTTCACACAATTTTTCCGGATACGACTGGATGAAACCGGAAATATCCGGTTTTGTTTTGGCTAACTCAATCCCAGATATTGCCACAGCCACTGTGTTTGTGTTTTCTGGTTATTATCAAAGGACTTTGTTTTTTCATCAGGGAATATATATATATATATATATATATATATATATATATATATATATTTATTGTGTTGAATGTTTTTTTTTTTTCAGGGAAAATTTAATTTTGTACTGGGAAACTCTAATTCGTTCCACATGCAGAAACCAGCACTACACATTCGTATTTTCTAGCGAGAAAGCTAGAGGAACTGCGGCGAATAAACATGATAATTCTGTTTGTATACATGGCATTTTATGCACTTGCCTAACGAAAAACTTTGCTTTTCTCGGTCCATTTCATAAGAATTCCAGACCAATTTGTCCAGATATGACTGGATGAAACCGGAAATATCCGCTTGTGTTTTGGCTAACTGAATCCCAAATATTGCCACAGCTCGTGTTTTTGTGCTTTCTGGATATTATCAATGGACTTTATTGTTTTGAAAAATTTTTTTAATCAGGGAACATTTAATTTTTTACTGGGAAACTCTAATTGTTTCCACATGGAGACACCAGCTCTACACATTCGTATTTTCTAGGAGAAAGCTAGAGGAACTGCGGCAAACAAACATGATATTTCTGTTTGTATACATGACATTTTATGCACTTGCCTAAGAAAAAGACTTTGCTTTTCTCCAAAACCATTTTTACTGTGATTTTCTTGGTCTATTGCGTTCGAATTCCACACCACTTTGTCCGGATATGACTGGATGAAACTGGTAATATCCCGTTGTTTTGGCTAACTGAATACCAGATATTGCTACAGCACCTGTGTTTGTGTTTTCTGGATATTATCAATGGACTTTATTGTTTTGAATGTTTTTTTTGTTTGTTTTTTATCAGGGAACATGTACTTTTGTACTGGGGAACTCTAATTGGTTCCACATGGAGACAACCTCTCTACACATTCGTATTTTCCAGCGAGAAAGCTAGAGGAACTGCGGCAAACAAACATGATATTTCTGTTTGTATAGCTGGCAGTTTATCCACATGCCTAACCAAAAGACTTTGCTTTTCTCCAAAACCACTTTTACCGTGATTTTGTCTCTCCATTGCATACGAATTGCACACCACTTTGTCCTGATATGACTGGATGAAACCTGGCAATATCCGCTTGTGTTTTGGCTAACTCAATCCCAAATATTTCCACAGCCCCTGTGTTTGTGTTTTCTGGATATTATCAGTGGACATTATTGTTTTGAAAGTTTTTTTAATCAGGGAACATTCAATTTTGTACTGGGAAACTCTAATTGGTTTCACATGGAGACACCAGCACTACACATTCATATTTTCTGGGGAGAAAGGTAGAGGAACTGTGGCAAACAATCATGATATTTCTGTTTGTATAGATGGCATTATACGCACTTGCCGAACGAAAGGATTTTGCTTTTCTCCAAAACTATTTTCACTGTAATTTTCTCAGTCCATTACATACGAATTCCACACCACTTTGTCCGGATGTGACTGGATGAAACCGGAAATATCTGGTTTTGTTTTGGCTAACTCAATCCCAATATTACGACAGCTTCTGTGTTTGTGTTTTCTGGATATTATCAAAGGACTTTATTGTGTTGAATTTTTTTTATCAGGGAACATTTAATTTTGTACTGGGAAACTAATTGGATCCACATGGAGACACCAGCTCTACACATTCGTATTTTCTAGCGAGAAAGCTAGAGGAACTGCGGTAAACACACATGATATTTCTGCTTGTATAGATGACATTTTATGCACTTGCGTACGGAAAGACTTTGCTTTTCTCCAAAACCATTTTTACTGTGATTTTGCCTGTCCATTGCATATGAATTCCATACCACTTTGTCCGGATATGACTGGATGAAACCGGAAATATCCGGTTTTGTTTTTGCTATCTCATATCCTGATATTGCGACTGCATCTGTGTTTGTATTTTCTGGATATAATCGAAGGACTTTATTGTTTTGAAAGATTTTTTAATAAGGGAACATTTAATTTTGTACTGGGAAACTAATTGCTTCCACATGGAGACACCAGCTCTACACATTCGTATTTTCTAGGGAGAAAGCTAGAGGAACTGCGGCAAACAAAAATGATATTTCTGTTTGTGTAGTTGGCATTTTATGCATTAGGCTAACGAAAAGACTTTGCTCTTCTCCAAAACCATTTTTACTGTGATTTTCTCAGTCAATAACATATGAATCCCACACCACTTTGTCCGGATATCACTGGATGAAACCGGAAATATCCGCTTCTGTTTTGGCTAACTGAATCCCAGATATTGCCGCAGCCCCTGTGTTTGTGTTTTCTGGATATTATCGATGGAATTTATTGTTTTGAATGATTTTTTTATCAGGGAACATTTAATTTTGTACTGGGAAACTGTGATTGGTTCCACATGGTGACACCAGCTCTACACATTCGTATTTTTTAGGGAGAAATCTAGAGGAACTGCGGCAAACTAACATAATATTTCTGTTTGTATACATGACATTTTATGCACTTGCCTAACAAAAAGACTTTGCTTTTCTCCAAAACCATTTTTATTGTGATTTTGTCTCTCCATTGCACATGAATTGCACACCACTTTGTCCATATATGAGTGGATGAAACCGGAAATATGCGGTTCTGTTTTGGCTAACTGAAACCCAGATATTGCCGAAGAGCCTGTGTTTGTGTTTTCTGGATATTATCAATGGACTTTATTGTTTTGAAAGTTTTTTTTTTATCAGGTAACATTTAATTTTTTACTGGGAAACACTCAGTGGTTCCACATGGAGACACCAGCTGTACACATTCGTATTTTCTAGGAGAAAGCTAGAAGAACTGCGGCAAACAAACATGATATTTCTGTTTGTATACATGTCATTTTTTGCATTTGCCTAATGAAAAGACTTTGCTTTTCTCCAAAACCATTTTTACTGTGATTTTCTCGGTCCATTGCATACCAATTGCATACTACTCTTTCCGGATATGACTGCATGAAACCGGAAATATGCGGATGTGTTTGGCTAACTCAATCCCACATATTGCAACAGCCTCTGTGTTTGTGTTTTCTGGATAATATCGACACTTTATGGTTTTGAAAGTTTTTTTTTTATAAGGGAACATTTAATTTCCTAATGAGAAACACTCACTGGTTTCACATGGAGAAACTATTCTGCACCTTCGTATTTTCTAACGAGAACCCTAGAGGAACTGCGGCAAACAAACATGATATTTCTGTTTGTATGCATGACATTTTATGCACTTGCCTAACGAAAAGCCTTTGCTTTTCTCCAAAACGATTTTTACTGTGATTTTGTCTGTCCATTGCATACGAATTCCCCCACATTTTGTCCGTATATGAGTGGATGAAACCGGAAATATCCGGTTCTGTTTTGGCTAACTGAAACCCAGATATTGCCAAGGAGGCTGTCTTTGTTTTCTGCATATTAGCGATGGACTTTATTGTTTTGAAAGTTTTTTTTTTGTCAGTGAACATTTAATTTTGTACTGGGAAGCACTCACTATTTCCACTTGGAGACATCAGCTCTACACATTCGTATTTTGTATAGAAATATCTAGAGGAACTGCGGCAAAAAACATGATATTTCTGCTTGTATAGATGACATATTATGATCTTGCCTAACGAAAAGACTTTGCTTTTCTCAAAACATTTTTATTGTGATTTTCTGGGTCCATTGCATACGAATTCCACACCAATTTGTCCGCATATGACTGGATGAAACCGGAAATATCCGATTGTGTTTTGGCTAACTGATATCCAGATATTGCTACAGCCACTTTGTTTCTGTTTTCTGGATATTATCGAAGGAATTTATTGTTTTGAAAGATTTATTTATCAGGGAACATTTAATTTTGTACTGGGAAACACTCACTGGTTCCACATGCAGACACCAGCTCTACACATTTGTATTTTCTAGCGAAAAAGCTAGAGGAACTGTGGCAAACAATCATGATATTTCTGCTTCTATAGATGACATATTATGCACTTGCCTATCGAAAAGACTTTGCTTTCCCCCAAAACATTTTTATTGTGATTTTGTCTGTCCATTCCATATGAATTCCACACCAATTTGTCTGGATATGACTGGATGAAACCGGAAATATACGGTTTTGTTTTGGGTAACTGAATCCCAGATATTGCCGCAGCCTCTGTGTTTGAGTTTTCTGGATATTATCGATGGAATTTATTGTTTTTAAAGTTTTTTTTTTATCAGGGAACATTTAATTTTTTTTTGACAGGCAGAGTGAATAGTGAGAGAGAGAGACAGAAATAAAGGTCTTCCTTTTTGTCGTTGGTTCACCTTCCAATGGCCGCTGCAGCCGGTGCATCTCGCTGATCCGAAGGCAGGAGCCAGGTGCTTCTCCTGGTCTCCCATGCGGGTGCAGGGCCCAAGCACTTGGGCCATCCTCCACTGCCTTCCCGGGCCATTGCAGAGAGCTGGCCTGGAAGAGGGGCAACCGGGCTAGAATCCAGCACCTCAACCGGAACTAGAACCTGGTGTACCGGCACCGCAAGGTGGAGGATTAGCTTGTTAAGCCACAGCGCCAGCTGAACATTTAATTTTGTACTGGGAAACTCTGATTGGTTCCACATGGAGACACCAGCTCTACACATTCGTATTTTCTAGGAGAAAACTAGAGGAACTGCAGCAAACAAACATAATATATCTGTTTGTATCAATGACATTTTAAGAACTTGCCTAACGAAAAGACTTTGCTTTTCTCCAAAACCATTTTTACTGTGATTTTGTTTGTCTATTTCATAAATTCCACATCACTTTGTCCGGATATGACTGGATGAAACTGGAAATATCCAGTTTTGTTTTGGCTAACTCAATCCCCGATATTGCCACAGATTCTGTGTTTGTGTTTTCTGGATATAATCAAAGGACTTTATCGTTTTGAATGTTTTTTATCAGGGAACATTGAATTTTGTACTGGGAAACTATAGTTGGTTCCACATGGAGACACCAGCTCTACACATTCATTTTTTCTAGGAGAAATTTGGAGGAACTGTGGCAAACAAACATGATATTTCTGTTTGTATACATGACATTTTATGCACTTGCCTAACGAAAAGATTTTGCTTTTCTCCAAAACCATTTTTACTGTGATTTTCTGGGTCCATTGCATACGAATTCCACACCAATTTGTTCGCATATGACTGGATGAAACCGGAAATATCCAGTTGTGTTTTGGCTAACTGATATCCAGATATTGCTACAGCCTTTGTGTTTCTGTTTTCTGGATATTATCGAAGGACTTTATTGTTTTGAAAGATTTATTTATCAGGGAACATTTAATTTTGTACTGGGAAACACTCACTGGTTCCACATGCAGACACCAGCTCTACACATTCATATTTTCTAGCGAAAAAGCTAGAGTAACTGTGGCAAACAATCATGATATTTCTGCTTCTATAGATGACATATTATGCACTTGCCTATCGAAAAGTCTTTGCTTTTCTCCAAAACCATTTTTACTGTGATTTTGTCTGTCCATTGCATACGAATTCCACACCACTTTGTCCGGATATGACTGGATGAAACCGGAAATATCCGGTTGTGTTTTGGCTAACTGATATCCAGATATTGCGACAGCCTATGTGTTTGTGTTTTCTGGATATTATCGAAGGACTTTATTGTGTTGAAAGATTTTTTTTTCATCAGGGAACATTTAATTTTGTACTGGGAAACTAATTGGATCCACATGGAGACACAAGCTCTACACCTTAGTATTTCCTAGCGAGAAAGCTAGAGGAACTGCGGCAAAAAAACATGATATTTCTGCTTGTATAGATGACATTTTATGCACTTGCCTAAAGAAAAGACTTTGCTTTCCCCCAAAACATTTTTATTGTGATTTTGTCTGTCCATTGCATATGAATTCCACACCAATTTGTCTGGATATGACTGGATGAAACCGGAAATATACGGTTTTGTTTTGGGTAACTGAATCCCAGATATTGCCGCAGCATCTATGTTTGTGTTTTCTGGATATTATCGATGGAATTTATTGTTTTTAAAGTTTTTTTTTTCAGGGAACATTTAATTTTTTTTTTGACAGGCAGAGTGGATAGTGAGAGAGAGACAGAGAGAAAGGTCTTCCTTTTTGTCGTTGGTTCACCTTCCAATGGCCGCTGCAGCCGGCGCATCTCGCTGATCCGAAGGCAGGAGCCAGGTGCTTCTCCTGGTCTCCCATGCGGGTGCAGGGCCCAAGCAATTGGGCCATCCTCTACTACCTTCCCGGGCCATTGCAGAGAGCTGGCCTGGAAGAGGGGCAACCGGGCTAGAATCCGGCGCCCCAACCGGGACTAGAATCTGGTGTGCCGGCACCGCAAGGTGGAGGATTAGCCTGTTAAGCCACAGCGCCAGCTGAACATTTAATTTTGTACTGGGAAACTCTGATTGGTTCCACATGGAGACACCAGCTCTGCACATTCGTATTTTCTAGGAGAAAACTAGAGGAACTGCGGCAAACAAACATAATATTTCTGTTGGAATATATGGCATTTTATCCTCTTGCCTAATGAAAATACTTTGCTTTTTCCAAAACCATACTTATTGTGATTCTGTTTGTCTATTTCTTAAGTTCCACATCACTTTGTCTGGATATGACTGGATGAAACCGGAAATATCCGGTTTTGTTTTGGCTATCTCAATCCCCGATATTGCCACAGATTCTGTGTTTGTGTTTTCTGGATATTATCGAAGGACTTTATTGTATTGAAAAATTTTTTATCAGGAAACATTTAGTTTTGTACTGGGAAACACTCAGTGGTTCCACATGGAGAAACCAGCTCTACACATTCGTATTTTTTAGCGAGAAAGCTAGAGGAACTGCGGCAAACAATCATGATATTTCTATTTGTATACATGACATTTTATGCACTTGCCTAACAAAAAGACTTTGCTTTTCTCCAAAACAATTTTCACTGTAATTTTCTCAGTCTGTTGCATACGAATTGCACACCACATTGTCCGGATATGACTGGATGAACCGGAAATATCCGGTTTTGTTTTGGCTAACTCAATCCCAGATATTGCCACAGCCCCTGTGTTTGTGTTTTCTGGATAATATCGAAGGACTTCATTGTTTTGAAAGTATTTTTTTAATCAGGAAACATTTAATTTTCTACTCGGAAACTCTAATTGGTTCCACATGGGGACACCAGCTATACACAGTTGTATATTCTACTGAGAAAGGTAGAGGAACTGCGGCAAACAATCATATTTCTGTTTATATAGATGGCATTTTATGCACTTGCCTGACAAAAAGACTTTGCTTTTCTCCAAAACCATTTTTACTGTGATTTTCTCAGTCCATTGCATACGAATTACACACCACTTTGTCCGGATATAACTGGATGAAAGGGGAAATATCCGGTTGTGTTTTGGCTAACTGAATCCCAGATATTGACACAGATCCTTCTCTTTGTGTTTTCTGGATATTATCGATGGAATTTATTGTTTTGAAAGTTTTTTTATCAGGAAACATTTAGTTTTCTACTGGGAAACACTCAGTGGTTGCACATGGAGACACCAGCTCTACACATTCGTATTTTATAGCGAGAAAGCTAGAGGAACTGCGGCAAACAATCATGATATTTCTGTTTATATAGATGTCATTTTATGCACCTGCCTAACGAAAAGACTTTGCTTTTCTCCAAAACCATTTTCACTGTGATTATCTCGGTCCATTGCATACGAATTCCACACCACTTTGTCCGGATAAGACTGGATGAATTCGGAAATATGCGGTTGTGTTTTGGCTAACTGAACCCCAGATATTGCCACAGCCAGTGGGTTTGTGTTTTCTGGATATTATCAATGTACATTATTATTTGAAAGTTTTTTTTTATCAAGGATCATTTAATTTTGTACTGGGATACACTCACTGGTTCCACAAGGAGACACCAACTCTACACATTCGTATTTTTAGAGAGAAAGCTAGAGGAACTGCGGCAAACAAACATGATATTTCTGTTTCTATAGATGGCATTTTATGCACGTGCCTAACGAAAAGACTTTGCTTTTCTCCAAAACCATTTTTACTGTGATTTTCTCAGACCATTGCATTCGAATTCCACACCACTTTTTCTGGATATGAGTGGATGAAACCAACATATGCGGTTGTGTTTTTGCTAACTGTATCCCAGATATTGTGACAGCCTTTGTGTTTCTGTTTTCTGGATATTATCGAAGGACTTTTTAGTTTTGAAAGTTTTTTTTTTATCAGGGAACATTTAATTTTGTACTGGGAAACTCTAATTGGTTCCACATGGAGACACCAGCTCTACACATTTGTATTTTCTAGGAGAAACCTAGAGGAACTGCGGCAAACAATCATGATATTTCTGTTTGTATACATGAAATTTTTTGCACTTACCTAATGATAAGACTTTGCTTTTCTCCAAAACCATTTTCACTGTAATTTTCTGAATCCATTAGATACGAATCCACACAACTTTGTACCGATATGACAGGATGATACCGGAAATATCTGCTTGTGTTTTGGCGAACTCAATCCCAGAAATTGCCACAGCCCCTGTGTTTGTGATTTCTAGATATTATCGATGGAATTTATTGTTTTGAAAGTTTTTTTTAATCAGGGAACAGATAATATTGTACTGCGAAACTCTAATTAGTTCCACATGCAGACACCAGCTCTAAACATTCGTATTTTCTAGGAGAAAGCTAGAGGAACTGCGGCCAACAAACATGATTTTACGTTTGTATACATGATATTTTATGCACTTGCATAACGAAAAGATTTTGCTTTTCTCCAAAATCATTTTTATTGTGATATTCTCGGTCCATTGCATACGAATTCCACACGAATTGTCCGGATATCACTGGATGAAACCGGAAAGATTGCGGTTGTGTTTTGGCTAGCTGTATCCCTGATATTGCCGCAGCCCCTGTGTTTGAGTTTTCTGGATATTATCGATGGACTTTACTGTTTTGAAAGTTTTTTTTTATCAGGGAACATTTGATTTTGTACTGCGAAACACTCAGTGGTTCCACATGGATACAGAAGCTCTACACCTTCGCATTTTCTAGGGAGAAAGCTAGAGGAACTGTGGCAAACAAACATGATATTTCTGTTTGTATACATGACATTTTATGCACTTGCCTAACAAAAAGACTTTGCTTTTCTCCATAACCATTTTCACTGTGATTATCTCGGCCATTGCAAACGCATTCCATACCATTTTGTCCGGATATGAGTGAATGAAACCAGAAATATCCGGTTGTGTTTTGGCTAACTGAAACCCAGATATTGCGACAGCCTCTGTGTTTGTGTTTTCTGGATATTATCAAACATCATTATTGTTTTAAAAGGTTTTTTTATCAGGGAACATTTAATTTTGTACTGGGAAACACTCACTGGTTCCACATGGACACACTAACTCTACACATTCATATTTTCTAGGAGAAAACTAGAGGAACTGTGGCAAACAAACATGATATTTCTGTTTGTATTCATGACATTTTATGCACTTGCCTAACGAAAAGACTTTGCTTTTCTCCAATACCACTTTCACTGTAATTCTCTGTCTATTGCATACGCATTCCACACCACTTTGTCTGGATATGACTGGATGATAGCGAAAATATCTGATTGTGTTTTGGCTAATTCAATCCAAAATTGCCACAGCCCCTGTGTTTGTGTTTTCTGGATATTATCGAAGGATTTTATTGTTTTGAAAGTTTTTTTTATCAGGGAACATTTAATTTTGTACTGGGAAACACTCCCTGGTTCCACATGGAGACACCGGCTCTACACATTCGTCTTTTCTATGGAGAAATCTAGAGGAAATACGGCAAACAAACATGATATTTCTGTTTGTATACATGATATTTTAGGCACTTACCTAACGAAAAGACTTTGCTTTTCTCCAAAACCATTTTTACTGTGAGTTTGTCCATTGCATACGAATTACACACCACTTTGTCCGGATATGAGTGGATGAAACCAGAAATATCCGTTTTTTTTTTTGGCTAACCGAATCCCAGATATTGACGCAGCCTCTGTGTTTGTGCTTTCTGGATATGATCGATGGACTTTATGGTTTTTATTGTTTTTTTTTTTTATCAAGGAACATTTAATTTTGTACTGGGAAACTCTGATTGGTTCCACATGGAGACACAAGCTCTACACATTCGTATTTTCTAGCGAGAAAACTTGAGGAACTGCGGCAAACAAACATGATATTTCTGCATGTATAGATGACATTTTATACACTTGCCTAACGAAAAGACTTTGCTTTACCCCAAAACATATTTATTGTGATTTTCTGGGACCATTGCATACGAATTCCACACCACTTTGTCCGGATTTGACTGAATGAAACCGGAAATATCCGGTTGTGTTTTGGCTAACTCAATCCCGGATATTGCCGCAGATTCTGTGTTTGTGTTTTCTGGATATTATAGATGGACTTTATTGTTTTTAAAGATTTTTTTTAATCAGGGAACATTTAATTTTGTACTGGGAAACTCTGATTGGTTCCACATGCAGACACCAGCTCTACACATTCGTATTTTCGAGGAGAAAACTAGAGGAACTGCGGCAAACAAACATAATATTTCTGTTTGTATCGATGACATTTTATGCACTTGCCTAACAAAAAGATTTTGCTTTTCTCCGAAACCATTTTTACTGTGTTTTTGCCTGTCTATTGCATAAATTCCACACCATTTTGTCCGGATATTACTGGATGAAACCGGAAATATCCAGTTGTGTTTTGGCAAACTGATATCCAGATATTGTGACAGCCTCTGTGTTTGGTTTTCTGGATATTATCAAAGGACTTTATTGTTTTGAAAGATTTTTTTTATCAGGGAACATTTAATTTTGTACTTCAAAACTAATTGTTTTCACATGGAGACACCAGCTCTACACATTGGTATTTTCTAGTGAGAAAGCTATTGGAACTGCGGAAAACAAACACGATATTTCTGATTGTATAGATGGCATTTTATGCACTTGCCAAACGAAAAGACTTTGCTTTTCTCCAAAACCATTTTCACTGTAATTTTCTCAGTCCATTACATACAAATTCCCCACCACTTTGTCCGGATATGACTGGATGAGACCGGAAATATCTGGTTTTATTTTGGCTAACTCAATCACAAATATTGCCACAGATCCTTCTCTTTGTGTTTTCTGGATATTATCGATGGAATTTATTGTTTTGAAATTTTTTTTATCAGAGAACATTTAATTTTGTACTGGGAAACTAATTGGTTCCACATGGAGACACCAGCTCTACACATTCGTATTTTCTAGTCAGAAACCTAGAGGAACTGCAGCAAACAAACATGATATTTCTGTTTGTATACATGACATTTTATGCACTTGCGTAACGAAAAGCATTTGCTTTTCTCCAAAACCATTTTTACTGTGATTATCTGGGTCAATTGCATACGAATTCCACACCACTTTGTCCGGATATGACTGGATGAAACCAGAAATATCTGGTTGTGTTTTGGCTAACTGAATCCCAGATACTGCCGCAGCCTCTGTGTTTGTGTTTTCTGGATATTATCAAAGGACTTATTGTGTTGAAATATTTTTTTTTATTCAGGGAACATTGAATTTTGTACTGGGAAACTCTAATTGGTTCCACATGGAGACATCAGCTTTACACATTAGTATCTTCCAGTGAGAAAGCTATAGGAACCGCGGCAAACAAACATGATATTTCTGTTTGTGTAGATGGCAATTTATGCATTTACCTAACGAAAAGACTTTGCTTTTCTCCAAAACCATTTTTACTGTGATTTTCTCTATCCATTAAATATCAATTCCACACCACTTTGTCCTGATATGAGTGGATGAAACCGGAAATATCTGGTTGTATTTTGGCTAACTGATATCCAGATATTGGGACAGCCTCTGTGTTTGTGTTTTCTGGATATTATTGAAGGACTTTATTGTGTTGAAAGATTTTTTTTAAATCAGGGAACATTTAATTTTGTACTGGGAAACTCTAATTTTTTCCACATGTAGACGACAGCTCTACATATTCGTATTTTTTAGGGAGAATGCTAGAGGTACTGCGGCAAACAAAAATGATATTTCTGTTTGTGTAGATGGCATTTTATGCACTTGCCTAACGAAAAGACATTGCTTTTCTTCAAAACCATTTTTAATGTAATTTTCTCAGTCCATTACATACGAATTCCCCAGCACTTTGTCTGGATATGACTGGATGAAACCAGAAATATCTGGTTTTGTTTTGGCTAATTCAATCACAGATATTGCCACAGATCCTCTGTTTGTGTTTTCTGGATATTGTCAATGGACTTTATTGTTTTTTTTTAATCAAGGAACATTTAATTTTGTACTGTGAATCTAATTGGTTCCACATGGAGACACCAGCTCTACACATTCGTATTTTGTAGGGAGAATGCTAGAGGAACTGCGGCAAAAAAAAATGATATTTCTGTTTGTGTAGATGGCATTTTATGCATTAGAGTAACGAAAAGTCTTTGCTTTCTCCAAAACCATTTTTACTGTGATTTTCTCAGTCCATTACATACGAATTGCACACCAATTTTCCTATATGACTGGATGAAACCGGAAATATCCGGTTGTGTTTTGGCTAACTGAATCCCAGTTATTGCCGCAGCTTCTGTGTTTGTGTTTTCTGGATATTATCGATGGACTTTATTGTTTTTAAGATTTTTTTTAATCAGCCAACATTTAATTTTGGACTGGGAAACTCTAATTGGTTCCACATGGAGACATCAGCTTTACACATTCGTATCTTCCAAGGAGAAAGCAGTAGGAAATGCAGCAAACAAACATGATATTTCTGTTTGTGTAGATGGCATTTTATGCATTTGCCTTACGAAAAGACTTTGCTTTTCTCCAAAACCATTTTTACTGTGATTTTGTCTGTCCATTAAATATGAATTCCACACCACTTTGTCAGGATATGCGTGGATGAAACCAGAAATATCCGGTTGTGTTTTGGCTAACTGAATCCCAGATATTGCGACAGCCACTGTGTTTGTGTTTTTTGGATATTATCGAAGGACTTTATTGTTTTGAAAGATTTTTTTTATTAGGGAACATTTAATTTTGTACTGGGAAACTCTAATGTGTTCCACATGGAGACACCAGCTCTACACATTCGTATTTTCTAGTGAGAAAGCTAGAGGAACTGCGACAAAAAATTATGATATTTCTCTTTGTATACATGGTATTTTATGCACTTGCCTAACGAAAAGACTTTGCTTTTCTCCAAAACCATTTTTACTGTGATTTTCTTGGTCCATTGCATACGAATTCCACACCACTTTGTCCGGAAATGACTGGATGAAACCGGAAATATCCGGTTTTTTTTTTGGCTAACTCAATCCCAGATTGCCACAGCCCCTGTGTTTGGGTTTTCTGGATATTATCGAAGGACTTTATTGTTTTGAAAGTTTTTTTTTTTATTAGGGAACATTTTTTGTACTGGGAAACACTCACGGTTCCACATGGAGAAACCAGCTCTACACATTCATATTTTCAAGGGAGAAAGCTATAGGAACTGCGGCAAACAAACATGATATTTCTGTTTGTATACATGACATTTTATGCACTTGCCTAACGAAAAGACTTTACCTTTCTCCAAAACCACTTTCACTGTATTTTTCTCAGTCCATTGCATACGAATTCCACACCACTTTGTCCGGATATGACTGGATGAAACCGCTTGTGTTTTGGCCAACTCAATCCCAGATATTGCCACAGCCCCTGTGATTGCGTTTTCTGGATATTATCGAAGGACTTTATTGTTTTGAAAGTTTTCTTTTTTTTATTTGGGAACATTTATTTATTTTCGATTTATTTTTTTTAACTTTTATTTAATGAATATAAATTTCCAGTGTACAGCTTATGGATTACAGTGGCTTCCCCCTCCCATAAATTCCCTCCCACCCGCAACCCTCCTCTCTCCTGCTCCGTCTCCTCTCCATTTGCTTCAAGATTCATTTTCAATTATCTTTATATACAGAAGATATATTTAGTATAAAGATTTCAACAGTCTGCACCCACATAGAAACACAAAGTGAAACATACTGTTTGAGTACTAGTTATAGGATTAAATCACAATGTACAGCACATTAAGGACAGAGATCCCACATGAAGATCAAGTGCACAGTGGCTCCTGCTGTTTACCCAACAAATTGACACTCTAGTTTATGGCGCCAGTAACCACCCTAGGCTGTCGTCATGAGTTGCCAAGGCTACGCAAGCCTTCCAGGTTTGCCGTATCTGATCATATTTAGACAAGGTCATAAAAGACAGAGTGAGGATAGTAATCAAGGATCCTAAGAGTGGCATTTACCAGAGTTGAACAATTATACAGCATTAAGTGGGGAAGAGGACCATCAGTACACACAGGTTGGGAGTAGAGCCATTGGTGGTAGACTAGAGGTTATGATTACGAAGGAATGAGGCCCAAGTGCACTAGACAGGGCCTAGAACAAAGGACAGAGTCATTACTAAAGGAGCTAAGAAAGGTGCTGTCTAAGCTACAAGTAATTTTTCTGATTGAGAGGCAAATAGAACCTGATAGAAGGGGCTTGATAATAATCTGGTGGGCTTTAGGCCTTGTAAGTTAAGAGGCCCAGACCTATCTATCTCTTCACATGGGGTATATCCTAAGGGAGGTGTGAACCTCCTAGGGGAAGGCACTCTGTTGACTTTCATTCCTTGGCTGGCCTGGGAGGAGAGCTGGCCAGGTAAAGGCAGGGGGCATCTCTAACAAGAAATGTACAGTTCTGCCTGCAATGTTGCTGACCCTACTTGACCATCTCCTCAGCTGCAGTGGTCACTTTGGAAGTTGGGCTGAGTGAAGGGCTTTTCAGCTTAGAGCCAATAAGATCTGTGGCTCTGACCTGGGCATCCTTCGACTCCAGGGCAGGTCCATTTCCAGTGATCCAACTCTTGGCAGAGCTGCCAGGGCTCTTCACAAGCTGACTTCTGCTGAAGCCCAGGCTTACCACATTGAAAGCCACTGCAGTGGACTGGCCTGTTGGGTCTCCTTGAGGGCAGATCACTGTACAGATCAGCCATTAATAGGCCTGCCACCCATTGCTTCTGATGCCGAGCTTTCTTTTCCTCCTCGTTTGTGTTCAAGCAGACCAGAGGATGCAAGTCAAGGGAGTGCCCGTGTCCCATCTCTAATCTTCGGTGGCCTGAACTACAAGTCTATAGTCACAGGCATGTTCTGTAGTAGTTTTTCTAAAGTAGACAATGCCCATGAGGAAAATTATATTCTCACTTTAAAACTTTCTTTCCCTTTGGTCTGAAAGGGAGGTTTTTTCTACTTACTGTATACTTCACTGATGGCGAAGTGAATCTAGCTATGAGATTATTATTTAAGTTCTTATTTTGGCTATGCTATTACAGAAAAATGTTAGCCATCTCTTCTATAAGGTCTAAAGATTAAATTGTGCATCCTACAGATTCATTTATAATAGAATTAGTTTCCTACCTTGAAGAGAATAGAGAAATGAAAGAACAAGTTGGGCTTAGAATAGAGAAATGAGGGAGCAAGTCCTAGATCGCTTGCTGACAATAGCAATATTACATGAATACTTAGCAAACCGTTTCAACCATTAGATAACAACTTAAGAAAACATTTACCAGAAGGTCCAATGCCTTCTATAAATTTTAAGAATCATGTATTTGAAAACACCTCTTAAATATCTAACATGGTGTAGTTTGTTTAGCCAGTAAACTTAAGCACAATCATCTAAAATGTTTTAGTTTCTTTCTACCAACACGTTTAAAACATATGATACACAGATTCAGGTCACTCAAATTAAAATGTATCTTTGATTGATTTTAGCAGCTTAAATTTATGGACAATCTTATCTATAAGCCATTTAAAATAAAACTCTTAATAAAATTTCCCCATGTGGACATACAATATGTACACACATATAACATAGCATAATAGACCAATATAGCAATTTTAATAATAGCTTTTAAAATCTTTAACTCTTTTTGTAGATTGCCAATTGATTTGAATTGCTTTTTGTTTTTAGTCACCTCAGTTAAACATACTTTCTCTCATTTGGTACTGTTAATACATTATTGGCTTCATCTGTTTACAGAGCCATCCCAAAGTACTGAATACAATAAAAGTGGCTGGAAAAAGTCCATGGGAACCTATAGGAGGACAGCTAAACACAGAACCAACAACACTTTCGTTTTATGAGCAGCACATCATATATAACTGTGGATGACAAAAGACTTTAAGTCGTCATGTTTAAAATTATAAACTCATCAACCAACAAGAGGCACTTGCTTACTTCACAGTATTTTTGAAAGCACCTGTAGGATTTTACAAGTATTTAACCATTTAGGCCTCTGGGGCTTTCTCATTGAGATAACTATCATGTCTAGTAACACAAGATCATTAGACTTTTTAATTCTCAAACATTTGTATTAATAGCATTTTCCATTATAGAAACTTAAAGTCTGGTACCACATCACATCTTGACAGTCCTTCTAATATAATCCAAATAGACTGATTAGTTGGAGTCTCTATAAGATGAGAGATATAGGTCCTTCGATTTTTTCACTTGGGCCCAAACTGGAAAAACCAAAGTCCAGGATTTACTGGAAATTTTAGAGACCAGATTATTTGAAACTTTGATTTTTTGAATGCCTGTCAAGAATGCCAAGAAGGCTCAAAATCCAAAATATCTAGTTGAAATAAGATTCCTTAAAATCATGACATAACATAGACCAAATTTGATCATTGTTACAAGGTGATTATTCAAATCTTTGAAAATAAGCACATATTTAAATAGCCCATAGCTCTTAATAAAAATGCAGCTGTTTTTGAACAATTAGAATTTAAGAGACATCAAGAGAACATAATAGATTACTTTAACACATTGCTTTAACAGAGCATCAGAGTTTAATTCTATGTCGAAGAGAAATCGAGCTTCCTGTGATCTTTTGCTGTGAGGTTTCCTTCCTTTACCTTCTTTCATATTGGTGACCATGTTTCTGTGTTTCTGTGTGTAACACATCTTTAAGCATCTTTTGCAGGGCAGGATGAGTGGCCACAAATTCTTTCAGTTTCTGTTTGCTATGAAAAGTCTTAATTTCACCTTCATTCACAAATGAGAGCTTTGCAGGATATAGTATTCTGGGCTGGCAGTTTTTCTCTCTTAGTACCTGGGCTATGTCTCGCCATTCCCTTCTAGCTTGTAGGGTTTCTGATGAGAAGTCTGCTGTGAGTCTAATTGGATATCCTCTAAGAGTAATCTGACATTTCTCTCTTGCACATTTTAGGATCTTTTCTTTATGTTTCACTGTGGTGAGTTTGATTACAACATGTCGTGGTGAGGATCTCTTTTGGTCATGTTTCTTAGGGGTTCTATAAGCTTCCTGTACTAAGATGCCTCTGTCCTTCTCCAAACCTGGGAAATTTTCTGCTAGTATCTCACTGAAAATGCCTTCTAATCCTTTCTCCCTCTCCATGCCTTCAGGAACTCCTAGAACCCGAATGTTGGGTTTTTTAATAGTATCCTGTAGATTCCCAACAATATTTTTTAGATTTCTGATTTCTTCTTCTTTTTTTGGTTTGCCTGTTTCCTTTCCTGTTCTCTGTCTTCTGAGTCTGATATTCTCTCTTCTGCTTCGCCCATTCTGTTTTTAAGGCTCTCTAATGCGTTTGTCATTTGATCTATTGAATTTTTCATTTCATTATGATTTCTCGTCACTATCCCAGTTTCTTGTTCCACTAGTTGTTTCATTTCATTTTGATTCCTCCTTAGTATTTCATTTTCACGAGAGAGATTTTCTATCTTGTCCATTAAAGATTTCTGTAGTTCAAGAATTTGTTTTTGAGAACTTCTTAATGTTCTTATCAATTTTTGAGATCCGCTTCTTGCATTTCTTCTATCTCATCAGCTTCATAGTCTTGAATTGGGGTGTCTTTTTCATTTGGGGGCATCATAGTGTCTTCCTTGTTCTTGTTACCTCGGTTTTTGCGTTTGTTGTTTGGCATGTTGGAGATATTTGGTTTCTTCACTGTGGTGTTTTTTCTTGTTACACTATGGCTCTATATTAAGTGGACTGTCTGCTTTCAGTGGAGCCTTAGAGGCTTGAGATGAGTGTGGACTGAGAGCTGTGTTTGATTCCTCAGGGTTGAGGGTGTGTCAAAGATGACACTCCCAGGTTAGGTGTGGTAAATCTCTCTTTCTTTTTTTGATTCAAAAGGGAAGTAATTCCGCACAGCTGAACGTAATTGGAGGTAGTTAGCAGGCAAAAGATATACCCACAGGAGCCAGAGATCAGAAGCTCTTTCCCAAGGACCACACAGGGAATCTCTTCTGCCCTCAGTGTGCGCTCCAATTCTCCTGCAGTCTCCCACTGGGTTGCCAAGTTAGATCCTCATCTCCTGTTATTTCACCCCTCCCCCCAGAGTCCGGTGTTTCTGCTAGGCTCAGGGCTGGTGCAGACCTGAGGTCGCCCTGCTTATGACGTATGTCCAAAATGGCACCTGCTCTGTCTTGCTCGCCTTTGAGAGGTGAGTGGAGAGAGAGAAACTTGTGTCTGTATTGGTCACTTTCTTAACTTTTTTCCTCTCTCTCTTCTAGTTAGCCTGGTGAACTTTTCCCCACGGAGTTTCAAGCCTCGTTCCCTCTAGCCTCCTCTTTCCACTTGCCCGCTGGTGTCTTGGGATACTGAGGATTGGCTCACCTCGCGTTCCAGCGCTGGTGTGTTGAGTCTGCTGCTGGTGTCCTGAACTTGGGCTCCCACGCTCTCCACGCAGGTCCACTGTGAATGACTAGTTCCGGAAGAGTTTCCTCTGCTGTTTCATCCCCTACTCATCCTTGACCCTGCAGTATCTCCTCTTCTATTAAACTATCTCTCTCCTGGAATAATAGTGTGTTCCCTGCCTATTCCTCCATCTTCGGGAACATTTATTTTTGCACGGGGAAACTCTAAGTGGTTCCACATGGAGACACCAGCTCTACACATTCGTACATTCTGGGGAGAAATCTAAAGGAACTGTGGCAAACAATCATGATATTTCTGTTTGTATAGATGGCATTTTATGCACTTGCCTAACGAAAAGACTTTGCTTTTCTCCAAAACCGTTTACTGTGATTTTGTCTGTCCATTGCATAGGATTGCACACCACTTTGTCCGGATATGAGTGGATGAAACCGGAAATATCCGGTTTTGTTTTGGCTAACTCAATCCCAGATATTGCCACAGCCCCTGTGTTTGTGATTTCTGGATATTATCGAAGGACTTTATTGTTTTGAATGTTTTCTTTCAAGGAACATTTAATTTTATACTGGGAAACACTCACTGGTTCCACATGGAGACACTCGCTCTACACATTCGTATTTTCTAGAGAGAAAGCTAGAGGAACGATGGTAAGCAAACATGATATTTCTGTTTGTATACATGACATTTTATGCACTTGCCTAACGAAAAGACTTTGCTTTTCTCCAAAACCACTTTCACTGTAATTTTCTCAGTTCATGGCATGCGAATTCCACACCACTTTGTCCGGATAAGAGTGGATGAATCCAGAAATGTCCAGTTTTGTTTTGGCTAACTCAATCCCAGATATTGCCACCGCCCCTGTGTTTGTGTTTTCTGGATATTATCAATGGACATTATTGTTTCAAAAGTTTTTTTTTTTTTTTATCAGGGAACATTTAATTTTGTACTGGAAAACACTCACTGGTTCCACATGGAGACACCAGCTCTGCACATTCGTATTTTCTACTGAGAAAGCTAGAGGAACTGTGGCAAACAAACATGATATTTCTGTTTATGTAGATGGCATTTTATGCACTTGCCTAACGAATAGACTTTCCTTTTCTCCAAAACCATTTTTACTGTGATTTTGTCTGTCCATTGCATAGGAATTATATACAACTTTGTCCGAATATGACTGGATGTAACCGGAAATATGCAGTTGTGTTTTGGCTAACTGAATCCCAGATATTGCGACAGCCTTTGTTTTTGTGTTTTCTGGATATTATTGAAGGACTTCATTGTTTTGAATGATTTTTTTTATCTGGGAACATTTAATTTTGTACTGGGAAACACTCACTGGTTCCATATGGAGACACCAGCTCCACACATTCGTATTTTCTAGGAGAAACCTAGAGGAACTGCGGAAAATAAACATCATATTTCTGTTTGTATAAATGGCATTTTATGAACTTCCCTAACGAAGGTTCTTCCACACCACTTTGTGATATTGTGAATGCCTCTGTGTTTTTGTTTTCTGGATATTATCAATGGACTTTATTTTTTTGAATTTTTTTTGTTATCAGGGCACATTTAATTTTGTGCTGGGAAACTCTAATTGGTTCCACATGGAGATACCAGCTCTAAACATTCATATTTTCTAGGAGAAAGCGAGAGGAACTGCGGCAACAAAACATGGTATTTCTGTTTTCATACATGACAATTTATGCACTTTCCTAACAAAATGACTTTGCTTTCATCCAAAACCATTTTAACTGTGATTTTGTCTGTCCATTGCATATGAACTCCACACCACTTTGTACAGATATGACTGGATGAAACTGGAAATATGCGGTTGTATTTGGGCTAACTCTATCCCAGATATTGCAACAGCCTCTGTGTTTGTGTTTTCTGGATGTTATCAAAGGACTTTATTGTTTTGAATGTTTTTTATCAGGGAACATTTAATTTTGTACTGGGGAACTCTAATTTGTTCCACATGGCGACACCAGCTCTAAACATTAGGAGAAAGCTAGAGGATCTGCAGCAAACAAACATGATATTTCTGTTTGTATATATGATGTTTTATGCACTTTCATAAGGAAAGAATTTGCTTTCCTCCAAAATCACTTTTATGGTGATTTTCTCCATCCATTGCATACGAACTCCACACCACTTTGTCTGGATATGACTGTATGAAACCGGAAACATGCGGTTGTGTTTTGGCTAACTATATTTCAGATATTGCCGCAGCCCCTGTGTTTGAGTTTTCTGGATATTATCGATGGATTTTATTGTTTTGTAAGATTTTTTTTATCAGCAAACATTTAATTTTGTACTCGGAAACACTCACTGGTTCCACATGGAGACAGCAGCTCTACACCTTCTCATTTGCTAGGGAGAAAGCTAGAGGAACTGCGGCAAACAAACATGATATTTCTGTTTGTATACATGACATTTTATGCACTTGCCTAACGAAAAGACTTTGCTTTTCTCCAAAACCATGTTTTCTGTGATTTTCTCACTCCATTGCATACGAATTCCATACCACTTTGTCTGGATATGAGTGAATGAAACCAGAAATATGCGGTTATGTTTTGGCTAACTGAATCCCAGATATTGTGACAGCCTCTGTGTTTGTGTTTTCTGGATATTTTCAATGGACTTTATTGTTTTGAATGTTTTCTATCAGGGTACATTTAATTTTGTACTGGGAAACACTCACAGGTTCCACATGTACACACCAGCCCTACACATTCATATTTTCTAGGAGAAAACTAGAGTAACTGCGGCAAACAAACATGATATTTCTGTTTGTTTACAAGACATTTATTGCACTTGCCTAACGAAAAGACTTTGCTTTTCCAAAACCAATTTTACTATGATTTTCTCGGTCCAGTGCACACGAATTCCACACCACTTTGTCCGGATATGAGTGAATGAAACTGTAAATATCCGGTTGTGTTTTGGCTAACTGAATCCCAGATATTGCAGCAGCCCCTGTGTTTGTGTTTTCTGGACATTATCGATGGACTTTATTATTTTAAAGCTTTTTTTTTAATCAGTGAACATTGAATTTTGTACTGGGAAACAGTCACTGGTTCCACATGAATACACCAGCTCTACACATTCGTATTTTCTAGCGAGAAAGCTAGAGGAACTGCGACATACAAACATGATATTTCTGCATGTATACATGACATTTTATACACTTGCCTAACGAAAAGACTTTGCTTTTCCCCAAAACCATTTTTACTGTGATTT
The DNA here is from genome assembly GCF_033115175.1 of Lepus europaeus. NCBI lineage: Eukaryota > Metazoa > Chordata > Mammalia > Lagomorpha > Leporidae > Lepus > Lepus europaeus. The sequence continues at coordinate 40,268,173 of NC_084847.1, read as the reverse complement.
TCTCAGACCATTGCATACGAATTCCACACCACTTTGTCCGGATATGACTGCATGAAATTGGAAATATCCGGTTGTGTTTTGGCTAAGTGATATCCATATATGGCGACAGCCTCTGTGTTTGTGTTTTCTGCATATAATCGAAGGACTTTATTGCTTTGAAAAAAATTTTTTTATCAGGAAACATTTAATTTTGTACTGGCAAACTCTAATTCGTTCCACATGGAGACATCAGCATTACACATTCGCATCTTCCAGGGAGAAAGCTAGAGGAACTGCGCAAACAAACATGATATTTCTGTTGGGTAGATGGCATTAATGCATAAGCCTAACGAAAATTCTTTGCTTTTCTCCGAAACGATTTTCACTGTGATTTTATCAGTCCATTGCATACGAATTCCACACCACTTTGTCTGGATATGACTGGATGAAACCGGAAATATCCGGTTGTGTTTTGGCTAACTCAATCCCGGATATTGCTGCAAACCCTGTGTTTGTCTTTTCTGGATATTATAGATGGACTTTATTGTTTTTAAAGATTTTTTTTAATCAGGGAATATTTAATTGTGTACTGGGAAACTCTGATCAGTTCCACATGGAGACAACAGCTCTACGCATTCGTATTTTCTAGCGAGAAAGCTAGAGGAATTGCGAAAACAAACATATTTCTGTTTCTATACATGACATTTTATGCACTTGCCTAACGAAAAGACTTCGCTTTTCTCCAAAACCATTTTTACTGTAATTTGGTCTGTCCATTGCATACGAATTCCACACCACGTCGTCCTGATATAAGTGAATGAAACGAGAAATATCCGCTTGTGTTTTGGCTAACGGAATCCCAGATATTGCGACAGCCTCTGTGTTTCTGTTTTCTGGATATTATCGAACGACTTTATATTTTGAATGTTTTTTATCAGGGAGCATTTAATTTTTCCTGGGAAACTCTGATTCGTTCCACATGGAGACACCAGCTCTACACATTCTTATTTTCTAGGAGAAAACTAGAGGAACTGCGGCAAACAAACATGATATTTCTGTTTGTATACATGACATTTTATGCACTTGCCTAAGGAAAAGACTTTGCTTTTCTCCAAAACCATTTTTACTGTGATTTTGTCTGTCCATTGCATATGAATTCCACACCACTTTGTCCGGATATGACTGGATGAAACCGGAAATATCCAATTGTTTTTCGGATAACTGAATCCCGGATGTTGCCGCAGCTTCTGTGTTTGTGTTTTCTGGATATTATCGATGGATTTTATTGATTTGAATTTTTTTTAATCAGGGAACATTTAATTTTGTACTGGGAAACTCTAATTTGTTCCACATGGAGACTCCAGCTCTACACATTCGTATTTTATAGGGAGAAAGCTAGAGGAACTGCAGCAAACAAACATGATATTTCTTTTTGTGTAGATGGCATTTATGCATAAGCCTAACGAAAATTCTTTGCTTTTCTCCAAAACCATTTTTACTGTGATTTTCTCAGTCTATTACATACAAATTCCACACCACTTTGTCCGGATATGACTGGATGAAACTAGAAATATCCGGTTGTGTTTTCGCTAACTCATCCCGGATATTGCCGCAGACTCTGTGTTTGTCTTTTCTGGATATTATAGATGGACTTTATTGTTTTTAAAGATTTTATTTAATCACGGATCATTTAATTTTGTACTAGCAAACTCTGATTGGTTCCACATGGAGACAACAGCTCTACACATTTGTATTTTCTAGTGAGAAAGCTAGAGGAACTGTGGCAAACAATCATGATATTTCTGTTTGTATATATCACATTTTATGCACTTGCGAAACGAAAAGACTTTGCTTTCCTCCAAAACCATGTTTACTATGATTTTGTCTGTACATTAAATACGAATTCCACACCACTTTTTCCGGATTGAGTGGATGAAACCGGAAATATCCAGTTTTGTTTTGGCTAACCGAAACCCAGATATTGACGCAGCCTCTGTGTTTGTGTTTTCTGGATATTATCGATGGACTTTATTGTTTTAAAGCTTTTTTTTCTCAGTGAACATTGAATTTTGTGCAGGGAAACAGTCACTGGCTCCACATGGAGACACCAGCTCTCCACATTCGGATTTTCTTGCGAGAAGGCTAGAGGAACTACGGCAAACAAACATGATATTTCTGCTTGTATAATTGATATTTTATGCACTTGCCTAACGAAAAGACTTTGCTTTTCTCCAAAACCATTTTTACTGTGATTTTCTCTGTCCATTGCATACGAATTCCACACCACTTTGTCCGGATATGACTGGATGAAATCGGAAACATCCGGTTGTTTTTTGGCTAACTGATATCCACATATTGCGACAACCTCTGTGTTTGTGTTTCTGGATATAATCGAAGGACTTTATTGCTTTGAAAGATTTTTTTTTTATCAGGAAACATTTAATTTTGTACTGAGAAACTCTAATTGGTTCCACATGGAGACACCAGCTCTACACATTTGTATTTTCTAGGAGAAAGCTAGAGGAACTGCGGCAAACAATTATGATATTTCTGTTTGTATATATCACATTTTCTGCACTTGCCAAACGAAAAGACTTTGCTTTTCACCAAAACCATTTTACTGTGATTTTGTCTGTCCATTGCATAGGAATTGCACACCACTTTGTCCGGATATGAGTGGATGAAACAGGAAATATCCGGTTTTGTTTTGGCCTACTCAATCCCAGATATTGCCGCAGCCTCTGTGTCTGTGTTTTCTGGATATTATCGATGGAATTTATTTTTAAAGTTTTTTTTTTTTTTTAATCAGGGAACATTTAATTTTGTACTGGGAAACTCTGATTGGTTCCACATGGAGACACCAGCTCTACACATTCGTATTTTCTAGGAATTTCATAGGAATTGCACACCACTTTGTCCGGATATGACTGGATGAAACCGGAAATATCCGGTTTTGTTTTGGCTAACTCAATCCCAGATATTGCCGCAGCCCCTGTGTTTGTGTTTTCTGGATATTATCGAAGGATTTTATTGTTTTGAAAGGTTTTTTTTTATCAGAGAACATTTAATTTTGTACTGGGAAACTCTAATGGGTTCCACATGGAGACACCAGCTCTACACACTCCTATTTTCTAAGGAGAAAGCTACGGGAACTGCGGCAAACAAACATGATATTTCTCTTTGTATACATGACATTTTGTGCACTTGCCTAACAAAAAGACTTTGCTTTTCTCCTAAACCATTTTTGCTGTGATTTTCTCGGTCCATTGCATACAAATTCCACACCACTTTGTCCGGATATGACTAGATGAAACCGGAAATATTCTGTTGCTTTTGGCTAACTCAATCCCAGATATTGCAACTTCCTCTGTGTTTGTGTTTTGTGGATATTATTGAAGGACTTTATTGTTTTGAATACCTTTTATAAGGGAACATTTAATTTTGTGCTGGGAGACTCTAATTCGTTCCACATGGAGACACCAGCTCTACAGATTCGTATTTTCTAGCGAGAAATCCAGAGGAACTGCGGCAAACAAACATGATATTTCTGTTTGTATACATGACATTTTAAGCACTTGCCTAACGAAAAGACTTTGCTTTTCTCCAAAACCACTTTCACTGTAATTTTCTCAGTTCAATGCATATGAATTCCACACCACTTTGTCTGGATATGACTGGATGAAACTGAAAATATCCGCTTGAGTTTTGGCTAATTCAATCCAAAATTGCCACAACCCCTGTGTTTGTGTGTTCCTGGTATTATCAATGGTCATTATTCTTATAAAAGTTTTTTTTATCAGGGAACATTTAATGTTCTACTGGGAAACACTCACTGGTTCCACATGGAGACACCAGCTCTACACATTCGTATTCTCTAGTAGAAAACTAGAGGAACTGTGGCAAACAAACATGATATTTCTGTTTGTATACATGATATTTTAGGCACTTGCCTAACGAAAAGGCTTTGCTTTTCTCCAAAACCATTTTTACTGTGATTTTCTTGGTCCATTGCATACGAATTCCACACCACTTTGCCCGGATATGACTGGATGAAACTGGAAATATCCGGGTTTTTTTGGCTAACTCAATTCCAGATTGAAACAGCCCCTGTGTTTGTGCTTTCTGGATATTATCAATGGACTTTATTGTCTTGAATTTTTTTTAACAGGTAACATTTAGTTTTGTACGGGGAAACACTCACTGGTTCCACATGGAGAAACCAGCTCTAGACATTCGTATTTTCTAGCGAGAAACCAGTGAACTGCGGCAAACAAACATGATATTTCTGTTTGTATACATGACATTTTATGCACTTGCCTAACGAAAAGACTTTGCTTTTCTCCAAAACCACTTTCACTGTAATTCTCTGTCTATTGCATACGCATTCCAGACCACTTTGTCTGGATATGACTGGATGATAGCGAAAATATTCGATTGTGTTTTGGCTAATTCAATCCAAAATTGCCACAGCCCCTGTGTTTGTGTTTTCTGGATATTATCGAAGGATTTTATTGTTTTGAAAGTTTTTTTTTATCAGGGAACATTTAATTTTGTACTGGGAAACACTCACTGGTTCCACATGGAGACACCAGCTCTACACAGTCGTCTTTTCTATGGAGAAACCTAGAGGAAATACGGCAAACAAACATGATATTTCTGTTTGTATACATGATATTTTAGGCACTTACCTAACGAAAAGACTTTGCTTTTCTCCAAAACCATTTTTACTGTGAGTTTGTCTGTCCATTGCATACGTATTACACACCACTTTGTCCGGATATGACTGGATGAAACTTGAAATAACCGGTTTTGTTTTGTCTAACTGAATCCCAGTTATTGCAAAATCCTCTGTGTTTGTGTTTTCTGGATATTATCGAAGGACTTTATTGTTCTGAAATTTTTTTTCTTTATCAGAGAACATTTAATTTTGATTTGGTAAACTCTATTTGGTTCCTCATGGAGACACCAGCTCTGCACTTTCATATATTCTCGGGATAAATCTAAAGGAACTGCAGCAAACAAACTTGATATTTCTGTTTGTATAGATGGCATTTTATGGAATTGCCTAACGAAAAGAATTTGCTTTTTTACAAAACCATTTTTACTGTGATTTTCTCGGTCCATTGCATACCCACTCCACACCACTTTGTCTGGATATGACAGGATGAAACCGGAAATATCCGGTTTTCTTTTGGCTAACTCAACCCCAGATATTGCCGCAGCCCCTGTGTTTATGATTTCTGGATATTATCGAAGGACTTTATTGTTTTGAACGTTTCTTTTTTATCAGGGAACATTTAATTTTGTATTGGGAAACTCTAATTGGTTCCACATGGAGACACCAGCTCTACACATTCGTATTTTCTAGGGAGAAAGCTAGGGGAACTGCGGCAAACAAACATGATATTTCTGTTTGTATACAGACATTTTGTGCACTTACCTAACGAAAAGGCTTTGCTTTTCTCCTAATCCATTTTTACTGTGATTTTCTCGGTCCATTGCATACAAATTCCACACCACTTTGTCCGGATATGACTAGATGAAACCGGAAATATTCTGTTGTTTTTGGCTAACTCAATCCCAGATATTGCGACAGCCTCTGTGTTTGTGTTTTGTGGATATTATAGAAGGACTTTATTGTTTTGAATATTTTTTTATCAGGGAACATTTAATTTTGTGCTGGGAAACTCTAATTGGTTCTTCATGGAGAAACCAGCTCTACACATTTGTATTTTCTAGGAGAAAGCTAGAAGAACTGCGGCAAGCAAACATGATATTTCTGTTTGTATACATGACATTTTATGCACTTGCCTAAAGAAAAGACTTTTCTTTTCTCCAAAACCATTTTCACTGAGATTTTCTCGGTCCATTGCATACGAATTCCACACCACTTTGTCTGGATATGACTGGATGAAACCGGAAATATACGGTTTTGTTTTGGCTAACTCAATCCCAGATTGCCACAGCCCCTGTGTTTGTGTTTTCTGGATATTATCGAAGGATTTTATTGTTTTGAAAGTTTTTTTTTTTCAGGGAACATCCAAAGTCCAGGATTTTCTGGAAATTTTAGAGACCAGATTGTTTGAAACTTTGATTTTTTGAATGCCTCTCAAGTATGCCAAGAAGGCTCAAAATCCAAAATATCTAGTTGAAATAAGATTCCTTAAAATCATGACATAACATAGACCAAATTTGATCATTGTTACAAGGTGATTATTCAAATCTTTGAAAATAAGCACATATTTAAATAACCCATAGCTCTTAATAAAAATGCAGCTGTTTTTGAACAATTAGAATTTAAGAGACATCAAGAGAACATAATAGATTACTTTAACACATTGCTTTAACAGAGCATCAGAGTTTAATTCTATGTCGAAGAGAAATCGAGCTTCCTGTGATCTTTTGGTGTGAGGTTTCCTACCTTTACCTTCTTTCATATTGGTGACCGTGTTTCTGTGTTTCTGTATGTAACACATCTTTAAGCATCTTTTGCAGGGCTGGACGAGTGGCGACAAATTCTTTCAATGTCTGTTTGCTGTGAAAGGTCTTTATTTCACCTTCATTCATAAATGAGAGCTTTGCAGGATATAATATTCTGGGCTGGCAGTTTTTCTCTCTTAGCACCTGGGCTATGTCTCGCCATTCTCTCCTAGCTTGTAGGGTTTCTGAAGAGAAGTCTGCTGTGAGTCTAATTGGAGATCCTCTGAGAGTAATCTGACGTTTCTCTCTTGCACATTTTAGGATCTTTTCTTTGTGTTTCACTGTGGTGAGTTTGATTACGACGTGTCGTGGTGAGGATCTCTTTTGGTCATGTTTATTAGGGGTTTTATGAGCTTCCTGTATTAGGATGTCTCTGTCTTTCTCCAAACCTGGGAAATTTTCTGCTAGTATCTCACTAAAAAGGCCTTCTAATCCTTTCTCTCTCTCCATGCCTTCAGGTACTCCTAGAACCCAAATGTTGGGTTTTTTAAGAGTATCCTGTAGATTCCTGACAGTATTTTTAGATTTCTGATTTCTTCTTCTTTTCTTTGATTTGATTGTTTCCTTTCCTGTTCTCTGTCTTCTAATTCCGATATTCTCTCTTCTGCTTCACCCATTCTGTTTTTGAGGCTTTCTAATGTGTTTGTCATTTGATCTATTGAGTTCATTTCATTATGGTTTCTTGTCACTATCCCAGTTTCTTGTTCCACTAGTTGTTTCATTTCATTTTGATTCCTCCTTAATATTTCATTTTCACGAGAGAGATTTTCTATCTTGTCCATTAAAGATTTCTGTAGTTCAAGAATTTGTTTTTGAGAACTTCTTAATGTTCTTATCAGTTTTTTGAGATCCGCTTCTTGCATTTCCTCTATCTCTTCATCTTCATAATCTTGGACTGGGGGTTCTTGTTCATTTGGGGGCATCATAGTGTCTTCCTTGCTCTTGTTAACTCTGCTTCTACGTTCTTTGGCATGTTGGAGATAATTTATGGTTTTTGTGTTTTTTTTTGCTGTGGTGTTTTTTTCTCGTTATACTATGCCTCTAGGTGGGCTGTCTGCTTTGATGGATCCTTAGAGGTTGTGGTGGGTGTGGCCAGCGAGCTCTGCTTGATTCTTCAGGTTTGAGGCTTTGCAAAAAGTGACTCTCCTTGCTCCTTGCTGGAACTCTCTCTCTCGCTCTCTCTTTTTTTTTTTTGACTCAGTTGGGAAGTAATTCTGAATGGCTCCCATTGGTTCCTGCACTGGGTAGATTTTGCGGGTCGTCTCCCGCAGTTAGTTTTCCACATGGTGGGCTCCTTGTAGGTCCTCTGTGTCACATCCACTAGATCTGGGAGCGTTTCTTCTGCAGTTTTTTTTTTTCTTGAATCTTTTCCTGAGGCCTTGTCTCAGCTGGTGATCCAAGGCTCCACCTGGGGCTTCTGCCGTGATCTTCCTCTCTAGGCGCTGTCGCCTAGGGCCAGCTGGGCCACACGATCGCCGCCGCTGCCACCGCCGCTGTAGTGCCTGCGCGCGCTCCCCGGGACTGGGACCATGGAGAGAGGCGCTCGGGACAAGGCCGCCGCCGCCGCCGCTGCAGTTCCTGTGTGCGCTCCCCAGGACTGGGACCGAGGAGAGAGGTGCTCGGGACGCCGCCGCCGCCGCCGCCACTGCTGCTGCTGTAGTGCCTGCACGCACTCCCCGGGACTGGGACCGTGGAGAGAGGCGCTCGGGACGCCGCCGCTGCCGCCGCCACCGTGGCCGCCGCTGTGGCGGCGGCCGCCGCGGCAGAGCTGCAGGCGGAGGCGGGAGGAGGAGAGTTTCTGAGGCTTTTGACTTACCTCTGGTTCCCGCGCTGGCGAGACTCTGTGGCTCGGTTCCCGTGGTTGGGTTTCAACGCAGTGGGCTCTCAGTAGATCCTCTGTGTCTAATCCACTAGATCCGGAAACGTTTCCTCTGCAGATTTTTCTTCAGTCTTTTCCTAAGGCTACAGTAATTCCACTTTTATGAAACTTTATTTTCGCAGACTAATGGCGCACGTCCTCACTATCCGCCATCTTGGCTCCGTCCCCAGAACATTTAATTTTCTAATGGGAAACACTCACTGGTTCCACATGGAGAAACCAGCTCTACATATTCGTATTTTCTGGGGCAAAATCTCAATTAACTGTGGCAAACAATCATGATATTTCCATTTGTATAGATGGCATTTTATGCACTTGCCAAACGAAAAGACTTTGCTTTTCTCCAAAACCATTTTCACTGTAATTTTCTCAGTCCATTGGATACGAATGCCACACCACTTTTTGCTTATATGACTGGATTAAACTGGAAATATCCGGTTTTGTTTTGGCTAACTCAATCCCCGATATTGCCACAGCCCCTGTTTTTGTGTTTTCTGGATATTATTGAAGTAATTCATTGTTTCGAATGTTTTTTTCAGGGAATATTTAATTTTGTACTGGGAAACGCTAATTGGTTCCACATGGAGACACCAGCTCTACACATTCGTATTTTCTAGGAGAAAGCTAGAGGAACAGCGGCAAACAAACATGATATTTCTGTTTGTATACATGACATTGTATGCACTTGTCTAACGAAAAGACTTTGCTTTTCTCCAAAACCATTTTTACTGTGATTATGTCGGTCCATTGCATAAGAATTCCACACCACTTTGTCCCGACATGACTGGATGAAACCAGAAATATGCGGTTGTGTTTTGGCTAACTGAATCCCAGATATTGCAACAGCCTCTGTGTTTCTATTTTCTGGATATTATCGAAGGATTTTATTGTTTTGAATGTTTTTTATCAGGGAACATTTAATTTTGTACTGGGAAACATTAATTGGTTTCACATGGAGACACCAGCTCTACACATTCGTATTTTTAGAGAGAAAGCTAGAGGAACTGCGGCAAGCAAACATGATATTTCTGTTTGGTTAGATGTCATTTTATGCACTTGCCTAATGAAAGGACTTTGCTTTACTCCAAAGCCATTTTTACTGTGATTTTCTCGTTCCATTGCATACGAATTCCACACCACATTCTCCTGATATGACTGGATGAAACCGGAAATATCTGGTTTTGTTTTGAATAACTCCATCCCAGATATTGCCACAGTACCTGTGTTTGTGTTTTCTGGATATTTTCGAAGGACTTTATTGTTTTGAAAGTTTTTTTTTTATCAGGGAACATTAAATTTTGTACTGGGAAACACTCTCTGGTTCCATATGGAGACACCAGCTCTACACATTCGTATTTTCTAGCGAGAAAGCTACAGTAACTGTGGCATACAATCATGATATTTCTGTTTATATATATGGCATTTTATGCACTTGCCTAACGATAAGACTTTGCTTTTCTCCAAAACCATTTTTACTGTGATTTTCTCGGTCCATTGCATACGAATTGCACACCACATTTACTTATTTGACTGGATGAAACCGGAAATACCCGGTTTTGTTTTGGCTAACTCAATTCCAGATATTGCCACAGCCCCTGTGTTTGTGTTTTCTGGATATTATCGAAGTATTTTATTGTTTTGAATGTTTTTTGTCAGGGAACTTTTTTTTTGTACTGGGAAACTCTAATTGGTTCCACAGGGAGAAACCATCTCAACACATTCGTATTTTCTGGGGAGAAATCTAAAGGAAATGCGGCAAACAAACATGATATTTCTGTTTGTATACATGACATTTTATGCACTTGCCTAACGAAAAGATTTTCCTTTTCTCCAAAACCATTTTTACTGTGATTTTGTCTCTCCAGTGCATACGAATTCCACACCACCTCATCCTGATATGAGTGAATGAAACCAGAAATATGAGGTTGTGTTTTGGCTAACTGAATCCCAGATATTGCGTGAGCCTCTGTGTTTGTGGTTCCTGGATATTATCGAAGAACTTAATGTTTTTGAATTTTTTTTATCAATGAACAATTATTTTTGTACTGCGAAACTCTGATTGATTTCCCATGGAGAAACCAGCTATACACATTTGTATTTTCAGGGAGAAAGCTACAGAAACTTCGGCAAACAAACATGATATTTCTGTTTGTATACATGACATTTTATGCACTTGCCTAACGAAAAGACTTTGCTTTTCTCCAAATCCACATTCACTATAATTTTCTCAGTCCATTGCATACGAATTCCACACCACTTTGTCCGCATATGACTGGATGAAACCGGAAATATCCAGTTGTGTTATGGCTAACTAAATCCCAGATATTGCCACAGCCCCAGTGTTTGTGATTTGTGGATATTATCGAAGGATTTTATTGTTTTAAAAGTTTTTTTTTTAATCATGGAACATTTAATTTTGTACTGGGAAACACCCAGTGGTTCCACATGGAGAAACCAGCTCTACACATTCGTATTTTCTAGGGAGAAAGCTAGAGGAACTGCGGCAAACAATCATGATATTTCCGTTTGTATAGATGGATTTTTATGCACTTGCCTAACGAAAAGACTTTGCTTTCCTCCAAAACCATTTTTTGCTGTGATTTTCTCGGTCCATTACATACGAATTCCATAACACTTTGTCCGGATATGAGAGGATGAAACCGGAAATATCCGGTTCTGTTTTTGCTAACTGAAACCCAGATATTACCACAGACCCTGTGTTTGTGTTTTCTGGATATTATCGATGGACTTTATTGTTTTGAAAATTATTTTTGTCAGGGAACATTTAATTTTGTGCTGGAAACACTCAGTGGTTCCACTTGGAGACACCGGCTCTACACATTTGTATTTTCTAGAGAGAAAGCTAGAGGAAGTGCCACAAACAAACATGATATTTCTGTTTATAGATGGCATTTTATGCACTTGCCTAACGAAAAGATTCTTCTTTTCTCCAAAACCATTTTCACTGTAAATTTCTCAGTCCATTGCATACGAATTGCACATCATTTTGTCCGGAAATGACTGGATGAAACCGGAAATGTCCGGTTTTTTTTTTTTTTTGCGAACATTTTATGCACTTGCCTAACGATAAGACTTTGCTTTTCTCCAAAACCACTTTTAATGTGATTTTCTTGGATCATTGCATACGAATTCCACATCACTTTCTCCGGATATGACTGGATGAAACCGGAAATATGCAGTTGTGTTTTGGCTAACTCAATCCCAGATATTGCCACAGCCCCTGTGTTTGTATTTTCTGGATATTATCAAAGTGTTATTGTTTTGAATGTTTTTTGTCAGGGAACATTTAATTTTTACTCGGCAACTCTAATTGGTTCCGCATGGAGACACTAGCTCAAAAATTCATATTTTATGGGGAGAAATCTAAATGAACTGCGGCAAACAATCATGATATTTCTGTTTGTATAGATGGCATTTTATGCACTTGCCTAAGGAAAAGACTTTCCTTTTCTCCAAAACCATTTTTACTGTGATTTTTTCTGTCCATTACAGATGAATTGCACACCACTTTGTCCGATAAGACTGGATGAAACCGGAAATATCCGGTTTTGTTTTGGCTAACTCAATCCGATATATTGCCACAGACCCTGTGTTTGTGTTTTCTGGATATTATTGAAGGATTTTATTGTTTTGAAATTTTTTTTAATCAGGGAACTTGTAATTTTGTACTGGGAAACTCAAATTGGTTCAACATGGAGACACCAGTTCTACACATTCGTATATTCTAGGAGAAAGCTAGAGGAACAACGGCAAACAAACATGATATTTCTGTTTGTATAGATGGATTTTATGCACTTCCCTAACGAAAAGACTGTGCTTTTCTCAAAAGAAATTTTCACTGCAATTTTCCCAGTCCTTTGCATACGAATTCCACACCACTTTATGCAGATATGACTGGATGAAATTGGAAATATCTGATTTTTTTTTGGCTAACTCAATCCCAGATATTGCCACAGCCCCTGTGTTTGTGTTTTCTGGAAATTATCGAAGGACATTATTGTATTGAAAGTATTTTTTTAATCAGGGATCATTTAATTTTGTACTGGGTAACTCTAATTGGTTTCATCTGGAGACACCAGCTATAGACATTTGTATTTTCTGTTGAGAAATCTAAAGGAACTGTGGCAAATAATCATGATATTTCTGTTTGTATAGATTGCATTTTATGCACTTGCCTAACGAAAAGACTTTGCTTTTCTCCAAAACTACTTTCACTGTAATTTTCACAGTCAATTGCATACGAATTCCACAGCAATTTGTCCGGCTATGACTGGATGAAACCGGAAATATCCGGTTTTGTTTTGGCTAACTCAATCCCAGATATTGCGACAGCCTCTGTGTTTGTGTTTTCTGGATATTATCCAAGTATTTTATTGTTCTGAATGTTTTTTGTCAGGGAACATTTAATTTTGTGCTGGGAAACTCTAATTGGTTTCACATGGAGACACCAGCTATACACATTTGTATTCTTGGGGAGAAATCTAAATGAACTGCGGCAAAGAAACATATAATTTCTGTTTGTATACGTGATGTTTTATGCACTTGCCTAAGGAAAAGACTTTGCTTTTCTCCAAAACCACTTTCACTGTAATTTACTCAGTCAATTGCATACGAATTCCACACCACTTTGTCTGGATAAGACTAGACGAAACCGGAAATATCCGGTTTTGTTTTTGCTAACTGAATCCCAGATATTGCCACAGATCCTGTGTCTGTGTTTTCTGGATATTATCAATGGTCATTATTGTTTTGAATGCTTTTTTTAAATCAGGGAACATTTAATTTTTTACTGGGAAACAATCACTGGTTCCACATGCAGAAACCAGTTCTACCTATTCGTGTATTCTAGCGAGAAAACTAGAGGAACTGCAGCAAACAAACATGATATTTCTGTTTGTTTAGATGGCATTTTATGTACTTCCCCAAAAAAGACATTGCTTTTCTCCAAAACCATTTTCACTGCAATTTTCGCAGTCCATTACATAGGAATTCCACACCATTTTTCCGGATATGACTGGATGAAACAGGAAATACCCTGTTTTGTTTTGGCTAAGTAAATCTGAGATATTGCCACAGCCTCTGTGTATGTGTTTTCTGGATACTATCAATGGTCATTATTGTTTTGAAAATTTTGTTAATCAGTGAACATTTAAATTTGTACTGGGAAACACTCACTGGTTCCACATGCAGAAACCAGCTCTGCACTTCCGTATATTCTAGCGAGAAAACTAGAGGAACTGCGGAAAACAAACATGATATTTCTGTTTGTATACATGGCATTTTATGCACTTGCCTAATGAAAAGACTTTGGTTTTCTCCAAAACCATTTTTACTGTGATTTTCTTGGGCTATTGCATTCGAATTGCACAACACTTTGTCTGGATATGACTGGATGAAACCGGAAATATGCAGTTGTGTTTTGGCTAACAGAATCCCAGATATTCCCAAAGCCCTTATGTTTGTGTTTTCTTGATATTATGGAAAAAATTCATTGTTTTGAAATATTTTTTATCAGGGAACATTTCATTTTGTATTGTGAAACTCTAATTGGTTCCACATGGAGACACGAGCTCTACACATTCGCATTTTCTACCGAGAAAGCTAGAGGAACTGCGGAAAACAAACATGATATTTCTGTTTGTATACATGACATTTTATGCACTTGCCTAATGAAAAGACTTTGCTTTTCTTCAAAACATTTTTTTCTCTGATTTTCTCGGTCGATTGCATACAAATTCCACATTACTTTATCCGGATATGACTGGATGCAACCGGAAAAATCCGGTTTTGTTTTGGCTAACTCAAACCCAGACATTACCACAGCCCCTGTGTTTGTGTTTTCTGGATATTATCGAAGGACTTTATTGTTTTGAAAGTTTTTTTTTTATCAGGGAACATTAATTTTGTACTGGGAAACACTCAGTGGTTCCACATGGAGACACCAGCTCTACACATTCATATTTTCTGGGGAGAAATCTAAAGGAACTTCAGCAAGCAATGATGATATTTCTGTTTGTATAGCTGGCAGTTTATCCAAATGCCTAACCAAAAGACTTTGCTTTTCTCCAAAACCATTTTACTGTGATTTTCTCAGTCTATTGCCTACGAACTCCACACCACTTTGTCCAGATATGACTGGATGAAAGCAGAAATATCCGCTTGTGTTTTGGCTAACTCAATTCCAGATATTGCCACAGACCCTGTGTTTGTGTTTTCTGGATATTATCGAAGGACTCTATTGTTTTGAAAGTTTTTTTTTTTCAGAGAACATTTAATTTTGTACTGGGAAACACTCAGTGCTTCCACATGGAGACACCAGCTCTACACATTGGTATTTTCTAGTGAGAAAGCTAGAGGAACTGCGGCAAACAAACATGATATTTCTGTTTGTATACATGGCATTTTATGCACATGCCTAACGAAAAGACTTTGCTTTTCTCCAAAACCATGTTGACTGTGATTTTCTCGGTTCATTGCATACGAATTCCACACCATTTTCTCCGGATATGACTGGAAGAAACCAGAAATATCCGATTTTGTTTTTGCTAACTCAATTCCTGATATTGCCACAGACCCTGTGTTTGTGTTTTCTGGATATTATCCAAGCACTTTATTTATTTGAAAGATTTTTTTTTTCTTATCAGGGATCACTTAAATTTTTACTCGGAAACCCTAATTCATTCCATATGGAGACACCAGCTCTACACATTCGTATTTTCTAGGGAGAAAACTAGAAGAACTGCGGCAAACAAACATGATATTTCTGTTTGTATACATGGCATTTTATGCACATGCCTAACGAAAAGACTTTGCTTTTCTCCAAAGCCATTTTCACTGCAATTTTCTAGGTCAATTGCCTACGAAGTCCACACGACTTTTTATGGATATGACTGGATAAAACCAGAAATATGCGGTTATGCTTAGGCTAACTCAATCCCAGATATTGCCACTGCCCTTGTGTTTGTGTTTTCTGGATATTATCAATGGACATTACTGTTTTGAAAGTTTTTTTTTTTTATCAGGGAACATTAATTGTGCACTGGGAAACACTCAGTCGTTCCACATGGAGACACCAGCTCTACACATTCGTATTTTCTGGGGAGAAATCTAAAGGAACTTCGGCAAACAATCATGATATTTCTGTTTGTATAGCTGGCAGTTTATCCACATGCCTAACCAAAAGACTTTGCCTTTCTTCAAAACCATTTTCACTGAAATTTTCTCATTCTATTAGATAGGAATTCCACACCACTTTTTCCGGATATGACTGGATCAAAAGGGAAATATCCACTTGTGTTTTGGCTAACTGAATCCCAGATATAGCCACAGCCTCTGTGTTTGTGTTTTCTGGATATTATCGAAGGACTTTATTGTTTTGAAAGTTTTTTTTTTTTTTTAATCAGGGAACATTTAATTTTGTACTGGGAAACTCTAATTGGTGCCACATGGAGACACCAGCTCTACACATTCGTATTTTATAGGAGAAAGCTAGAGGAACTGCGGCAAACAAACATGATATTTCTGTTTCTATACATGACATTTTATGCACTTGCCTAACGAAAAGACTTTGCTTTTCTCCAAAACCATGTATACTGTGATTTTGTCTGTCCATTGCATACGAATTGCACACCACTTTGTCTGTATATGAGTGGATGAAACCACAAATATGCAGTTGTGTTTTGGCTAACTGAATCCTAGATATTGCCACAGACCCTGTGTTTGTGTTTTCTGGATATTATCAAAGGACTTTATTGTTTTGAAAGTTTTTTTTTTTTAATCAGGGAACATTTAATTTTGTACTGGGAAACTCTAATTGGTTTCACATGGAGACACCAGCTCTACACATTCGTATTTTATAGGAGAAAGCTAGAGGAACTGCGGCAAACAAACATGATATTTCTGTTTCTATACATGACATTTTATGCACTTGCCTAACGAAAAGACTTTGCTTTTCTCCAAAACCATGTTTACTGTGATTTTGTCTGTCCATTGCATACTAATTCCACACCACTTTGTCTGGATATGAGTGGATGAAACCGGAAATATCCGATTTTGTTTTGGGTATCTCAATCCAAGATATTGCCGCAGCCCTGTGTTTGTGTTTTCTGGATATTATCGAAGGACTTTATTGTTTTGAAAGTTTTTTTTTTTTTAATCAGGGAACAATTAATTTTGTACTGGGAAACTCTAATTGGTTCCACATGGAGACACCAGCTCTACACAATAGTATTTTGTAGCGAGAAAACTAGAAGAACTGCGGCAAACATGATATTTCTGTTTGTATACATGGCATTTTATGCACTTGCCTAACGAAAAGACTTTGCTTTTCTCCAAAACCATTTTTACTGTGATTTTCTCAGTTCATTGCATAGGATTTCCACACCACTTTGTCCGGATATAACTAAATGAAACCGGAAAAATCCTTTTTATTTTGGCTAACTCAATCGCAGATTTTGCGACAGGCACTGTGTTTGTGTTTTCTGGATATTATCGAAGGACTTTTTTTGTTTTGAATGTTTTTTATCAGGGAACATTTAATTTTGTACTGGGAAACTCCAATTGGTTCCACATGGAGACCCCAGCTCTACACATTTGTTTTCTAGGGAGAAAGCTAGAGGAACTGCAGCAAACAAACATGATATTTCTGTTTGTATACGTGATATTTTACGCACTTGCCTAACGAAAAGACTTTGTTTTAATCCAAAACCATTTTTACTGCGATTTTGTCTGTCCATTGCATACGAATTCCACACCAATTTGTCCGGATATGACTAGATGAAACCGGAAATATCCGGTTTTGTTTTTGCTAACTCAATCCCAGATATTGCCACAGATTCTGCCTTTGTTTTTTCTGGATATTATCGAAGGACTTTATTGTTTTGAAAGATTTGTTTTCATCAGGGAAAATTTAAATTTATACTGTGAGACCCTAAAAGGTTCCACATGGAGACGCCAGTTCTACACATTCGTATTTTCTAGGAGAAACCTAGAGGAACTGCGGCAAACAAACATGATATTTCTGTTTGTATACATGACATTTTATGCTCTTGACTAACGAAAAGACTTTGTTTTTCTCCAAAACTATTTTTACTACAATTTTCTCGGTCGATTTCATATGAATTCCACATCACTTTCTCCGGATAAGACTGGATAAAACTGGATATATGCGGTTGTGTTTAGGCTAACTCAATCCTAGATATTGCAACAGCCTCTGTGTTTGTGTTTTTTGGATATTATCGATGGACTTTATTTTTTTGAAAGCTTTTTTTATGAGGTAACTTTTAATTTTGTACTGGGAAACACTCCCTGGTTCCACATGGAGACACCAGCTCTACAGATTCGTATTTTCTAGGAGAAAGCTAGAGGAACTGCGGCAAATAAACATGATATTTCTGTGTGTATACATGACATTTTATGCACTTGCCTAACGAAAAGACTGCTTTTCTCCAAAACCATTTTTGCTGTGATTTTCTCAGTCCATTGCATACGAATTCCACACCACTTTGTCCAGATATGACTGGATGAAACCACAAATGTGCATTTGTGTTTTGGCTAACTCAATCCCAGATATTGTCGCAGCTCCTGTGTTTGTGTTTTCTGGATATTATTGAAGGAGTTATTGTTTTGAAAGTTTTTTTTTAAATGGAACATTTAATTTTGTACTGGGAAACTCTAATTGGTTCCACATAGAGACACCAGCTCTACACATTCGTATTTTCTAGGGAGAAAGCTAGAGGAACTGTGGCAAACAAACATGATATTTCTGTTTGTATACATGATATTTTATGCACTTGCCTAACGAAAGGACTTTGCTTTTCTCCAAAACCATTTTCACTGCAATTTTCTCAGTCCATTGCCTAGCAATTCCACACAACTTTTTCCGGATGTGACTGGATAAAACCGGAAATTATCCGGTTTTGTTTTGGCTAACTCAATCACAGATATTGCCACAGCCCCTGTGTTTGTGTTTTCTTGATATTATCAATGGACATTATTGTTCTGAAAGTTTTTTTTTTTTTTTTATCTGGGAACATTTTATTTTGTACTGGGAAACTCTAATTAGTTCCACATGGAGACACCAGCTCTACACATTCGTATTTTCTATGGAGAAAGCTAGTGGAACTGCGGCAAACAAACATGATATTTCTGTTTATATAGATGGCATTTTAGGCACTTCCCTAAGGAAAATACTTTGCTTTTCTCCAAAGCATTTTTACTGTGATTTTCTCGGTCAATTGCCTACGAATTGCACATCATTTTGTCCACATATGACTGGATGAAACCGGAAATATCCGGTTTTGTTTTGCCTAACTCAATCCCAGATATTGCCACAGCACCTCTGTTTGTGTTTTCTGGATATTATCGAAGGACATTATTATTTTGAAAGTTGTTCTTTTTTTTAATCTGGAGCATTTATTTTTGTACTGGAAATCACTTAGTGGTTTCCACATGGATCAACCAGAACTAAGAGGTTCGTAATTTCTAGCGAGAAAGCTAGAGGAACTGCGGAAAACAAACATGATATTTCTGTTTGTATACATGACTTTTATGCACTTGCCTAACGAAAAGATTTTGCTTTTCTCCAAATCCATTTTTACTGTGATTTTGTCTTTCCATTGCATATGAATTTGAGGACCACTTTGTCCGGATATGACTGGATGAAACCGGAAATATCCGGTTTTGTTTTGGCTAACTCAATCCAAAATATTGACACAGCCCCTGTGTTTGTGTTTTCTGGATATTATCGAAGGACTTTATTGTTTTTAAATTTTTTCATCAGTGAACATTTAATTTTGTGCTGTGAAACACTCACCGGTTCCACATGGAGATACCAGCTCTACACATTCATATTTTCTAGGGAGAAAGCTAGAGGAACTGCAGCAAACAAACATGATATTTCTGCTTGTATAGATGACATATTATGCACTTGCCTAACGAAAAGAATTTGCTTTTCTCCAAAACATTTATATTGTGATTTTCTGGGTCCATTGCATACGAATTCCACACCACTTTGTCCAGATATGAATGGATGAAAACGGAAATATATGGTTGTGTTTTGGTAAACTGATATCCAGATATTGCGACAGCCACTATGTTTGTGTTTTGTGGACATTATCAAAGGATTTATTGTTTTGAAATATTTTTTTTATCAGGGAACATTGAATTTTGTACTGGGAAACTAATTGGTTCTACTTGGAGACACCATCTCTACACATTCGTATTTTCTAGGGAGAGAGCTAGAGGAACTGCAGCAAACAAGCATGATATTTCTGATTGTGTAGATGGAAGTTTATGCATAAGCCTAACGAAAAGACTTTGCTTTCATCGAAAACCTTTTTTACTGTGATTTTCTCAGTCCATTACATACGAATTCCACACCACTTTGTCTGGATATGACTGGATGAAACCGGAAATATCCGGTTGTGTTTTGGCTAACTGAATCCCAGATATTGCCGCAGCCTCTGTGGTTGTGATTTCTGGATATTATCGATGGACTTTATTGTTTTTAAATTTTTTTTTTAATCAGGGAACATTTAATTTTGTACTGGGAAACTCTCATCGTATACATGGAGACACCAGCTCTACACATTCATATTTTCTATCGAGAAAGCTAGAGGAACGGCGGCATGCAAACATGATATTTCTGTTGGTATACATGGCATTTTATGCAGCTGCCTAACGAAAACACTTTGCTTTTCTCCAAAACCATATTTACTGGGATTTTCTCAGTACATTTCATACAAATTCCACACCACTTTGTCCGGATATGACTGGATGAAAGGGGAAATACCCGGTTTTGTTTTGGCTAACTCATTCCCAGATATTTCGACAGCCTCTGTGTTTGTTTTTCTTGGATATTACCCAAGGACATTATTATTTTGAAAGTTTTTTTTTTAATCAAGGAATATTTAACTTTGTTCTTGGAAACGCTAATTGTTTCCACATGGAGACACATGCTCTACACATTCATATTTTCTAGGAGAAAGCATAACAAAAGGACTTTGTTTTTCTCCAAAACCATTTTTACAGTGCTTTTCTCGGTCCATTGCATACGAATTCCACACCCAGTTTGTCCCGATATAACTGGATGAAACCGGAAATATCCGGTTTTGTTTGGCTAACGCAATCCCAGATTACCACAGCCCCTATGTTTGTGTTTTCAGGATATTATCAATTGGAATTATTGTTTTGAAAGTTTTCTTTATCAGGGAACATTCATTATGTACTGGGAAACACTCAGTGGTTCCACATGGAGACACCAGCTCTACACATTCGTATTTTCTAGGGAGAAAGCTAGAGGAACTGCTCCAAACAAACATGATATTTCTGTTTGTATAGATGGCATTTTATGCACTTACCTAATGAAAAGACTTTGCTTTTCTCCAAAACCATTTTTACTGTGATTTTCTCCGACCATTGCATAGGAATTCCACACCAGTTTGTCCAGATATGACTGGATGAAAGAGTAAATATCCGGTTTTGTTTTGGCTAACTCAATCCCAGATATTGCCACATCCCCTTTGTTTGTTTTTTTTGGATATTATCGAAGGAATTTATAGTTTTGAAAGTTTGTTTTTTTTTATCAGGGAACATTTACTTTTGCACTGGGAAACTCTAAATGGTTCCACATAGAGACACCAGCTTATAATTCGTATTTTCTAGGAGAAAACTAGAGGAACTGCGGCAAACAAACATGATATTTCTGTTTGTATAGATGGCATTTTATGCACTTGCGTAATGAAAAGACTTTGCTTTTCTCCAAAACCATTTTTACTGTGATTTTCTCGGTCCATTGCATACGAATTCCACACCACTTTGTCAGGATATGAGTGGATGAAACCAGAAATATGCGGTTGTGTTTTGGCTAACTCAATCCCAGATATTGCCACAGCTCCTGTGTTTGTGTTTTCTGGATATTATCTTCTTTTTTTCTTTTTTTTAACTTTTATTTAATGAATATAAATTTCCAGTGTGCAGCTTATGGATTACAATGGCTTCCCCTTCCCATAATTTCCCTCCCACCCGCAACCCTCCCCTCTCCCGCTCCCTCTCCCTTTCCATTCACATCAAGATTCATTTTCAATTCTATTTATATACAGAAGATCTATTTAGTATAAATACTTCAACAGTTTGCACCCACATAGAAACACAAAGTGAAACATACTGTTTGAGTACTAGTTATAGCATTAAATCAAAATGTACAGTACATTAAGGACAGAGATCCCACATCAGGAGCAAGCGCACAGTGGCTCCTGTTGTTGACCCAACAAATTGACACTCTAGTTTATGGCGCCAGTAACCACCGTAGGCTGTCGTCATGAGTTTCCAAGGCTATGGAAGCCTTCCAAGTTCCCCGACTCTGATCATATTTAGACAAGGTCATAAAAGAAAGGGTGAGGGTAGTAACCAATGATCCTAAGAGTGGCCTTAACCAGGTCTGAACAATTATACAGCATTAAGTGGGGAAGAGGACCATCAGTACACACAGGTTGGGAGTAGAGCCATTGGTGGTAGAGTAGAGGTTATGATTACAAAGGAATGAGGCCCAAGTGCACTAGACAGGGTCTAGAACAAAGGACAGAGTCATTATTAGAGGAGCTAAGAAAGGTGCTGTCTAAGCTACAAGTAATTTTTCTGATTGAGAGGCAAATAGAACCTGATAGAAGGGGCTTGATAATAATCTGGTGGGCTTAAGGTCTGGTAAGTTAAGAGGCCCAGACTTATCTATGCAAGTCAAGGGAGTGCCCGTGTCCCATCTCTAATCTTCGGTGGCCTGAACTACAAGTCTATAGTCACGAAGTTTCAAGCCTCGTTCTCTCTAGCTTCCTCTTTCCGCTTGCCCGCTGGTGTCTCGGGCTATTGTGGTTCGGCTCACCTCGCGTTCCAGTGCTGGTGCGTTGAGTCTCCTGCTGGTGTCCCGAACTTGGGCTCCCAGGCTCTCCACGCAGGTCCACTGTGAATCACTAGTTCCGGAAGAGTTTCCTATGCTATTTCATCCCCTATTCTTCCTTGACCCTGCAGTATCTCCACTTATATTAACCTGTCTCTCTCTCCGGACTAATAGTGTGCTCCCTGCCTATTCTGCCATCTTGCCGCCCAATTAAAGTTTTTATTGTTTTCTGCATATTATCAATGGACAATATTGTTTGAATTATTTTTTATCACGGAACATTTAATTTTGTACTGGGAAACACTCACTGGTTCCACATGGAGAAACCAGCTCTAAACTTTCGTATTTTCTGGGGCGAAATCTCAATTAACTGTGGAAAACAATCATGATATCTCTGTTTGTATACATGACATTTTATGCACTTGCCTAACGAATAGACTTTACTTTTCTCGAAAACAATTTTCAGTGTAATTTTCTCAGTCCATTGGATACGAATTCCACACCACTTTTTCCTTATATGACTGGATCAAACCGGAAATATCCAGTTTTGTTTTGGCTAACTCAATCCCAGATATTGCCACAGCCCTGTGTTTGTGTTTTCTAGATATTATCTATGGAATTTATTGTTTCGAATGTTTTTTATCAGGGAATATTTAATTTTGTACTGGGAAACTCTAATTGGTTCCACATGGAGACACCAGCTCTACACATTCGTATTTTCTAAGAGAAAGCTAGACGACCTGCGGCAAAGAAACATGATCTTTCTGTTTGTATCGATGGCATTTTATGCACTTCCCTAACGAAAAGACTTTGCTTTTCCCCAAAACCATGTTTACTGTGATTTTGTCAGTCCATTGCATACGAATTCCACACCACTTTGTCCAGACATGACTGGATGAAACCAGAAATATGCGGTTGTGTTTCGGCTAACTATATCCCAGATATTGAAACAGCCTCTGTGTTTGTATTTTCTGGATATTATCGAAGGATTTTATTGTTTTGAATGTTTTTTATCAGGGAACATTTACTTTTGTACTGGGAAACATTAATTGGTTTCACATGGAGACACCAGCTCTACACATTCGTATTTTCTAGCGAGAAAGCTAGAGGAACTGTTGCAAAGAAACATGATATTTCTGTTTGGATAGATGTCATTTCATGCACTTGCCTAAGGAAAGGACTTTGCTTTTCTCCAAAGCCATTTTACTGTGATTTTCTCATTCCATTGCACACGAGTTCCACACCACTTTGTCCAGATATGAGTGGACGAAACCGGGAATATTCGGTTGTGTTTTCGCTTACTCAATCCCACGTATTACGACAGCCCCTGTGTTGGTGTTTTCTGGATATTATCGAAGGACTTTATTGTTTTGAAAGTTTTTTTTTTAATCAGGGAACATTTAATTTAGTACTGGGAAAATCTAATTGGTTCCACATGGATACTCCAGCTCTACACATTCGTATTTTCTAGGAGAAAGCTAGAGGAACTGTGGCAAACAATCATGATATTTCTGTTTATATATATGACATTTTATGCACTTGCCTAATGAAAAGACTTTGCTTTTCTCCAAAACCATTTTTACTGTGATTTTCTCGGTCCATTTCATAGGAATTGCGCACCACATTTTCTTATTTGACTGGATGAAACTGGAAATATCCAGTTTTGTTTTGGCTAACTCAATCCCAGATATTGTCACAGCCCCTGTGTTTGTGTTTTCTGGATATTATCGAAGTATTTTATTGTTTTGAATGTTTTTTGTCAGGGAACATTTAATTTTGTACTGGGAAACTCTAATAGGTTCCACATGGAGAAACCATCTCTACACATTCGTATTTTCTGGGGAGAAATGTAAAGGAAATGCAGCAAAAAAAAACATGATATTTCTGTTTGTACAGATGGCATTATATGCACTTGCCTAATGAAGAGAATTTGCTTTTCTCCAAAACCATTTTTACTATGATTTTGTCAGTCCATTGCATAGTAAGTACACAAAACTTTGTCGCGATATGAGTGGATGAAACCAGAAATATGCAGTTGTGTTTTGGCTAACTGAATCCCAGATATTAGCACAGCATCTGTGTTTGTATTTTCTGCATATTATCGAAGCACTTTATTGTTTTGAATGCTTTTTTATCAGGGAACATTTAGTTTTGTACTGGAAAACTCTAATTGGTTCCACATGGAGACACAAGCTCTACACATTCTTATTTTCTAAGAGAAAGCTAGAGGAACTGCGGCAAAATAACATGATATTTCTGTTTGTATACATGAGATTTTATGCACTTGCCTAACGAAAAGACTTTGCTTTTCTCCAAAACCATTTTCATTGCAATTTTCTCAGTCCATTGCATACGAATTCCGCATCAATTTTTCCGGATATGACTGGATGAAACCGGAAATATCCGGTTTTGTTTTGGCTAACTCAATCCCAGATTGCCACAGCCCCTGTGTTTGTGTTTTCTGGATATTATCAATGGACATTATTGTTTTTAAAGTTTTATTTTTATCAGGGAACATTTAATTTTGTACTGGGAAACACTCAGTGGTTCCACATGGAGACACCAGCTCTACATATTCGTATTTTCTAGCGAGAAGGCTAGAGGAACTGCGGCAAACAAGCATGATATCTATGTTTGTATACATGACATAATGCACTTGCCTAACGAAAGGACTTTGCTTTTCTCCAAAACCATTTTCACTGCAATTTTCTCAGTTAATTGCATACGAATTCCACATCACTTTTTCCGGATATGACTGGATGAAACCTTAAATATCCGGTTTTGTTTTGGCTAACTCAATCCCAGATATTGCCACAGCCCCTGTGTTTGTGTTTCCTGGATATTATCAATGGACTTTATTGTTTTGATTTTTTTTTAATCAGGGAACATTCTATTTTTTACTGGTCAACACTCACTGGTTCCACATGCTGAAACCAGCTCTACACATTGGTATTTTCTAGAGAGAAAGCTAGAGGAACTGCGGTAAACATACATATAAATTTCTTTATATACATGACATTGTATGCACTTGCCTAACGAAAGGACTTTGCTTTTCTCCAAAACCATATGTACTGTGATATTCTCGGTCCATTGCCTACAAATTCCACACCACTTTGTCCGGATATTACTGGATGAAACCAGAAATATCCGGTTTTGTTTTGGCTAACTCAGTCCCAGATAATGCCACAGCCCCTGTGTTTGTGTTTTCTGGATATTATCGAAGGACATTTTTTTTGAAAGTTTTTTTTAATCAGGGAACATTTAATTTTGTACTGCGAAATTCTAATTGGTTCCACATGGAAACACCAGCTCTACACATTCGTGTTTTCCAGCGAGAAAGCTAGAGGAACTACGGCAAACAAAGGTGATATTTCTGTTTGTATACATGACATTTTATGCACTTGCCTAACGAAAAGACTTTGCTTTTCTCCAAAACGAGTTTTACTGGGATTTTCGCGGTCCATTGCATACGAATTCCACACCACTTTTTTCGGATATGACTGGATGAAAGCGGAAATATCCGCTTGTGTTTTGGCTAACTGAATCCCAGATATTGCCACAGCCTCTGTGTTTGTGTTTTCTGGATATTATCAAAGGACTTTATTTTTTGAAGTTTTTTTTTTTCAGGTAACTTTTAGTTTTATACTGGGAAACACTCATTGGTTCCACATGGAGACACCAACTCTACACATTCGTATTTTCTAGGAGAAAGCTAGAGGAACTGCGGCAAACATACATATAAATTTGTTTATATACATGACATTTTATGCACTTGCCTAACAAAAAGACTTTGCTTTTCTCCAAAACCATTTTTACTGTGATTTTCTCGGTCCATTGCATGCGAATTCCACAACACTTTTTCCAGATATGACTGGATGAAATCGGAAATATCCGTTGTTGTTTTGGCTAACTGAATCCCATTTATTTCCACAGCCCCAGTGTTTGTGTTTTCTGGATATTATCGAAGGACTTTTTTGTTTTGAATGTTTTTTAATCAGGGAACATTTGATTTTGTACTGGGAAACTCTAATTGGTTCCACATGGAGACACCAGCTCTACACATTCACATTTTCTAGGAGTAAGCTAGAGTAACTGCGACAAACAAACATGATATTTCTGTTTATATACATGACATTTTATGCACTTGCCTCACAAAAAGATTTTGCTTTTCTCCAAAAGCATTTTTACTGTGATTTTCTCGGTCCATTGCATAGGAATTACATACCACTTTGTCCGGATATGACTGGATGAAATGGGAAATATCCGTTTTTTTTTGGCTAACTCAATCCCAGATTCCCACAGCCTCTGTGTTTGTGTTTTCTGGATATTATCAATGGTCATTATTGTTTTGAAAGTTTTTTTTTAATCAGGGAACATTTAATTTTTTAGCTTATTTTTTAAGATTTATTTATTATTTTTTTTAATTTTATTTTATTTTTAACTTTTATTTAATTAATATAAATTTCCAGTGTGCAGCTTATGAATTACAATGGCTTCCCCCTCCCATAACTTCCCTCCCACCCACAACCCTCCCCTCTCCCACTGCTTCTCCCCTTCCATTCACATCAAGATTCATTTTCAATTCTCTTTATATACAGAAGATAAATTTAATATAAATATTTCAACAGTTTGCACCCACATAGAAACACAAAGTGAAACATACTGTTTGAGTACTAGTTATAGCATTAAATCAAAATGTACAGCACACTAAGGACAGAGATCCCACATGAGGAGCAAGTGCACAGTGGCTCTTGTTGTTGACCCAACAAATTGACACTCTAGATTATTGCGCCAGTAACCACCCTAGGCTGTCGTCATGAGTTGCCAAGGCTATGGAAGCTTCCAAGTTTGCCGACTCTGATCATATTTAGACAAGGTCATAAAAGACAGAGTGAGGATAGTAACCAATGATCCTAAGAGTGGCATTTACCAGGTTTGAACAATTATACAGCATGAAGTGGGGAAGAGGACCATCAGTACACACAGGTTGGGAGTAGAACCATTGGTGGTAGAGTAGAGGTTATGATTACAAAGGAATGAGGCCCAAGTGTGCTAGACAGGGTCTAGAACAAAGGACAGATTCATTATTAGATGTGCTAAGAAAGGTGCTGTCTAAGCTACAATTAAGTTTTCTGATTGAGAGGCAAATAGAACCTGATAGAAGGGGCTTGATAATAATCTGGTGGGCTTAAGGTCTGGTAAGTTAAGAGGCCCAGACCTATCTATCTCTTCACATGGGGTATATCCTAAGGGAGGTGTGAACCTCCTAGGGGAAGGCACTCTGTTCACTTTCATTACTTGGCTGGGCTGGGGGGAGAGCTGGCCAGGTAAAGGTAGGTGGCATCTCTAACAAGAAATGTACAGTTCTGCCTGCAATGTTGCTGACCCTACTTGACCATCCCCTCAGCTGCAGTGGTCACTTTGGAAGTTGGGCTGCGTGAAGGGTTTTTCAGCTTAGAGCCAATAAGATCTGTGGCTCTGACCTGGGCATCCTTTGACTCCAGGGCAGGTCCATTTCCAGTGATCCAACTCTTGGTAGAGCTGCCAGGGCTCTTCACAAGCTGACTTCTGCTGAAGCCCAGGCTTACCACATTGAAAGCCACTGCAGTGGACTGGCCTGTTGGGTCTCCTTGAGGGCAGATCACTGTACAGATCAGCCATTAATAGGCCTGCCACCCATTGCTTCTGATGCCGAGCTTTCTTTTCCTCCTCGTTTGTGTTCAAGCAGACCAGAGAATGCAAGTCAGGGGAGTGCCCGTATCCCATCTCTAATCTTCGGTGGCCTGAACTACAAGTCTATAGTCACAGGCATGTTCTGTAGTAGTTTTTCTAAGGTAGACAATGCCCATGAGGAAAATTATATTCTCACTTTAAAACTTTCTTTCCCTTTGGTCTGAAAGGGAGGTTTTTTCTACTTACTGTATACTTCGCTGATGGCGAAGAGAATCTAGCTATGATATTATTAGTTAAGCTCTTATTTTTGCTATGCTATTACAGAAAAATGTTAGCCATCTCTTCTATAAGGTCTAAAGATTAAATTGTGCATCCTACAGATTCCTTTATAGTAGAATTAGTTTCCTACCTTGAAGAGAATAGAGAAATGAAAGAACAAGTTGGGCTTAGAATAGAGAAATGAGGGAGCAAGTCCTAGATCGCTTGCTGACAATAGCAATATTACATGAATACTTAGCAAACCGTTTCAACCATTAGATAACAACTTAAGAAAACATTTACCAGAAGGTCCAATGCCTTCTATAAATTTTAAGAATCATGTATTTGAAAACACCTCTTAAATATCTAACATGGTGTAGTTTGTTTAACCAGTAAACTTAAGCAGAACCATGTAAAATGTTTTAGTTTCTTTCTACCAACACGTTTAAAACATATGATACACAGATTCAGGTCACACAAATTAAAATGTATCTTTGATTGATTTTAGCAGCTTAAATTTATGGACAATCTTATCTATAAGCCATTTAAAATAAAACTCTTAATAAAATTTCCTATGTGGACACACAATATGTACACACATATAACATAGCATAATAGACCAATATAGCAATTTTAATAATAGCTTTTAAAATCTTTAACTCTTTTTGTAGATTGCCAATTGATTTGAATTGCTTTTTGTTTTTAGACTACTTTAACAGATTGTTTTAACAGAGCATCAGAGTGTAATTCTATGTCAAAGAGAAATTGAGCTTCCTGTGATATTTTGCTGTGAGGTTTCCTTCCTTTACCTTCTTTCATATTGGTGACCATGTTTCTGTGTTTCTGTATGTAACACATCTTTAAGCATCTTTTGCAGGGCAGGATGAGTGGCCACAAATTCTTTCAGTTTCTGTTTGCTATGAAAAGTCTTAATTTCACCTTCATTCACAAATGAGAGCTTTGCAGGATATAATATTCTGGGCTGGCAGTTTTTCTCTCTTAGTACCTGGGCTATATCTTGCCATTCCCTTCTAGCTTGTAGGGTTTCTGATGAGAAGTCTGCTGTGAGTCTAATTGGAGATCCTCTGAGAGTAATCTGACGTTTCTCTCTTGCAACTTTTAGAATCTTTTCTTTATGTTTCACTGTGGTGAGTTTGATTACAATGTGTCGTGGTGAGGATCTCTTTTGGTTATGTTTATTAGGGGTTCTATAAGCTTCCTGTACTAAGATGCCTCTGTCCTTCTCCAAACCTGGGAAATTTTCTGATAGTATCTCACTGAAAATGCCTTCTAATCCTTTCTTACTCTCCATGCCTTCAGGAACTCCTAGAAGCTGAATATTAGGTTTTTTAATAGTATCCTGTAGATTCCCGACAATATTTTTTAGATTTCTGATTTCTTCTGCTTTTCTTTCGTTTGCCTGTTTCCTTTCCTGTTCTCTGTCTTCTAAGTCTGATATTCTCTCTTCTGCTTTGCCCATTCTGTTTTTAAGGCTCTCTAATGTGTTTGTCATTTGATCTATTGAACTCTTCATTTCATTGTGGTTTTTTGTCACTATCACAGTTTCATGTTCTACTAGTTGTTTCATTTCATTTTGATTCCTCCTTAATATTTCATTTTCACGAGAGAGATTTTCTATCTTGTCCATTAAGGATTTTTGTAGGCAAGAATTTGTTTTTGAGAACTTCTTAATGTTCTTATCAATTTTTTGAGGTCTGCTTCTTGCATTTCTTCTATCTCATCATCTTCATAATCTTGAATTGGGGTGTCTTTTTTATTTGGGGGCGTCATGTTGTCTTCCTTGTTCTTGTTACCTCGGTTTTTGCATTTGTTGTATGGCATGTTGGAGATATTTGGTTTCTTCACTGTGGTGTTTTTTCTTGTTACACTATGGCTCTATATTAAGTGGACGGTCTGCTTTTGGTGGAGCCTTAGAGGCTTGAGAAAAGTGTGGCCTGAGAGCTGTGTTTGGTTCCTCAGGGCTGAGGGTGTGTCAAAGATGACACTCCCAGGTTAGGTGTGGTAAATCTCTCTCTCTTTCTTTCTCTTTTTGATTCAAAAGGGAAGTAATTCCGCACAGCTCGCGTCCCAGCGCTGGTGGGTTGAGTCTGCTGCTGGTGTCCAGAACTTGGGCTTCCACGCTCTCCACGCAGGTCCACTGTGAATCACTAGTTCCGGAAGAGTTTCCGCTGCTGTTTCTTCCCCTACTCTTTCTTGACCCTGCAGTATCTGCACTGTTATTAACCTGTGTGTCTTGCTGAACTATCAATGTGCTCCCTTCCTATTCCGCCATCTTGCCGCTCCCCAGAACATTTAATTTAATACTGGGAAACACTCACTGGTTCCACATGCAGAAACCAGCTCTACACATTCGTATTTTCTAGGAGAAAGCTAGAGGAACTGCGGCAAACAATCATGATATTTCTGTTTGTATAGATGATATTTTATGCACCTGCCTAACGAAAAGGCTTGGCTCTACACATTCGTATTTTCTAAGCGAGAAACTAGAGGAACTGTGGCAAACAAACATGATATTTCTGTTTGTATACATGACATTTTATGCACTTGCCTGAAGAAAAGACTTTGCTTTTCTCCAAAACCATTTTTACTATGATTTTCTCGGTCCATTGCATAGGAATTCCACACCACTTTGGATATGACTGCATGAAACCGGAAATATCTGGTTTTCTTTTGGCTAACTCAATCCCAGATATTGCCACAGCCCCTGTGTTTGTGTTTTCTGGATATTATCAAAGGACTTTATTGTTTTGAACCATTTTTTTATCAGGGAACATTTAATTTTGTACTGGGAAACTCTAATTGGTTCCACATGGAGACACCAGCTCTACACATTCGCATTTTCTAGGAGAAAGCTAGAAGAACTGCAGCAAAAAAACATGATATTTCTGTTTGTATACATGACATTTTATGCACTTGTCCAACGAAAAGACTTTGCTTTTCTCCAAAACCATTTTTACTATGATTTGCTTGGTCTGTTGCATACAAATTCCACACCACTTTGTCCGGATATGACTGCATGAAACAGGAAATATCCGGTTGTCTTTTGGCTAACTCAATCCCTAGATATTGCCACAGCCACTGTGTTTGTGTTTTCTGGATATTATCAATGATCATTATTGTTTGGAACGATTATTTTAATCATTGATCATTTAATTTTGTACAGGGAAACAATCACTGGTTCCACATGCAGAAACCAGTTCTTCCTATTCGTGTATTCTAGGGAGAAAACTAGAGGAACTGCGGCAAACAAACATGATATTTCTGATGTATACATGAAATTTTATGCACTTGCATAAAGAAAGGACTTTGCTTTTCTCCAAAACCATTTTTACTATGATTTGCTCGGTCCATTGCATAGGAATTCCACACCACTTTGTCTGGATATGACTGGATGAAACCGGAAATATCTGGTTTTGTTTTGGCTAACTCAATCCCAGATATTGCCACAGCCCCTGTGTTTGTGTTTTCTGGATATTATCAAAGGACTTTATTGTTTTGAACCATTTTTTTTATCAGGGAACATTTAATTTTGTACTGGGAAACTCTAATTGGTTCCACATGGAGACACCAGCTCTACACATTCGTATTTTGTAGGAGAAAGCTAGAAGAACTGCAGCAAAAAAACACGATATTTCTGTTTGTATACATGACATTTTATGCACTTGTCAAACGAAAAGACTTTGCTTTTCTCCAAAACCATTTTTACTATGATTTGCTTGGTCTGTTGCATACAAATTCCACACCACTTTGTCCGGATATGACTGCATGAAACAGGAAATATCCGGTTGTCTTTTTGCTAACTCAATCCCAGATATTGCCACAGCACGTGTGTTGGTGTTTTCTGGATATTATCAATGGTCATTATTGTTTGGAACGTTTATTTTTATCAGTGAGCATTTAATTTTGTACAGGGAAACAATCACTGGTTCCACATGCAGAAACCAGTTCTTCCTATTCGTGTATTCTAGGGAGAAAACTAGAGGAACTGAGGCAAACAAACATGATATTTCTGTTTGTATACTTCACATTTTATGCACTTGCCTAAAGAAAGGACTTTGCTTTTCTCCAAAACCATTTTTAATATGATCTGCTTGGTCTATTGCATACAAATTCCACACCACTTTGTCCGGATATGACTGGATGAAACCGGAAATATCCGGTTTTCTTTTGGCTAACTCAATCCCAGATATTGCCACAGCCCCTGTGTTTGTGTTTTCTGGATAATATCAATGGTCATTATTGTTTTGAAAGTTTTTTTTTTATCAGGGAACATTTAATTTTGCACTGGGAAACACTCAGTGGTTCCACATGGAGACACCAGCTCTACACATTCGTATTTTCTAAGCCAGAAACTAGAGGAACTGCGGCAAACAAACATGATATTTCTGTTTGTATACATGACATTTTATGCACTTGCCTAAAGAAAGGACTTTGCTTTTCTCCAAAGCCATTTTTACTATGATTTTCTCCGTGCATTGCATAGCAATTCCACACCACTTTTTCCGGATATGACTGGATGAAACCGGAAATATCCGGTTTTCTTTTGGCTAACTCAATCCCAGATATTGCCACAGCCCCTGTGTTTGTGTTTTCTGGATATTACCAATGGTCATTATTGTTTGGAACGTTTTTTTTTTTTTTTTAATCAGGGAGCATTTAATTTTTTACAGGGAAACAATCACTGGTTCCACATGCAGAAACCAGTTCTTCCTATTCGTGTATTCTAGGAAGAAAACTAGAGGAACTGTGGCAAACAAACATGATATTTCTGTTTGTATACATGACATTTTATGCACTTGCCTAAGGAAAGGACTTTGCTTTTCTCCAAAACCATTTTTACTATGATTTTCGCCGTTCATTGCATAGCAATTCCACACCACTTTTTCCGGATATGACTTGATGAAACCGGAAATATCCGGTTTTCTTTTGGCTAACTCAATCCCAGATATTGCCACAGCCCCTGTGTTTGGGTCTTCTGGATATTATCAATGGTCATTATTGTTTGGAACGTTTTTTTTTTTTTTAATCAGGGAGCATTTAATTTTTTACAGGGAAACAATCAAAGGTTCCACATGCAGAAACCAGTTCTTCCTATTCGTGTATTCTAGGGAGAAAACTAGAGGAACTGTGGCAAACAAACATGATATTTCTGTTTGTATACATGACATTTTATGCACTTGCCTAAAGAGAGGACTTTGCTTTTCTCCAAAACCATGTTTACTAGGATTTCCTCCGTGCATTGCATAGCAATTCCATACCACTTTTTCCGGATATGACTGGATGAAATCGGAAATATCCGGTTTTCTTTTGGCTAACTCTATCCCAGATATTGCCACAGCCCCTGTGTTTGTGTTTTCTGGATATTATCAAAGGACTTTATTGTTTTGAAAGTTTTTTTATCAGGGAACATTTAATTTTGTACTGGGAAACCCTCAGTGGTTCCACATGGAGACACCAGCTCTACACATTCGTATTTTCTAAGCGAGAAACTAGAGGAACTGCGGCAAACATACATGATATTTCTGTTTGTATACATGACATTTTATGCACTTGCCTGAAGAAAGGACTTTGCTTTTCTCCAAAACCATTTTTACTATGATTTTCTCGGTCCATTGCATGGGAATTCCACACCACTTTGTCTGGATATGACTGCATGAAACCGGAAATATCTGGTTTTCTTTTGGCTAACTCAATCCCAGATATTGCCACAGCCCCTCTGTTTGTGTTTTCTGGATATTATCAAAGGACTTTATTGTTTTGAACCATTTTTTTTATCAGGGAACTTTTAATTTTCTACTGGGAAACTCCAATTGGTTCCACATGGAGACACCAGCTCTACACATTCGTATTTTCTAGGAGAAAGCTAGAAGAACTGCAGCAAAAAAATGATATTTCTGTTTGTATACATGACATTTTATGCACTTGTCCAACGAAAAGACTTTGCTTTTCTCCAAAACCATTTTTACTATGATTTGCTTGGTCTGTTGCATACAAATTCCACACGACTTTGTCCGGATATGACTGCATGAAACAGGAAATATCCGGTTGTCTTTTGGCTAACTCAATCCCAGATATTGCCACAGCACGTGTGTTTGTGTTTTCTGGATATTATCAATGGTTATTATTGTTTGGAACGTATTTTAATCATTGAGCATTTAATTTTGTACAGGGAAACAATCACTGGTTCCACATGCAGAAACCAGTTCTTCCTATTCGTGTATTCTAGGGAGAAAACTAGAGGAACTGCGGCAAACAAACATGATATTTCTGTTTGTATAGATGACATTTTATGCACTTGCCTAACGAAAAGACTTTGCTTTTCTCCAAAACCATTTTTACTATGATTTGCTTGGTCTATTGCATACAAATTCCACACGACTTTGTCCGGATATGACTGCATGAAACCGGAAATATCCGGTTGTGTTTTGGCTAACTCAATACCAGATATTGCCACAGCCCCTGTGTTTGTGTTTTCTGGATATTATCAATGGTCATGATTGTTTGGAACGTTTTTTTCTTTAATCAGGGAGCATTTAATTTTGTACTGGGAAACAATCACTGGTTCCACATGCAGAAACCAGTTCTTCCTAATTGTGTATTCTAGGGAGAAAACTAGAGGAACTGCGGCAAGCAAACATGATATTTCTGTTTGTATACATGACATTTTATGCACTTGCCTAAAGAAAGGACTTTGCTTTTCTCTAAAACCATTTTTACTATGATTTGCTTGGTCTACTGCATAGGAATTCCACAGCACTTTTTCCGGGTATGACTGGATGAAACCGGAAATATCCGGTTTTCTTTTGGCTAACTCAATCCCAGATATTGCCACAGCCACTGTGTTTGTGTTTTCTGGATATTATCAAAGGACTTTATTCTTTTGAAACTTTTTTTTATCAGGGAGCATTTAATTTTGTACTGGGAAACACTCAGTGGTTCCACATGGAGAAACCAGCTCTAAACATTTGTATTTTCTACGGAGAATGCTAGAGGAACTGAAGCAAACAAACATGATATTTCTGTTTGTATACATGACATTTTATGCACCTGCCTAATGAAATGACTTTGCTTTTCTCCAAAACCATTTTTACTGTAATTCTCTCAGTCAATTGCATACGAATTCCACACCACTTTGTCCGGATATGACTGGATGAAAGGGGAAATATCTGCTTTTGTTTTGGCTAACTCAATCACAGATATTGCGACAGCCTCTGTGTTTGTGTTTTCTTGTTATTATCAAAGGACTTTATTGTTTTGAATGTTTTTTGTCAGGGAACATTTAATTTTGTACTGGGAAACTCTAATTGGTTCCACATGGAGACACCAGCTCCACACATTCGTATTTTCTAGGAGAAAACTAGAGGAACTGCTGCAAACAAACATGATATTTCTGTTTGTATACATGACATTTTATGCACTTACCTAAAGAAAGGACTTTGCTTTTCTTCAAAAGAATTTTTACTATGATTTTCTCGGTCCATTGCATAGGAATTCCACACCACTTTGTCCGAATATGGCTGCATGAAACCGGAAATATCTGGTTTTGTTTTGGCTAACTCAATCCCAGATATTGCCACAGCCCCTGTGTTTGTGTTTTCTGTATATTATCAATGGTCATTATTGTTTGGAACTTTTTTTTTTTTAATCAGGGAGCATTTAATTTTGTACTGGGAAACAATCACTGGTTCCACATGCAGATACCAGTTCTTCCTATTCGTGTATTCTAGGGAGAAAACTAGAGGAACTGTGGCAAACAAACATGATATTTCTGTTTGTATACATGACATTTTATGCACTTGCTAAAGAAAGGACTTTGCTTTTCCCCAAAACCATTTTTACTATGATTTTCTCAGTCCATTGCATAGCAATTCCACACCACTTTTTCCGGATATGACTGGATGAAAGGGGAAATATCCGGTTTTCTTTTGGCTAACTCAATCCCAGATATTGCCACAGCCACTGTGTTTGTGTTTTCTGGATATTATCAAAGGACTTTATTGTTTTGAAACTTTTTTTTTATCAGGGAACATTAAGTTTTGTACTGGGAAACACTCAGTGGTTCCACATGGATAAACCAGCTCTAAACATTTGTATTTTCTACGGAGAATGCTAGAGGAACTGCAGCAAACAAACATGATATTTCTGTTTGTATACATGACATTTTATGCACTTGCCTAATGAAATGACTTTGCTTTTCTGCAAAACCATTTTTACTGTAATTCTCTCAGTCCATTGCATACGAATTCCACACCACTTTGTCCAGATATGACTGCATGAAACCGGAAATATCGGCTTTTGTTTTGGCTAACTCAATCCCAGATTGCCACAGCTTCTTTGTTTGTGTTTTCTGGATATTATCAATGGTCATTATTGTTTGGAATGTTTTTTTTTTTAATCAGGGAGCATTTAATTTTGTACTGGGAAACAATCACTGGTTCCACATGCAGAAACCAGTTCTTCCTATTCGTGTATTCTAGGGAGAAAACTAGAGGAACTGTGGCAAACAAACATGATATTTCTGTTTGTATACATGACATTTTATGCACTTGTCTTATGAAAAGACTTTGCTTTTCTCCAAAACCATTTTTACTATGATTTGCTTGGTCTATTGCATACAAATTCCACACCACTTTGTCCGGATATGACTGCATGTAACCGGAAATATACGGTTGTCTTTTCGATAACTCAATCCCAGATATTGCCACAGCCACTGTTTTTGTGTTTTCTGGATATTATCAATGGTCATTATTGTTTGGAACGTTTTTTTTTAATCAGCGAACATTGAATTTTGTACTGGAAAAGAATCACTGGTTCCACATGCAGAAACCAGTTCTTCCTATTCGTGTATTCTAGGGAGAAAACTAGAGGAATTGCAGCAAACATACATGATATTTCTGTTTGTATACATGACATTTTATGCACTTGCCTAAAGAAAGGACTTTGCTTTTCAGAAAACCATTTTTACTATGATTTTCTCAGTCCATTGCATAGGAATTCCACACCACTTTTTCCGGATATGACTGCATGAAACCGGAAATAACTGGTTTTATTTTGTCTAACTCAATCCCAGATATTGCTAAAGCCCCTGTGTTTGTGCTTTGTGGATATTATCAATGGACATTATTGTTTTGAAATTTTTTTTATCAGGGAACATTTAATTTTGTACTGGGAAACACTCAGTGGTTCCACATGGAGAAACCAGCTCTAAACATTTGTATTTTCTACGGAGAATGCTAGAGGTACTGCAGCAAACAAACATGATATTTCTGTTTCTATACATGACATTTTATGCACTTGTCCAAGGAAAAGACTTTGCTTTTCTCCAAAACCATTTTTACTATGATTTGCTTGGTCTATTGCATACAAATTCCACACAACTTTGTCCGGATATGAC
This sequence comes from Lepus europaeus, assembly GCF_033115175.1. Classification (NCBI taxonomy): domain Eukaryota; kingdom Metazoa; phylum Chordata; class Mammalia; order Lagomorpha; family Leporidae; genus Lepus; species Lepus europaeus. Next base: position 40,230,577 of record NC_084847.1, on the reverse strand, counting down.
TGGATGAAAGGGGAAATATCCGCTTTTGTTTTGGCTAACTCCATCACAGATATTGCAACAGCCTCTGTGTTTGTGTTTTCTGAATATTATCAAAGGACTTTATTGTTTTGAAAGTTTTTTATCAGGGAACATTTAATTTTGTACTGGGAAACTCTAATTGGTTCCACGTGGAGACACCAGCTCTACACATTCGTATTTTCTAGGAGAAAACTAGAAGAACTGCGGCAAACAAACATGATATTTCTGTTTGTATACATGACATTTTATGCACTTGCCTAAAGAAAGGACTTTGCTTTTCTCCAAAACCATTTTTACTATGATTTGCTTGGTCTATTGCATACAAATTCCACACCACTTTGTCCGGATATGACTGCATGTAACCGGAAATATCCGGTTTTGTTTTGGCTAACTCAATCCCAGATATTGCCACAGCCCCTGTGTTTGTGTTTTCTGGATATTATCAATGGTCATTATTGTTTGGAACGTTTTTTTTTTTTTTTAATCAGGAGCATTTAATTTTGTACTGGGAACAATCACTGGTTCCACATGCAGAAACCAGTTCTTCCTATTCGTGTATTCTAGGAATAAAACTAGTGGAACTGCGGCAAGCAAACATGATATTTCTGTTTGTATACATGACATTTTATGCCCTTGCCTAAAGAAAGGACTTTGCTTTTCTCCAAAACCATTTTTACTGTAATTCTCTCAGTCCATTGCATTGGAATTCCACACCACTTTGTCCAGATATGACTGCGTGAAACCGGAAATATCCGGTTTTGTTTTGGCTAACTTAATCCCAGATATTGCCAAAGCCCCTGTGTTTGGGTTTCTGGATATTATCAATGGTCATTATTGTTTTGAATGTTTTTTTTTAATCAAGGAGCATTTAATTTTGTACAGGGAAACAATCAGAGGTTCCACATGGAGAAACCAGCTCTAAACATTTGTATTTTCTACGGAGAATGCTAGAGGAACTGCAGCAAACAAACATGATATTTCTGTTTGTATACATGACATTTAATGCACCTGCCTAATGAAATGACTTTGCTTTTCTCCAAAACCATTTTTACTGTAATTCTCTCAGTCCATTGCATATGAATTCCACACCACTTTGTCTGGATATGACTGGATGTAAGGGGAAATATCCGCTTTTTTTTGGCTAACTCAATCCCAGATATTGCGACAGACTCTGTGTTTGTGTTTTCTGGATATTGTCAAAGGACTTTATTGTTTTGAATGTTTTTTATCAGGGAACATTTAATTTTGTACAGGGAAACTCTAATTGGTTCCACACGGAAATACCAGCTCTACACATTCGTATTTTCTAGGACAAAACTAGAGGAACTGCGGCAAACAAACATGATATTTCTGTTTGTATAGATGGCATTTTATGCACTTGCCTAAAGAAAGGACTTTGCTTTTCTTCAAAAGAATTTTTACTATGATTTTCTCGGTCCATTGCATAGGAATTCCACACCACTTTGTCCGGATATGACTGCATGAAACCGGAAATATCCGGTTTTGTTTTGGCTAACTCAATCCCAGATATTGCCACAGCCCCTGTGTTTGTGTTTTCTGGATATTATCAATGGACATTATTGTTTTGAACGTTTTTTTTTTTAATCAGGGAGCATTTAATTTTGTACAGGGAAACAATCACTGGTTCCACACGCAGAAACCAGTTTTTCCTATTCGTGTATTCTAGGGAGAAAACTAGAGGAACTGTGGCAAACAAACATGATATTTCTGTTTGTATACATGACATTTTATGCACTTGCCTAAAGAAAGTACTTTGCTTTTCCCCAAAACCATTTTTACTATGATTTTCTCCATGCATTGCATTGCAATTCCACACCACTTTTTCTGGATATGACTGGATGAAACCGGAAATATCCGGTTTTGTTTTGGCTAACTCAATCCCAGATATTGCCACAGCCCCTGTGTTTGTGTTTTCTGGATATTATCAAAGTACTTTATTGTTTGGAACTTTATTTTTTAATAAGGGAACATTTAATTTTGTACTGGGAAACACTCAGTGGTTCCACATGGAGACACCAGCTCTAAACATTCGTATTTTCTAAGCGAGAAACTAGAGGAACTGCGGCAAACAAACATGATATTTCTGTTTGTATACATGACATTTTATGCACTTGCCTAAAGAAAGGACTTTGCTTTTCTCCAAAACTATTTTTACTATGATTTGCTTGGTCTATTGCATACAAATTCCACACCACTTTGTCCGGATATGACTGCATGAAACCGGAAATATCCGGTTTTGTTTTGGCTAACTCAATCCCAGATATTGCCACAGAACCTGTGTTTGTGTTTTCTGGATATTATCAATGGTCATTATTGTTTGGAACGTTTTTTTTAATCAGGGAGCATTTAATTTTGTACTGGGAACAATTACTGGTTCCACATGCAGAAACCAGTTCTTCCTATTCGTTTATTCTAGGAATAAAACTAGAGGAACTGCGGCAAGCAAACATGATATCTCTGTTTGTATACATGACATTTTATGCACTTGCCTAAAGAAAGGACTTTGCTTTTCTCCAAAACCATTTTTACTGTAATTCTCTCAGTCCATTGCATATGAATTCCACACCACTTTGTCCGGATATGACTGGATGAAAGGGGAAATATCCGCTTTTGTATTGGCTAACTCAATCCCAGATTGCCACAGCCTCTGTGTTTGTGTTTTCTGGATATTATCAATGGTCATTATTGTTTAGAAAGTTTTTTTTTATCAGGGAACATTTAATTATATACTGGGAAACACTCAGCGGTTCCACATGGAGACACCAGCTCTACACATTCGTATTTTCTAAGCGAGACACTAGAGGAACTGCGGCAAACAAACATGATATTTCTGTTTGTATACATGACATTTTATGCACTTCTCTAACGAAGACTTTGCTTTTCCCAAAAACCAATTTACTATGATTTGCTTGGTCTATTGCATACAAATTCCACACCACTTTGTCCGGATATGACTGCATGAAACTGGAAATATCCGGTTTTGTTTTGGCTAACTCAATCCCAGATATTGCCAAAGCCCCTGTGTTTGGGTTTTCTGGATATTATCAATGGTCATTATTGTTTTGAATGTTTTTTTTAATCAAGGAGCATTTAATTTTGTAGAGGGAAACTATCAGAGGTTCCACATGGAGAAACCAGCTCTAAACATTTGTATTTTCTACGGAGAATGCTAGAGGAACTGCAGCAAACAAACATGATATTTCTGTTTGTATACATGACATTTTATGCACCTGCCTAATGAAATGACTTTGCTTTTCTCCAAAACCATTTTTACTGTAATTCTCTCAGTCCATTGCATATGAATTCCACACCACTTTGTCTGGATATGACTGGATGAAAGGGGAAATATCCGCTTTTTTTTGGCTAACTCAATCAGTGATATTGCAACAGCCTCTATGTTTGTGTTTTCTGGATATTATCAAAGGACTTTATTGTTTTGAATGTTTTTTATCATGGAACATTTAATTTTGTACAGGGAAATTCTAATTGGTTCCACATGGAGACACCAGCTCAACACATTCGTATTTTCTAGTAGAAAACTAGAGGAATGCGGCAAACAAACATGATATTTCTGTTTGCATAGATGGCATTTTATGCACTTGCCTAAAGAAAGGACTTTGCTTTTCTCCAAAACCATTTTTACTATGATTTGCTTGGTCTATTGCATACAAATTCCACACCACTTTGTCCGGATATGACTGCATGAAACCGGAAATATCCGGTTTTGTTTTGGCTAACTCAATCCCAGATATTGCCACAGGCTCTGTGTTTGTGTTTTCTGGATATTATCAATGGTCACTATTGTTTGGAACTTTTTTTTTTTTAATCAGGGAACATTTAATTTTGTACTGGGAAACACTCAGTGGTTCCACATGGAGACACCAGCTCTACACATTCGTATTTTCTAAGCGAGAAACTAGAGGAACTGCGGCAAACAAACAGGATATTTCTGTTTGTATACATGACATTTTATGCACTTGCCTAAAGAAAGGACTTTCCTTTTCTCCAAAACCATTTTTACTATGATTTGCTTGGTATATTGCATACAAATTCCACACCACTTTGTCCGGATATGACTGCATGAAACCGGAAATATCTGGTTTTGTTTTGGCTAACTCAATCCCAGATTGCCACAGCCTCTGTGTTTGTGTTTTCTGGATATTATCAAAGGACTTTATTGTTTTGAATGTTTTTTATCAGGGAACATTTAATTTTGTACTGGGAAACTCTAATTGGTTCCACATGGAGACACCAGCTCTACACATTCGTATTTTCTAAGCGAGAAACTAGAGGAACTGCAGCAAACAAACATGATATTTCTGTTTCTATACATGACATTTTATGCACTTGTCCAACGAAAAGACTTTGCTTTTCTCAAAAACCATTTTTACTGTAATTCTCTCAGTCCATTGCATACGAATTCCACACCACTTTGTCCGGATATGACTGCATGAAACTGGAAATATCCGCTTTTGTTTTGGCTAACTCAATCGCAGATAGCCACAGCCTCTGTGTTTGTGTTTTCTGGATATTACCAATGGTAATTATTGTTTTGAAAGTTTTTTTTATCAGGGAACATTTAATTTTGTACTGGGAAACACTCCGTGGTTCCACATGGAGAAACCAACTCTAAACATTTGTATTTTCTATGAAGAATGCTAGAGGAACTGCAGGAAACAAACATGATATTTCTGTTTGTATACATGATATTTTATGCACCTGCCTAATGAAATGACTTTGCTTTTCTCCACAACCATTTTTACTATGATTTGCTTGGTCTATTGCATACAAATTCCACACCACTTTGTCCGGATATGACTGCATGAAACCGGAAATATCCGCTTGTCTTTTAGATAACTCAATCCCCGATTGCCACAGCCTCTGTGTTTGTGTTTTCTGGATATTATCAAAGGACTTTATTATTTTGAACCTTTTTTTTTATCAGGGAACATTTAATTTTGTACTGGGAAACACTCAGTGGTTCCACATGCAGACACCAGCTCTACACATTCGTATTTTGTAAGCGAGAAACTAGAGGAACTGCAGCAAACAAACATGATATTTCTGTTTGTATACATGACATTTTATGCACTTGTCCAACGAAAAGACTTTGCTTTTCTCAAAAACCATTTTTACTATGATTTGCTTGGTCTATTGCATACAAATTCCACACCACTTTGTCCGGATATGAATGCATGAAACCGGAAATATCCGGTTTTGTTTTGGCTAACTCAATCCCAGATATTGCCACAGCCCCTGTGTTTGTGTTTTCTGGATATTATCAATGGTCATTATTGTTTGGAACTTTTTTTTAATCAGGGAACATTTAATTTTGTACTGGGAACCACTCAGTGGTTCCACATGGAGACACCAGCTCTACACATTCGTATTTACTAAGCAAGAAACTAGAGGAACTGCGGCAAACAAACATGATATTTCTGTTTGTATACATGACATTTTATGCACCTGCCTAATGAAATGACTTTGCTTTTCTCCAAAACCATTTTTACTGTAATTCTCTCAGTCCATTGCATACGAATTCCACACCACTTTGTCCGGATATGACTGGTTGAAAGGGGAAATATCCGCGTTTGTTTTGGCTAACTCAATCAGAGATATGGCGACAGCCTGTGTGTTTGTGTTTTCTGGATATTATCAAAGGACTTTATTGTTTTGAATGTTTTTTATCAGGGAACATTTAATTTTGTACTGGGAAACTCTAATTGGTTCCACATGGAGACACCAGCTCTACACATTCGTATGTTCTAGGAGAAAGCTAGAAGATCTGCGGCAAACAAATATGATATTTCTGTTTGTATAGATGGCATTTTATGCACTTGCCTAACGAAAAGACTTTGCTTTTCTCCACAACCATTTTTACTATGATTTGCTTGGTCTATTGCATACAAATTCCACACCACTTTGTCCGGATATGACTGCATGAAACCGGAAATATCCGGTTTTCTTTTGGCTAACTCTATCCCAGATATTGCCACAGCCCCTGTGTTTGTGTTTTCTGGATATTATCAAAGGACTTTATTCTTTTGAAACTTTTTTTATCAGGGAACATTTAATTTTGTACTGGGAAACACTCAGTGGTTCCACATGGAGAAACCAGCTCTAAACATTTGTATTTTCTACGGAGAATGCTAGAGGAACTGCAGCAAACAAACATGATATTTCTGTTTGTATACATGACATTTTATGCACCTGCCTAATGAAATGACTTTGCTTTTCTCCAAAACCATTTTTACTGTAATTCTCTCAGTCCATTGCATACGAATTCCACACCACTTTGTCCGGATATGACTGGATGAAAGGGGAAATATCCGCTTTTGTTTTGGCTAACTCAATCACAGATATTGCCACAGCCCCAGTGTTTGTGTTTTCTGGATATTATCAAAGGACTTTATTGTTTTGAATGTTTTTTATCAGGGAACATTTAATTTTGTACTGGGAAACTCTAATTGGTTCCACATGGAGAAACCAGCTCTACACATTCGTATTTTCTAAGCGAGAAACTAGAGGAACTGCAGCAAACAAACATGATATTTCTGTTTCTATACATGACATTTTATGCACTTGTCCAAGGAAAAGACTTTGCTTTTCTCCAAAACCATTTTTACTATGATTTGCTTGGTCTATTGCATACAAATTCCACACGACTTTGTCCGGTTATGACTGCATGAAACCGGAAATATCCGGTTGTGTTTTGGCTAACTCAATCCCAGATATTGCCACAGCCCCTGTGTTTGTGTTTTCTGGATATTATCAATGGTCATTATTGTTTGGGACTTTTTTTTTAATCAGGGAATATTTAATTTTTTACTGGGAAACACTCAGTGGTTCCACATGGAGACACCAGCTCTACACATTCGTATTTTCTAGGAGAAAGCTAGAAGAACTGCGGCAAACAAACATGATATTTCTGTTTGTATAGATGGCATTTTATGCACTTGGCTAACGAAAAGACTTTCCTTTTCTCCAAAACCATTTTTACTATGATTTGCTTGGTATATTGCATACAAATTCCACACCACTTTGTCCGGATATGACTGCATGAAACCGGAAATATCCGGTTTTGTTTTGGCTAACTCAATCCCAGATATTGCCACAGCCCCTCTGTTTGTGTTTTCTGGATATTATCAAAGGACTTTATTCTTTTGAACCTTTTTTTTAATCAGGGAACATTTAATTTTGTACTGGGAAACACTCAGTGGTTCCACATGGAGAAACCAACTCTAAACATTTGTATTTTCTGTGAAGAATGCTAGAGGAACTGCAGCAAACAAACATGATATTTCTGTTTGTATACATGATATTTTATGCACCTGCCTAATGAAATGACTTTGCTTTTCTCCAAAACCATTTTTACTATGATTTGCTTGGTCTATTGCATACAAATTCCACACCACTTTGTCCGGATATGACTGGATGAAAGGGGAAATATCCGCTTGTCTTTTGGCTAACTCAATCCCAGATTGCCACAGCCTCTGTGTTTGTGTTTTCTGGATATTATCAAAGGACTTTATTCTTTTGAAACTTTTTTTTTATCAGGGAACATTTAATTTTGTACTGGGAAACACTCAGTGGTTACACATGGAGAAACCAGCTGTAAACATTTGTATTTTCTACGGAGAATGCTAGAGGAACTGCAGCAAACAAACATGATATTTCTGTTTGTATACATGACATTTTATGCACCTGCCTAATGAAATGACTTTGCTTTTCTCCAAAACCATTTTTACTGTAATTCTCTCAGTCCATTGCATACGAATTCCACACCACTTTGTTCGGATATGACTGGATGAAAGGGGAAATATCCGCTTTTGTTTTGGCTAACTCAATCACAGATATTGCCACAGCCCCAGTGTTTGTGTTTTCTGGATATTATCAAAGGACTTTATTGTTTTGAATGTTTTTTATCAGGGAACATTTAATTTTGTACTGGGAAACTCTAATTGGTTCCACATGGAGAAACCAGCTCTACACATTCGTATTTTCTAAGCGAGAAACTAGAGGAACTGCAGCAAACAAACATGATATTTCTGTTTCTATACATGACATTTTATGCACTTGTCCAAGGAAAAGACTTTGCTTTTCTCCAAAACCATTTTTACTATGATTTGCTTGGTCTATTGCATACAAATTCCACACCACTTTGTCCGGATATGACTGCATGAAACCGGAAATATCCGGTTGTGTTTTGGCTAACTCAATCCCAGATATTGCCACAGCCCCTGTGTTTGTGTTTTCTGGATATTATCAATGGTCATTATTGTTTGGGACTTTTTTTTTAATCAGGGAATATTTAATTTTTTACTGGGAAACACTCAGTGGTTCCACATGGAGACACCAGCTCTACACATTCGTATTTTCTAGGAGAAAGCTAGAAGAACTGCGGCAAACAAACATGATATTTCTGTTTGTATAGATGGCATTTTATGCACTTGGCTAACGAAAAGACTTTCCTTTTCTCCAAAACCATTTTTACTATGATTTGCTTGGTATATTGCATACAAATTCCACACCACTTTGTCCGGATATGACTGCATGAAACCGGAAATATCCGGTTGTGTTTTGGCTAACTCAATCCCAGATATTGCCACAGCCCCTCTGTTTGTGTTTTCTGGATATTATCAAAGGACTTTATTCTTTTGAACCTTTTTTTAATCAGGGAACATTTAATTTTGTACTGGGAAACACTCAGTGGTTCCACATGGAGAAACCAACTCTAAACATTTGTATTTTCTGTGAAGAATGCTAGAGGAACTGCAGCAAACAAACATGATATTTCTGTTTGTATACATGATATTTAATGCACCTGCCTAATGAAATGACTTTGCTTTTCTCCAAAACCATTTTTATATGATTTGCTTGGTCTATTGCATACAAATTCCACACCACTTTGTCCGGATATGACTGCATGAAACCGGAAATATCCGCTTGTCTTTTGGCTAACTCAATCCCAGATTGCCACAGCCTCTGTGTTTGTGTTTTCTGGATATTATCAAAGGACTTTATTCTTTTGAAACTTTTTTTTTATCAGGGAACATTTAATTTTGTACTGGGAAACACTCAGTGGTTACACATGGAGAAACCAGCTGTAAACATTTGTATTTTCTACGGAGAATGCTAGAGGAACTGCAGCAAACAAACATGATATTTCTGTTTGTATACATGACATTTTATGCACCTGCCTAATGAAATGACTTTGCTTTTCTCCAAAACCATTTTTACTGTAATTCTCTCAGTCCATTGCATACGAATTCCACACCACTTTGTTCGGATATGACTGGATGAAAGGGGAAATATCCGCTTTTGTTTTGGCTAACTCAATCACAGATATTGCCACAGCCCCAGTGTTTGTGTTTTCTGGATATTATCAAAGGACTTTATTGTTTTGAATGTTTTTTATCAGGGAACATTTAATTTTGTACTGGGAAACTCTAATTGGTTCCACATGGAGAAACCAGCTCTACACATTCGTATTTTCTAAGCGAGAAACTAGAGGAACTGCAGCAAACAAACATGATATTTCTGTTTCTATACATGACATTTTATGCACTTGTCCAAGGAAAAGACTTTGCTTTTCTCCAAAACCATTTTTACTATGATTTGCTTGGTCTATTGCATACAAATTCCACACCACTTTGTCCGGATATGACTGCATGAAACCGGAAATATCCGGTTGTGTTTTGGCTAACTCAATCCCAGATATTGCCACAGCCCCTGTGTTTGTGTTTTCTGGATATTATCAATGGTCATTATTGTTTGGGACTTTTTTTTTAATCAGGGAATATTTAATTTTTTACTGGGAAACACTCAGTGGTTCCACATGGAGACACCAGCTCTACACATTCGTATTTTCTAGGAGAAAGCTAGAAGAACTGCGGCAAACAAACATGATATTTCTGTTTGTATAGATGGCATTTTATGCACTTGGCTAACGAAAAGACTTTCCTTTTCTCCAAAACCATTTTTACTATGATTTGCTTGGTATATTGCATACAAATTCCACACCACTTTGTCCGGATATGACTGCATGAAACCGGAAATATCCGGTTTTCTTTTGGCTAACTCTATCCCAGATATTGCCACAGCCCCTCTGTTTGTGTTTTCTGGATATTATCAAAGGACTTTATTCTTTTGAACCTTTTTTTAATCAGGGAACATTTAATTTTGTACTGGGAAACACTCAGTGGTTCCACATGGAGAAACCAACTCTAAACATTTGTATTTTCTGTGAAGAATGCTAGAGGAACTGCAGCAAACAAACATGATATTTCTGTTTGTATACATGATATTTAATGCACCTGCCTAATGAAATGACTTTGCTTTTCTCCAAAACCATTTTTATATGATTTGCTTGGTCTATTGCATACAAATTCCACACCACTTTGTCCGGATATGACTGCATGAAACCGGAAATATCCGCTTGTCTTTTGGCTAACTCAATCCCAGATTGCCACAGCCTCTGTGTTTGTGTTTTCTGGATATTATCAAAGGACTTTATTCTTTTGAAACTTTTTTTTTTATCAGGGAACATTTAATTTTGTACTGGGAAACACTCAGTGGTTACACATGGAGAAACCAGCTGTAAACATTTGTATTTTCTACGGAGAATGCTAGAGGAACTGCAGCAAACAAACATGATATTTCTGTTTGTATACATGACATTTTATGCACCTGCCTAATGAAATGACTTTGCTTTTCTCCAAAACCATTTTTACTGTAATTCTCTCAGTCCATTGCATACGAATTTCACACCACTTTGTCCGGATATGACTGGATGAATGGGGAAATATCCGCTTTTGTTTTGGCTAACTCAATCACAGATATTGCCACAGCCCCAGTGTTTGTGTTTTCTGGATATTATCAAAGGACTTTATTGTTTTGAATGTTTTTTATCAGGGAACATTTAATTTTGTACTGGGAAACTCTAATTGGTTCCACATGGAGAAACCAGCTCTACACATTCGTATTTTCTAAGCGAGAAACTAGAGGAACTGCAGCAAACAAACATGATATTTCTGTTTCTATACATGACATTTTATGCACTTGTCCAACGAAAAGACTTTGCTTTTCTCCAAAACCATTTTTACTATGATTTGCTTGGTCTATTGCATACAAATTCCACACGACTTTGTCCGGATATGACTGCATGAAACCGGAAATATCCGGTTGTGTTTTGGCTAACTCAAACCCAGATATTGCCACAGCCTCTGTGTTTGTGTTTTCTGTATATTACCAATGGTCATTATTGTTTTGAAAGTTTTTTTTTCATCAGGGAACATTTAATTTTGTTCTGGGAAATACTCAGTGGTTCCACATGCAGACACCAGCTCTACACATTCGTATTTTCTAAGCGAGAAACTAGAGGAACTGCGGCAAACAAACATGATATTTCTGTTACTATACATGACATTTTATGCACTTGCCTAAAGAAAGGACTTTGCTTTTCTCCAAAACCATTTTTACTATGATTTGCTTGGTCTATTGCATACAAATTCCACACCACTTTGTCTGGATATGAATGCATGAAACCGGAAATATCCGGTTGTGTTTTGGCTAACTCAATCCCAGATATTGCCACAGCCCCTGTGTTTGTGTTTTCTGGATATTATCAATGGTCATTATTATTTGGAACTTTTTTTTAATCAGGGAATATTTAATTTTTTACTGGGAAACACTCAGTGGTTCCACATGGAGACACCAGCTCTACACATTCGTATTTTCTAAGCGAGAAACTAGAGGAACTGCGGCAAACAAACATGATATTTCTGTTTGTATACATGACATTTTATGCACCTGCCTAATGAAATGACTTTGCTTTTCTCCAAAACCATTTTTACTGTAATTCTCTCAGTCCATTGCATACGAATTCCACACCACTTTGTCCGGATATGACTGGATGAAAGGGGAAACATCCGCTTTTGTTTTGGCTAACTCAATCACAGATATTGCGACAGCCCCAGTGTTTGTGTTTTCTGGATATTATCAAAGGACTTTATTGTTTTGAATGTTTTTTATCAGGGAACATTTAATTTTGTACTGGGAAACTCTAATTGGTTCCTCATGGAGACACCAGCTCTACACATTCGTATTTTCTAGGAGAAAGCTAGAAGAACTGCGGCAAACAAACATGATATTTCTGTTTGTATAGATGGCATTTTATGCACCTGCCTAATGAAATGACTTTGCTTTCCTCCAAAACCATTTTTACTGTAATTCTCTCAGTCCATTGCATATGAATTCCACACCACTTTGTCTGGATATGACTGGATGAAAGGGGAAATATCTGCTTTTTTTTGGCTAACTCAATCAGTGATATTGCAACAGCCTCTATGTTTGTGTTTTCTGGATATTATCAAAGGACTTTATTGTTTTGAATGTTTTTTATCATGGAACATTTAATTTTGTACAGGGAAATTCTAATTGGTTCCACATGGAGACACCAGCTCAACACATTCGTATTTTCTAGTAGAAAACTAGAGGAATGCGGCAAACAAACATGATATTTCTGTTTGCATAGATGGCATTTTATGCACTTGCCTAAAGAAAGGACTTTGCTTTTCTCCAAAACCATTTTTACTATGATTTGCTTGGTCTATTGCATACAAATTCCACACCACTTTGTCCGGATATGACTGCATGAAACCGGAAATATCCGGTTTTGTTTTGGCTAACTCAATCCCAGATATTGCCACAGGCTCTGTGTTTGTGTTTTCTGGATATTATCAATGGTCACTATTGTTTGGAACTTTTTTTTTTAATCAGGGAACATTTAATTTTGTACTGGGAAACACTCAGTGGTTCCACATGGAGACACCAGCTCTACACATTCGTATTTTCTAAGCGAGAAACTAGAGGAACTGCGGCAAACAAACAGGATATTTCTGTTTGTATACATGACATTTTATGCACTTGCCTAAAGAAAGGACTTTCCTTTTCTCCAAAACCATTTTTACTATGATTTGCTTGGTATATTGCATACAAATTCCACACCACTTTGTCCGGATATGACTGCATGAAACCGGAAATATCTGGTTTTGTTTTGGCTAACTCAATCCCAGATTGCCACAGCCTCTGTGTTTGTGTTTTCTGGATATTATCAAAGGACTTTATTGTTTTGAATGTTTTTTATCAGGGAACATTTAATTTTGTACTGGGAAACACTCAGTGGTTCCACATGGAGAAACCAGCTCTAAACATTTGTATTTTCTACGGAGAATGCTAGAGGAACTGCGGCAAACATACATGATATTTCTGTTTGTATACATGACATTTTATGCACCTGCCTAAATAAAGGACTTTGCTTTTCTCCAAAACCATTTTTACTGTAATTCTCTCAGTCCATTGCATACGAATTCCACACCACTTTATCCGGATATGACTGGATGAAAGGGGAAATATCCACTTTTCTTTTGGCTAACTCAATCCCAGATATTGCGACAGCCTCTGTGTTTGTGTTTTCTGGATATTACCAAAGGACTTTATTGTTTTGAATGTTTTTATCAGGGAACTTTTAATTTTGTACTGGGAAACTCTAATTGGTTCCACATGGAGACACGAGCTCTACACATTCGTATTTTCTAGGAGAAAGCTAGAATAACTGCGGCAAACAAACATGATATTTCTGTTTGTATAGATGGCATTTTATGCACTTGCCTAACGAAAAGACTTTGCTTTTCTCCAAAACCATTTTTACTATGATTTGCTTGGTCTATTGCATACAAATTCCACACCACTTTGTCCGGATATGACTGCCTGAAACTGGAAATATCCGGTTTTCTATTGGCTAACTCTATCCCACATATTGTCACAGCCCCTGTGTTTGTGTTTTCTGGATATTATCAAAGGACTTTATTCTTTTGAAACTTTTTTTTATCAGGGAACATTTAATTTTGTACTGGGAAACACTCAGTGGTTCCACATGGAGAAACCAGCTCTAAACATTTGTATTTTCTACGGAGAATGCTACAGGAACTGCAGCAAACAAACATGATATTTCTGTTTGTTTACATGACATTTTATGCAGTTGCATAAAGAAAGGACTTTGCTTTTCTCCAAAACCATTTTTACTATGATTTGCTTGGTATATTGCATACAAATTCCACACCACTTTGTGCGGATATGACTGCATGAAACTGGAAATATCCGGTTTTGTTTTGGCTAACTCAATCCCAGATTGCCACAGCCTCTGTGTTTGTGTTTTCTGGATATTACCAATGGTCATTATTGTTTTGAAAGTTTTTTTTTTTCAGGGAACATTTAATTTTGTTCTGGGAAACACTCAGTGGTTCCACATGGAGAAACCAGCTGTAAACATTTGTATTTTCTACGGAGAATGCTAGAGGAACTGCAGCAAACAAACATAATATTTCTGTTTGTATACATGACATTTTATGCACCTGCCTAATGAAATGACTTTGCTTTTCTCCACAACCATTTTTACTATGATTTGCTTGGTCTATTGCATACAAATTCCACACCACTTTGTCCGGATATGACTGCATGAAACCGGAAATATCCGCTTGTCTTTTAGATAACTCAATCCCCGATTGCCACAGCCTCTGTGTTTGTGTTTTCTGGATATTATCAAAGGACTTTATTATTTTGAACCTTTTTTTTATCAGGGAACATTTAATTTTGTACTGGGAAACACTCAGTGGTTCCACATGCAGACACCAGCTCTACACATTCGTATTTTGTAAGCGAGAAACTAGAGGAACTGCAGCAAACAAACATGATATTTCTGTTTCTATACATGACATTTTATGCACTTGTCCAACGAAAAGACTTTGCTTTTCTCAAAAACCATTTTTACTATGATTTGCTTGGTCTATTGCATACAAATTCCACACCACTTTGTCCGGATATGAATGCATGAAACCGGAAATATCCGGTTTTGTTTTGGCTAACTCAATCCCAGAAATTGCCACAGCCCCTGTGTTTGTGTTTTCTGGATATTATCAATGGTCATTATTGTTTGGAACTTTTTTTTTAATCAGGGAACATTTAATTTTGTACTGGGAACCACTCAGTGGTTCCACATGGAGACACCAGCTCTACACATTCGTATTTACTAAGCAAGAAACTAGAGGAACTGCGGCAAACAAACATGATATTTCTGTTTGTATACATGACATTTTATGCACCTGCCTAATGAAATGACTTTGCTTTTCTCCAAAACCATTTTTACTGTAATTCTCTCAGTCCATTGCATACGAATTCCACACCACTTTGTCCGGATATGACTGGTTGAAAGGGGAAATATCCGCGTTTGTTTTGGCTAACTCAATCAGAGTTATGGCGACAGCCTGTGTGTTTGTGTTTTCTGGATATTATCAAAGGACTTTATTGTTTTGAATGTTTTTTATCAGGGAACATTTAATTTTGTACTGGGAAACTCTAATTGGTTCCACATGGAGACACCAGCTCTACACATTCGTATGTTCTAGGAGAAAGCTAGAAGATCTGCGGCAAACAAATATGATATTTCTGTTTGTATAGATGGCATTTTATGCACTTGCCTAACGAAAAGACTTTGCTTTTCTCCACAACCATTTTTACTATGATTTGCTTGGTCTATTGCATACAAATTCCACACCACTTTGTCCGGATATGACTGCATGAAACCGGAAATATCCGGTTTTCTTTTGGCTAACTCTATCCCAGATATTGCCACAGCCCCTGTGTTTGTGTTTTCTGGATATTATCAAAGGACTTTATTCTTTTGAAACTTTTTTTATCAGGGAACATTTAATTTTGTACTGGGAAACACTCAGTGGTTCCACATGGAGAAACCAGCTCTAAACATTTGTATTTTCTACGGAGAATGCTAGAGGAACTGCAGCAAACAAACATGATATTTCTGTTTGTATACATGACATTTTATGCACCTGCCTAATGAAATGACTTTGCTTTTCTCCAAAACCATTTTTACTGTAATTCTCTCAGTCCATTGCATACGAATTCCACACCACTTTGTCCGGATATGACTGGATGAAAGGGAAAATATCCGCTTTTGTTTTGGCTAAATCAATCACAGATATTGCCACAGCCCCAGTGTTTGTGTTTTCTGGATATTATCAAAGGACTTTATTGTTTTGAATGTTTTTTATCAGGGAACATTTAATTTTGTACTGGGAAACTCTAATTGGTTCCACATGGAGAAACCAGCTCTACACATTCGTATTTTCTAAGCGAGAAACTAGAGGAACTGCAGCAAACAAACATGATATTTCTGTTTCTATACATGACATTTTATGCACTTGTCCAAGGAAAAGACTTTGCTTTTCTCCAAAACCATTTTTACTATGATTTGCTTGGTCTATTGCATACAAATTCCACACCACTTTGTCCGGATATGACTGCATGAAACCGGAAATATCCGGTTGTGTTTTGGCTAACTCAATCCCAGATATTGCCACAGCCCCTCTGTTTGTGTTTTCTGGATATTATCAATGGTCATTATTGTTTGGGACTTTTTTTTTAATCAGGGAATATTTAATTTTTTACTGGGAAACACTCAGTGGTTCCACATGGAGACACCAGCTCTACACATTCGTATTTTCTAGGAGAAAGCTAGAAGAACTGCGGCAAACAAACATGATATTTCTGTTTGTATAGATGGCATTTTATGCACTTGGCTAACGAAAAGACTTTCCTTTTCTCCAAAACCATTTTTACTATGATTTGCTTGGTATATTGCATACAAATTCCACACCACTTTGTCCGGATATGACTGCATGAAACCGGAAATATCCGGTTTTGTTTTGGCTAACTCTATCCCAGATATTGCCACAGCCCCTCTGTTTGTGTTTTCTGGATATTATCAAAGGACTTTATTCTTTTGAACCTTTTTTTAATCAGGGAACATTTAATTTTGTACTGGGAAACACTCAGTGGTTCCACATGGAGAAACCAACTCTAAACATTTGTATTTTCTGTGAAGAATGCTAGAGGAACTGCAGCAAACAAACATGATATTTCTGTTTGTATACATGATATTTAATGCACCTGCCTAATGAAATGACTTTGCTTTTCTCCAAAACCATTTTTATATGATTTGCTTGGTCTATTGCATACAAATTCCACACCACTTTGTCCGGATATGACTGCATGAAACCGGAAATATCCGCTTGTCTTTTGGCTAACTCAATCCCAGATTGCCACAGCCTCTGTGTTTGTGTTTTCTGGATATTATCAAAGGACTTTATTCTTTTGAAACTTTTTTTTTTATCAGGGAACATTTAATTTTGTACTGGGAAACACTCAGTGGTTACACATGGAGAAACCAGCTGTAAACATTTGTATTTTCTACGGAGAATGCTAGAGGAACTGCAGCAAACAAACATGATATTTCTGTTTGTATACATGACATTTTATGCACCTGCCTAATGAAATGACTTTGCTTTTCTCCAAAACCATTTTTACTGTAATTCTCTCAGTCCATTGCATACGAATTTCACACCACTTTGTCCGGATATGACTGGATGAAAGGGGAAATATCCGCTTTTGTTTTGGCTAACTCAATCACAGATATTGCCACAGCCCCAGTGTTTGTGTTTTCTGGATATTATCAAAGGACTTTATTGTTTTGAATGTTTTTTATCAGGGAACATTTAATTTTGTACTGGGAAACTCTAATTGGTTCCACATGGAGAAACCAGCTCTACACATTCGTATTTTCTAAGCGAGAAACTAGAGGAACTGCAGCAAACAAACATGATATTTCTGTTTCTATACATGACATTTTATGCACTTGTCCAACGAAAAGACTTTGCTTTTCTCCAAAACCATTTTTACTATGATTTGCTTGGTCTATTGCATACAAATTCCACACGACTTTGTCCGGATATGACTGCATGAAACCGGAAATATCCGGTTGTGTTTTGGCTAACTCAAACCCAGATATTGCCACAGCCTCTGTGTTTGTGTTTTCTGGATATTACCAATGGTCATTATTGTTTTGAAAGTTTTTTTTTCATCAGGGAACATTTAATTTTGTTCTGGGAAACACTCAGTGGTTCCACATGGAGACACCAGCTCTACACATTCGTATTTTCTAGGAGAAAGCTAGAAGAACTGCGGCAAACAAACATGATATTTCTGTTTGTATAGATGGCATTTTATGCACTTGGCTAACGAAAAGACTTTCCTTTTCTCCAAAACCATTTTTACTATGATTTGCTTGGTCTATTGCATACAAATTCCACACCACTTTGTCCAGATATGACTGCATGAAACCGGAAATATCCGGTTGTGTTTTGGCTAACTCAATCCCAGATATTGCCACAGCCCCTGTGTTTGTGTTTTCTGGATATTATCAATGGTCATTATTATTTGGAACTTTTTTTTAATCAGGGAATATTTAATTTTTTACTGGGAAACACTCAGTGGTTCCACATGGAGACACCAGCTCTACACATTCGTATTTTCTAAGCGAGAAACTAGAGGAACTGCGGCAAACAAACATGATATTTCTGTTTGTATACATGACATTTTATGCACCTGCCTAATGAAATGACTTTGCTTTTCTCCAAAACCATTTTTACTGTAATTCTCTCAGTCCATTGCATACGAATTCCACACCACTTTGTCCGGATATGACTGGATGAAAGGGGAAACATCCGCTTTTGTTTTGGCTAACTCAATCACAGATATTGCGACAGCCCCAGTGTTTGTGTTTTCTGGATATTATCAAAGGACTTTATTGTTTTGAATGTTTTTTATCAGGGAACATTTAATTTTGTACTGGGAAACTCTAATTGGTTCCACATGGAGACACCAGCTCTACACATTCGTATTTTCTAGGAGAAAGCTAGAAGAACTGCGGCAAACAAACATGATATTTCTGTTTGTATAGATGGCATTTTATGCACTTGCCTAACGAAAAGACTTTGCTTTTCTCCACAACCATTTTTACTATGATTTGCTTGGTCTATTGCATACAAATTCCACACCACTTTGTCCGGATATGACTGCATGAAACCGGAAATATCCGCTTGTCTTTTAGATAACTCAATCCCCGATTGCCACAGCCTCTGTGTTTGTGTTTTCTGGATATTATCAAAGGACTTTATTATTTTGAACCTTTTTTTTATCAGGGAACATTTAATTTTGTACTGGGAAACACTCAGTGGTTCCACATGCAGACACCAGCTCTACACATTCGTATTTTGTAAGCGAGAAACTAGAGGAACTGCAGCAAACAAACATGATATTTCTGTTTCTATACATGACATTTTATGCACTTGTCCAACGAAAAGACTTTGCTTTTCTCAAAAACCATTTTTACTATGATTTGCTTGGTCTATTGCATACAAATTCCACACCACTTTGTCCGGATATGAATGCATGAAACCGGAAATATCCGGTTTTGTTTTGGCTAACTCAATCCCAGATATTGCCACACCCCTGTGTTTGTGTTTTCTGGATATTATCAATGGTCATTATTGTTTGGAACTTTTTTTTTAATCAGGGAACATTTAATTTTGTACTGGGAAACACTCAGTGGTTCCACATGGAGACACCAGCTCTACACATTCGTATTTTCTAAGCGAGAAACTAGAGGAACTGCGGCAAACAAACATGATATTTCTGTTTGTATACATGACATTTTATGCACCTGCCTAATGAAATGACTTTGCTTTTCTCCAAAACCATTTTTACTGTAATTCTCTCAGTCCATTGCATACGAATTCCACACCACTTTGTCCGGATATGACTGGATGAAAGGGGAAATATCCGCGTTTGTTTTGGCTAACTCAATCAGAGATATTGCGACAGCCTGTGTGTTTGTGTTTTCTGGATATTATCAAAGGACTTTATTGTTTTGAATGTTTTTTATCAGGGAACATTTAATTTTGTACTGGGAAACTCTAATTGGTTCCACATGGAGACACCAGCTCTACACATTCGTATGTTCTAGGAGAAAGCTAGAAGATCTGTGGCAAACAAATATGATATTTCTGTTTGTATAGATGGCATTTTATGCACTTGCCTAACGAAAAGACTTTGCTTTTCTCCACAACCATTTTTACTATGATTTGCTTGGTCTATTGCATACAAATTCCACACCACTTTGTCCGGATATGACTGCATGAAACCGGAAATATCCGGTTTTCTTTTGGCTAACTCTATCCCAGATATTGCCACAGCCCCTGTGTTTGTGTTT
The DNA here is from genome assembly GCF_033115175.1 of Lepus europaeus. Classification (NCBI taxonomy): domain Eukaryota; kingdom Metazoa; phylum Chordata; class Mammalia; order Lagomorpha; family Leporidae; genus Lepus; species Lepus europaeus. The sequence goes on along the minus strand of NC_084847.1, from coordinate 40,210,353 downwards.
TCTGGATATTATCAAAGGACTTTATTCTTTTGAAACTTTTTTTTATCAGGGAACATTTAATTTTGTACTGGGAAACACTCAGTGGTTCCACATGGAGAAACCAGCTCTAAACATTTGTATTTTCTACGGAGAATGCTAGAGGAATTGCAGCAAACAAACATGATATTTCTGTTTGTATACATGACATTTTATGCACCTGCCTAATGAAATGACTTTGCTTTTCTCCAAAACCATTTTTACTGTAATTCTCTCAGTCCATTGCATACGAATTCCACACCACTTTGTCCGGATATGAATGCATGAAAGGGGAAATATCCGCTTTTGTTTTGGCTAAATCAATCACAGATATTGCCACAGCCCCAGTGTTTGAGTTTTCTGGATATTATCAAAGGACTTTATTGTTTTGAATGTTTTTTATCAGGGAACATTTAATTTTGTACTGGGAAACTCTAATTGGTTCCACATGGAGAAACCAGCTCTACACATTCGTATTTTCTAAGCGAGAAACTAGAGGAACTGCAGCAAACAAACATGATATTTCTGTTTCTATACATGACATTTTATGCACTTGTCCAAGGAAAAGACTTTGCTTTTCTCCAAAACCATTTTTACTATGATTTGCTTGGTCTATTGCATACAAATTCCACACCACTTTGTCCGGTTATGACTGCATGAAACCAGAAATATCCGGTTGTGTTTTGGCTAACTCAATCCCAGATATTGCCACAGCCCCTGTGTTTGTGTTTTCTGGATATTATCAATGGTCATTATTGTTTGGGACTTTTTTTTTAATCAGGGAATATTTAATTTTTTACTGGGAAACACTCAGTGGTTCCACATGGAGACACCAGCTCTACACATTCGTATTTTCTAGGAGAAAGCTAGAAGAACTGCGGCAAACAAACATGATATTTCTGTTTGTATAGATGGCATTTTATGCACTTGGCTAACGAAAAGACTTTCCTTTTCTCCAAAACCATTTTTACTATGATTTGCTTGGTATATTGCATACAAATTCCACACCACTTTGTCCGGATATGACTGCATGAAACCGGAAATATCCGGTTGTGTTTTGGCTAACTCAATCCCAGATATTGCCACAGCCCCTCTGTTTGTGTTTTCTGGATATTATCAAAGGACTTTATTCTTTTGAACCTTTTTTTTAATCAGGGAACATTTAATTTTGTACTGGGAAACACTCAGTGGTTCCACATGGAGAAACCAACTCTAAACATTTGTATTTTCTGTGAAGAATGCTAGAGGAACTGCAGCAAACAAACATGATATTTCTGTTTGTATACATGATATTTTATGCACCTGCCTAATGAAATGACTTTGCTTTTCTCCAAAACCATTTTTACTATGATTTGCTTGGTCTATTGCATACAAATTCCACACCACTTTGTCCGGATATGACTGCATGAAAGGGGAAATATCCGGTTGTCTTTTGGCTAACTCAATCCCAGATTGCCACAGCCTCTGTGTTTGTGTTTTCTGGATATTATCAAAGGACTTTATTCTTTTGAAACTTTTTTTTATCAGGGAACATTTAATTTTGTACTGGGAAACACTCAGTGGTTCCACATGGAGAAACCAGCTCTAAACATTTGTATTTTCTACGGAGAATGCTAGAGGAATTGCAGCAAACAAACATGATATTTCTGTTTGTATACATGACATTTTATGCACCTGCCTAATGAAATGACTTTGCTTTTCTCCAAAACCATTTTTACTGTAATTCTCTCAGTCCATTGCATACGAATTCCACACCACTTTGTCCGGATATGACTGGTTGAAAGGGGAAATATCCGCTTTTGTTTTGGCTAAATCAATCACAGATATTGCCACAGCCCCAGTGTTTGAGTTTTCTGGATATTATCAAAGGACTTTATTGTTTTGAATGTTTTTTATCAGGGAACATTTAATTTTGTACTGGGAAACTCTAATTGGTTCCACATGGAGAAACCAGCTCTACACATTCGTATTTTCTAAGCGAGAAACTAGAGGAACTGCAGCAAACAAACATGATATTTCTGTTTCTATACATGACATTTTATGCACTTGTCCAAGGAAAAGACTTTGCTTTTCTCCAAAACCATTTTTACTATGATTTGCTTGGTCTATTGCATACAAATTCCACACCACTTTGTCCGGTTATGACTGCATGAAACCGGAAATATCCGGTTGTGTTTTGGCTAACTCAATCCCAGATATTGCCACAGCCCCTGTGTTTGTGTTTTCTGGATATTATCAATGGTCATTATTGTTTGGGACTTTTTTTTTAATCAGGGAATATTTAATTTTTTACTGGGAAACACTCAGTGGTTCCACATGGAGACACCAGCTCTACACATTCGTATTTTCTAGGAGAAAGCTAGAAGAACTGCGGCAAACAAACATGATATTTCTGTTTGTTTAGATGGCATTTTATGCACTTGGCTAACGAAAAGACTTTCCTTTTCTCCAAAACCATTTTTACTATGATTTGCTTGGTATATTGCATACAAATTCCACACCACTTTGTCCGGATATGACTGCATGAAACCGGAAATATCCGGTTGTGTTTTGGCTAACTCAATCCCAGATATTGCCACAGCCCCTCTGTTTGTGTTTTCTGGATATTATCAAAGGACTTTATTCTTTTGAACCTTTTTTTTAATCAGGGAACATTTAATTTTGTACTGGGAAACACTCAGTGGTTCCACATGGAGAAACCAACTCTAAACATTTGTATTTTCTGTGAAGAATGCTAGAGGAACTGCAGCAAACAAACATGATATTTCTGTTTGTATACATGATATTTTATGCACCTGCCTAATGAAATGACTTTGCTTTTCTCCAAAACCATTTTTACTATGATTTGCTTGGTCTATTGCATACAAATTCCACACCACTTTGTCCGGATATGACTGGATGAAAGGGGAAATATCCGCTTGTCTTTTGGCTAACTCAATCCCAGATTGCCACAGCCTCTGTGTTTGTGTTTTCTGGATATTATCAAAGGACTTTATTCTTTTGAAACTTTTTTTTATCAGGGAACATTTAATTTTGTACTGGGAAACACTCAGTGGTTACACATGGAGAAACCAGCTGTAAACATTTGTATTTTCTACGGAGAATGCTAGAGGAACTGCAGCAAACAAACCTGATATTTCTGTTTGTATACATGACATTTTATGCACCTGCCTAATGAAATGACTTTGCTTTTCTCCAAAACCATTTTTACTGTAATTCTCTCAGTCCATTGCATACGAATTTCACACCACTTTGTCCGGATATGACTGGATGAAAGGGGAAATATCCGCTTTTGTTTTGGCTAACTCAATCACAGATATTGCCACAGCCCCAGTGTTTGTGTTTTCTGGATATTATCAAAGGACTTTATTGTTTTGAATGTTTTTTATCAGGGAACATTTAATTTTGTACTGGGAAACTCTAATTGGTTCCACATGGAGAAACCAATCTACACATTCGTATTTTCTAAGCGAGAAACTAGAGGAACTGCACCAAACAAACATGATATTTCTGTTTCTATACATGACATTTTATGCACTTGTCCAAGGAAAAGACTTTGCTTTTCTCCAAAACCATTTTTACTATGATTTGCTTGGTCTATTGCATACAAATTCCACATGACTTTGTCCGGATATGACTGCATGAAACCGGAAATATCCGGTTGTGTTTTGGCTAACTCAATCCCAGATATTGCCACAGCCTCTGTGTTTGTGTTTTCTGGATATTACCAATGGTCATTATTGTTTTGAAAGTTTTTTTTTCATCAGGGAACATTTAATTTTGTTCTGGGAAACACTCAGTGGTTCCACATGGAGACACCAGCTCTACACATTCGTATTTTCTAGGAGAAAGCTAGAAGAACTGCGGCAAACAAACATGATATTTCTGTTTGTATAGATGGCATTTTATGCACTTGGCTAACGAAAAGACTTTCCTTTTCTCCAAAACCATTTTTACTATGATTTGCTTGGTATATTGCATACAAATTCCACACCACTTTGTCCGGATATGACTGCATGAAACCGGAAATATCCGGTTTTCTTTTGGCTAACTCTATCCCAGATATTGCCACAGCCCCTCTGTTTGTGTTTTCTGGATATTATCAAAGGAATTTATTCTTTTGAACCTTTTTTTTTATCAGGGAACATTTAATTTTGTACTGGGAAACACTCAGTGGTTCCACATGGAGAAACCAGCTCTAAACATTTGTATTTTTTATGAAGAATGCTAGAGGAACTGCAGCAAACAAACATGATATTTCTGTTTGTATACATGATATTTTATGCACCTGCCTAATGAAATGACTTTGCTTTTCTCCAAAACCATTTTTACTATGATTTGCTTGGTCTATTGCATACAAATTCCACACCACTTTGTCCGGATATGACTGCATGAAACCGGAAATATCCGCTTGTCTTTTGGCTAACTCAATCCCAGATTGCCACAGCCTTTGTGTTTGTGTTTTCTGGATATTATCAAAGGACTTTATTCTTTTGCACTTTTTTTTTATCAGGGAACATTTAATTTTGTACTGGGAAATACTCAGTGGTTCCACATGCAGACACCAGCTCTACACATTCGTATTTTCTAAGCGAGAGACTAGAGGAACTGCGGCAAACAAACATGATATTTCTGTTTCTATACATGACATTTTATGCACTTGCCTAAAGAAAGGACTTTGCTTTTCTCCAAAACCATTTTTACTATGATTTGCTTGGTCTATTGCATACAAATTCCACACCACTTTGTCTGGATATGAATGCATGAAACCGGAAATATCCGGTTTTGTTTTGGCTAACTCAATCCCAGATATTGCCACAGCCCCTGTGTTTGTGTTTTCTGGATATTATCAATGGTCATTATTATTTGGAACTTTTTTTTAATCAGGGAATATTTAATTTTTTACTGGGAAACACTCAGTGGTTCCACATGGAGACACCAGCTCTACACATTCGTATTTTCTAAGCGAGAAACTAGAGGAACTGCGGCAAACAAACATGATATTTCTGTTTGTATACATGACATTTTATGCACCTGCCTAATGAAATGACTTTGCTTTTCTCCAAAACCATTTTTACTGTAATTCTCTCAGTCCATTGCATACGAATTCCACACCACTTTGTCCGGATATGACTGGATGAAAGGGGAAACATCCGCTTTTGTTTTGGCTAACTCAATCACAGATATTGCGACAGCCCCAGTGTTTGTGTTTTCTGGATATTATCAAAGGACTTTATTGTTTTGAATGTTTTTTATCAGGGAACATTTAATTTTGTACTGGGAAACTCTAATTGGTTCCACATGGAGACACCAGCTCTACACATTCGTATTTTCTAGGAGAAAGCTAGAAGAACTGCGGCAAACAAACATGATATTTCTGTTTGTATAGATGGCATTTTATGCACTTGCCTAACGAAAAGACTTTGCTTTTCTCCACAACCATTTTTACTATGATTTGCTTGGTCTATTGCATACAAATTCCACACCACTTTGTCCGGATATGACTGCATGAAACCGGAAATATCCGGTTTTCTTTTGGCTAACTCTATCCCAGATATTGCCACAGCCCCTGTGTTTGTGTTTTCTGGATATTATCCAAAGACTTTATTCTTTTGAAACTTTTTTTTATCAGGGAACATTAAATTTTGTACTGGGAAACACTCAGTGGTTCCACATGGAGTAACCAGCTCTAAACATTTGTATTTTCTACGGAGAATGCTAGAGGAACTGCAGCAAACAAACATGATATTTCTGTTTGTTTACATGACATTTTATGCACCTGCCTAATGAAATGACTTTGCTTTTCTCCAAAACCATTTTTACTGTAATTCTCTCAGTCCATTGCATACGAATTCCACACCACTTTGTCCGGATATGACTGCATGAAACTGGAAATATCCGCTTTTGTTTTGGCTAACTCAATCGCAGATAGCCACAGCCTCTGTGTTTGTGTTTTCTGGATATTACCAATGGTCATTATTGTTTTGAAAGTTTTTTTTATCAGGGAACATTTAATTTTGTACTGGGAAACACTCCGTGGTTCCACATGGAGAAACCAACTCTAAACATTTGTATTTTCTATGAAGAATGCTAGAGGAACTGCAGGAAACAAACATGATATTTCTGTTTGTATACATGATATTTTATGCACCTGCCTAATGAAATGACTTTGCTTTTCTCCAAAACCATTTTTACTATGATTTGCTTGGTCTATTGCATACAAATTCCACACCACTTTGTCCGGATATGACTGCATGAAACCGGAAATATCCGCTTGCTTTTAGATAACTCAATCCCCGATTGCCACAGCCTCTGTGTTTGTGTTTTCTGGATATTATCAAAGGACTTTATTATTTTGAACCTTTTTTTTATCAGGGAACATTTAATTTTGTACTGGGAAACACTCAGTGGTTCCACATGCAGACACCAGCTCTACACATTCGTATTTTGTAAGCGAGAAACTAGAGGAACTGCAGCAAACAAACATGATATTTCTGTTTCTATACATGACATTTTATGCACTTGTCCAACGAAAAGACTTTGCTTTTCTCAAAAACCATTTTTACTATGATTTGCTTGGTCTATTGCATACAAATTCCACACCACTTTGTCCGGATATGAATGCATGAAACCGGAAATATCCGGTTTTGTTTTGGCTAACTCAATCCCAGATATTGCCACAGCCCCTGTGTTTGTGTTTTCTGGATATTATCAATGGTCATTATTGTTTGGAACTTTTTTTTTAATCAGGGAACATTTAATTTTGTACTGGGAACCACTCAGTGGTTCCACATGGAGACACCAGCTCTACACATTCGTATTTACTAAGCAAGAAACTAGAGGAACTGCGGCAAACAAACATGATATTTCTGTTTGTATACATGACATTTTATGCACCTGCCTAATGAAATGACTTTGCTTTTCTCCAAAACCATTTTTACTGTAATTCTCTCAGTCCATTGCATACGAATTCCACACCACTTTGTCCGGATATGACTGGTTGAAAGGGGAAATATCCGCGTTTGTTTTGGCTAACTCAATCAGAGATATGGCGACAGCCTGTGTGTTTGTGTTTTCTGGATATTATCAAAGGACTTTATTGTTTTGAATGTTTTTTATCAGGGAACATTTAATTTTGTACTGGGAAACTCTAATTGGTTCCACATGGAGACACCAGCTCTACACATTCGTATGTTCTAGGAGAAAGCTAGAAGATCTGCGGCAAACAAATATGATATTTCTGTTTGTATAGATGGCATTTTATGCACTTGCCTAACGAAAAGACTTTGCTTTTCTCCACAACCATTTTTACTATGATTTGCTTGGTCTATTGCATACAAATTCCACACCACTTTGTCCGGATATGACTGCATGAAACCGGAAATATCCGGTTTTCTTTTGGCTAACTCAATCCCAGATATTGCCAAAGCCCCTGTGTTTGGGTTTTCTGGATATTATCAATGGTCATTATTGTTTTGAATGTTTTTTTTAATCAAGGAGCATTTAATTTTGTAGAGGGAAACAATCAGAGGTTCCACATGGAGAAACCAGCTCTAAACATTTGTATTTTCTACGGAGAATGCTAGAGGAACTGCAGCAAACAAACATGATATTTCTGTTTGTATACATGACATTTTATGCACCTGCCTAATGAAATGACTTTGCTTTTCTCCAAAACCATTTTTACTGTAATTCTCTCAGTCCATTGCATATGAATTCCACACCACTTTGTCTGGATATGACTGGATGAAAGGGGAATATCCGCTTTTGTTTTGGCTAACTCAATCAGAGATGTTGCAACAGCCTCTATGTTTGTGTTTTCTGGATATTATCAAAGGACTTTATTGTTTTGAATGTTTTTTATCATGGAACATTTAATTTTGTACAGGGAAACTCTAATTGGTTCCACATGGAGACACCAGCTCAACACATTCTTATTTTCTAGGAGAAAACTAGAGGAATGCGGCAAACAAACATGATATTTCTGTTTGCATAGATGGCATTTTATGCACTTGCCTAAAGAAAGGACTTTGCTTTTCTCCAAAACCATTTTTACTATGATTTGCTTGGTCTATTGCATACAAATTCCACACCACTTTGTCCGGATATGACTGCATGAAACCGGAAATATCCGGTTTTGTTTTGGCTAACTCAATCCCAGATATTGCCACAGCCCCTGTGTTTGTGTTTTCTGGATATTATCAAAGGACTTTATTTTTTTGAATATTTTTTATCAGGGAACATTTAATTTTGTACTGGGAAACACTCAGTGATTCCACATGGAGAAACCAGCTCTAAACATTTGTATTTTCTGGGGAGAAATCTAGAAGAACTGCGGCAAACAAACATGATATTTCTGTTTGTATACATGACATTTTATGCACCTGCCTAATGAAATGACTTTGCTTTTCTCCAAAACCAATTTTACTGTAATTCTCTCAGTCCAATGCATACGAATTCCACACCACTTTGTCAGGATATGACTGGATGAAAGGGGAAATATCCACTTTTGTTTTGGCTATCTCAATCCCAGATATTGCGACAGCCTCTGTGTTTGTGTTTTCTGGATATTATCAAAGGACTTTATTGTTTTGAATGTTTTTATCAGGGAACTTTTAATTTTGTACTGGGAAACTCTAATTGGTTCCACATGGAGACACCAGCTCTACACATACGTATTTTCTAGGAGAAAGCTAGAAGAACTGCGGCAAACAAACATGATATTTCTGTTTGTATAGATGGCATTTTATGCACTTGCCTAACAAAAAGACTTTGCTTTTCACCAAAACCATTTTTACAATGATTTGCTAGGTCTATTTCATACAAATTCCACACCACTTTGTCTGGATATGACTGCCTGAAACTGGAAATATCCGGTTTTCTATTGGCTAACTCTATCCCAGATATTGCCACAGCCCCTGTGTTTGTGTTTTCTGGATATTATCAAAGGACTTTATTCTTTTGAAACTTTTTTTTTAACAGGGAACATTTAATTTTGTACTGGGAAACACTCAGTGGTTCCACATGGAGAAACCAGCTGTAAACATTTGTATTTTCTACGGAGAATGCTAGAGGAACTGTAGCAAACAAACATGATATTTCTGTTTGTATACATGACATTTTATGCACCTGCCTAATGAAATGACTTTGCTTTTCTCCAAAACCATTTTTACTGTAATTCTCTCAGTCCATTGCATACGAATTCCACACCACTTTGTCCGGATATGACTGGATGAAAGGGGAAATATCCGCTTTTGTTTTGGCTATCTCAATCACAGATATTGCCACAGCCCCAGTGTTTGTGTTTTCTGGATATTATCAAAGGACTTTATTGTTTTGAATGTTTTTTATCAGGGAACATTTAATTTTGTACTGGGAAACTCTAATTGGTTCCACATGGAGACACCAGCTCTACACATTCGTATTTTCTAGGAGAAACCTAGAAGAACTGCGGCAAACAAACATGATATTTCTGTTTGTATACATGACATTTTATGCACTTGTCCAACGAAAAGACTTTGCTTTTCTCCAAAACCATTTTTACTATGATTTGCTTGGTCTATTGCATACAAATTCCACACCACTTTGTCCGGATATGACTGCATGAAACCGGAAATATCCGGTTGTGTTTTGGCTAACTCAATCCCAGATATTGCCACAGACCCTGTGTTTGTGTTTTCTGGATAATATCAATGGTCATTATTGTTTGGAACGTTTTTTTTAATCAGGGAATATTTAATTTTTAACTGGGAAACACACAGTGGTTCCAAATGGAGACACCAGCTCTACACATTCATATTTTCTAAGCGAGAAACTAGAGGACCTGGGGCAAACAAACATGATATTTCTGTTTGTATACATGACTTGTTATGCACTTGCCTAAAGAAAGGACTTTGCTTTTCTCCAAAACCATTTTTACTATGATTTGCTTGGTCTATTGCATACAAATTCCACACCACTTTGTCCGGATATGACTGCATGAAACCGGAAATATCCGGTTTTGTTTTGGCTAACTCAATTCCAGATATTGCCACAGCCCCTGTGTTTGTGTTTTCTGGATATTACCAATGGTCATTATTGTTTTGAAAGTTTTTTTTTTTTTCATCAGCGAACATTTAATTTTGTTCTGGGAAACACTCGGTGGTTCCACATGGAGACACCAGCTCTACACATTCGTATTTTCTAGGAGAAAGCTAGAAGAACTGCGGCAAACAAACATGATATTTCTGTTTGTATAGATGGCATTTTATGCACTTGCCTAACGAAAAGACTTTGCTTTTCTCCAAAACCATTTTTACTATGATTTGCTTGGTCTATTGCATACAAATTCCACACCACTTTGCCCGGATATGACTGCATGAAACCGGAAATATCCGGTTTTCTTTTGGCTAACTCTATCCCAGATATTGCCACAGCCCCTGTGTTTGTGTTTTCTGGATATTATCAAAGGACTTTATTCTTTTGAAACTTTTTTTTTATCAGGGAACATTTAATTTTGTACTGGGAAACACTCAGTGGTTCCACATGGAGAAACCAGCTGTAAACATTTGTATTTTCTACGGAGAATGCTAGAGGAACTGCAACAAACAAACATGATATTTCTGTTTGTTTACATGACATTTTATGCAGTTGCATAAAGAAATGACTTTGCTTTTCTCCAAAACCATTTTTACTGTAATTCTCTCAGTCCATTGCATACGAATTCCACACCACTTTGTCCGGATATGACTGGGTGAAAGGGGAAATATCCGCTTTTGTTTTGGCTAACACAATCCCAGATATTGCCACAGCCCCAGTGTTTGTGTTTTCTGGATATTATCAAAGGACTTTATTGTTTTGAATGTTTTTTATCAGGGAACATTTAATTTTGTACTGGGAAACTCTAATTGGTTCCACATGGAGAAACCAGCTCTACACATTCGGATTTTCTAAGCGAGAAAGTAGAGGAACTGCAGCAAACAAACATGATATTTCTGTTTCTATACATGACATTTTATGCACTTGTCCAACGAAAAGACTTTGCTTTTCTCCAAAACCATTTTTACTATGATTTGCTTGGTCTATTGCATACAAATTCCACACGACTTTGTCCGGATATGACTGCATGAAACCGGAAATATCCGGTTGTGTTTTGGCTAACTCAAACCCAGATATTGCCACAGCCCCTGTGTTTGTGTTTTCTGGATATTATCAATGGTCATTATTGTTTGGAACTTTTTTTTTAATCAGGGAATATTTAATTTTTAACTGGGAAACACTCAGTGGTTCCAAATGGAGACACCAGCTCTACACATTCGTATTTTCTAAGCGAGAAACTAGAGGAACTGGGGCAAACAAACATGATATTTCTGTTTGTATACATGACTTGTTATGCACTTGCCTAAAGAAAGGACTTTGCTTTTCTCCAAAACCATTTTTACTATGATTTGCTTGGTCTATTGCATACAAATTCCACACCACTTTGTCTGGATATGACTGCATGAAACCGGAAATATCCGGTTGTGTTTTGGCTAACTCAATTCCAAATATTGCCACAGCCCCTGTGTTTGGGTTTTCTGGATATTACCAATGGTCATTATTGTTTTGAAAGTTTTTTTTTTTCATCAGGGAACATTTAATTTTGTTCTGGGAAACCCTAGGTGGTTCCACATGGAGACACCAGCTCTACACATTCGTATTTCCTGGAGAAAGCTAGAAGAACTGCGGCAAAAAAACATGATATTTCTGTTTGTATAGATGGCATTTTATGCACTTGGCTAACGAAAAGACTTTCCTTTTCTCCAAAACCATTTTTACTATGATTTGCTTTGTATATTGCATACAAATTCCACACCACTTAGTCCGGATATGACTGCATGAAACCGGAAATATCCGGTTTTCTTTTGGCTAACTCTATCCCAGATATTGCCACAGCCCCTCTGTTTGTGTTTTCTGGATATTATCAAAGGACTTTATTCTTTTGAACCTTTTTTTTTATCAGGGAACATTTAGTTTTGTACTGGGAAACACTCAGTGGTTCCACATGGAGAAACCAGCTCTAAACATTTGTATTTTCTATGAAGAATGCTAGAGGAACTGCAGCAAACAAACATGATATTTCTGTTTGTATACATGATATTTTATGCACCTGCCTAATGAAATGACTTTGCTTTTCTCCAAAACCATTTTTACTATGATTTGCTTGGTCTATTGCATACAAATTCCTCACCACTTTGTCCGGATATGACTACATGAAACCGGAAATATCCGCTTGTCTTTTGGCTAACTCAATCCCAGATTGCCACAGCCTCTGTGTTTGTGTTTTCTGGATATTATCAAAGGACTTTATTCTTTTGCACTTTTTTTTATCAGGGAACATTTAATTTTGTACTGGGAAATACTCAGTGGTTCCACATGCAGACACCAGCTCTACACATTCGTATTTTCTAAGCGAGAAACTAGAGGAACTGCGGCAAACAAACATGATATTTCTGTTCCTATATATGACATTTTATGCACTTGCCTAAAGAAAGGACTTTGCTTTTCTCCAAAACCATTTTTACTATGATTTGCTTGGTCTATTGCATACAAATTCCACACCACTTTGTCCGCATATGAATGCATGAAACCGGAAATATCCGGTTTTGTTTTGGCTAACTCAATCCCAGATATTGCCACAGCCCCTGTGTTTGTGTTTTCTTGATATTATCAATGGTCATTATTGTTTGGAACTTTTTTTTAATCAGGGAATATTTAATTTTTTACTGGGAAACACTCAGTGGTTCCACATGGAGACACCAGCTCTACACATTCGTATTTTCTAAGCGAGAAACTAGAGGAACTGCGGCAAACAAACATGATATTTCTGTTTGTATACATGACATTTTATGCACCTGCCTAATGAAATGACTTTGCTTTTCTCCAAAACCATTTTTACTGTAATTCTCTCAGTCCATTGCATACGAATTCCACACCACTTTGTCCGGATATGACTGCATGAAACCGGAAATATCCGCTTTTGTTTTGGCTAACTCAATCCCAGATATTGCCACAGCCCCAGTGTTTGTGTTTTCTGGATATTATCAAAGGACTTTATTGTTTTGAATGTTTTTTATCAGGGAACATTTAATTTTGTACTGGGAAACTCTAATTGGTTCCACATGGAGACACCAGCTCTACACATTCGTATTTTCTAGGAGAAAACTAGAGGAACTGCGGCAAACAAACATAATATTTCTGTTTGTATACATGACATTTTATGAACTTGCCTAAAGAAAGGACTTTGCTTTTCTTCAAAAGAATTTTTAATATGATTTTCTCGGTCGATTGCATATGAATTCCACACCACTTTGTCCCGATATGACTGCATGAAACCGGAAATATCTGGTTTTGTTTTGGCTAACTCAATCCCAGATATTGCCACAGCCCCTGTGTTTGTGTTTTCTGGATATTATCAAAAGACTTTATTCTTTTGAAACTTTTTTTTATCAGGGAACATTTAATTTTGTACTGGGAAACACTCAGTGGTTCCACATGGAGAAACCAGCTCTAAACATTTGTATTTTCTATGGAGAATGCTAGAGGAACTGCAGCAAACAAACATGATATTTCTGTTTGTTTACATGACATTTTATGCACCTGCCTAATGAAATGACTTTGCTTTTCTCCAAAACCATTTTTACTGTAATTCTCTCAGTCCATTGCATACGAATTCCACACCACTTTGTCCAGATATGACTGCATGAAACTGGAAATATCCGCTTTTGTTTTGGCTAACTCAATCGCAGATAGCTACAGCCTCTGTGTTTGTGTTTTCTGGATATTACCAATGGTCATTATTGTTTTGAAAGTTTTTTTTATCAGGGAACATTTAATTTTGTACTGGGAAACACTCAGTGGTTCCACATGGAGAAACCAGCTCTAAACATTTGTATTTTCTATGAAGAATGCTAGAGGAACTGCAGCAAACAAACATGATATTTCTGTTTGTATACATGACATTTTATGCACTTGCCTAAAGAAATGACTTTGCTTTTCTCCAAAACCATTTTTACTATGATTTGCTTGGTCTATTGCATACAAATTCCACACCACTTTGTCCAGATATGACTGCATGAAACCGGAAATATCCGGTTTTCTTTTGGCCAACTCAATCCCAGATATTGCCAAAGCCCCTGTGTTTGTGTTTTCTGGATATTATGAAAGGACTTTATTGTTTTGAATGTTGTTTATCAGGGAACATTTAATTTTGTACTGGGAAACTCTAATTGGTTCCACATGGAGACACCAGCTCTACACATTCGATTTTCTAGAAGAATGCTAGAAGAACTGCGGCAAAAAAACATGATATTTCTGTTTGTATACATGACATTTTATGCACTTGCCTGAAGAAAGGAGTTTGCTTTTCTCCAAAACCATTTTTACTATGATTTGCTTGGTCTATTGTATACAAATTCCACACCACTTTGTCCGGATACGACTGGATGGAACTGGAAATATCCGGTTTTGTTTTGGCTAACTCAATCCCAGATATTGCCACAGCCACTGTGTTTGAGTTTTCTGGATATTATCAATGGTCATTATTGTTTTCAAACATTTTTTTTTATCAGGGAACATTTAATTTTGTACAGGGAAACAATCACTGGTTCCACATGCAGAAACCAGTTCTTCCTATTCGTGTATTTTTGGGAGAAAACTAGAGGAACTGCGACAAGCAAACATGATATTTCTGTTTGTATACATGACATTTTATGCACTTGCATAAAGAAAGGACTTTGCTTTTCTCCAAAACCATTTTTACTGTGATTTTCTCGGTTCATTGCATAGCAATTCCAGAACACTTTGTCCGGATATGACTGCATGAAACCGGAAATATCCGGTTTTCTTTTGGCTAACTCAATCCCAGATATTGCCACAGCCCCTGTGTTTGTGTTTTCTGGATATTATCAATGGTCATTATTGTTTTGAAAGTTTTTTTATCAGGGAACATTTAATTTTGTACTGGGAAACCCTCAGTGGTTCCACATGGAGAAACCAGCTCTAAACATTTGTAAATTATACGGAGAATGCTAGAGGAACTGCAGCAAAGAAACATGATATTTCTGTTTGTATACATGACATTTTATGCACCTGCCTAATGAAATGACTTTGCTTTTCTCCAAAACCATTTTTACTATGATTTGCTTGGTCTATTGCATACAAATTCCACACGACTTTTTCCGGATATGACTGCATGAAACCGGAAATATCCGCTTTTGTTTTGGCTAACTTAATCAAAATATTGCGAGATCCTCTGTGTTTGTGTTTTCTGGATATTATCAAAGGATTTATTGTTTTGAATGTTTTTTATCAGGGAACATTTAATTTTGTACTGGGAAACTCTAATTGGTTCCACATGTTGACACCAGCTCTACACATTCGTATTTAATAAGCAAGAAACTAGAGGAACTGCGGCAAACAAACATGATATTTCTGTTTGTATACATGACATTTTATGTACTTGCCTAAAGAAAGGAGTTTGCTTTTCTCCAAAACCATATTTACTATGATTTGCTTGGTCTATTGCATACAAATTCCACACCACTTTGTCCGGATATGACTGCATGAAACCGGAAATATCCGGTTTTGTTTTGGCTAACTCAATCCCAGATTGCCACAGCCTCTGTGTTTGTGTTTTCTGGATATTATCAATGGTCATTATTATTTTGAACATTTATTTTTATCAGGGAGCATTTAATTTTGTACTGGGAAACACTCAGTGGTTCCACATGGAGACACCAGCTCTACACATTCGTATTTTCTAAGCGAGAAACTAGAGGAACTGCGGCAAACAAACATGATATTTCTGTTTGTATACATGACATTTTATGCACTTTGCTAAAGAAAGGACTTTGCTTTTCTCCAAAACCATTTTACTATGATTTGCTTGGTCTATTGCATATAAATTCCACACCACTTTGGCCGGATATGACTGGATGAAAGGGGAAATATCCGCTTTTGTTTTGGCTAACTCAATCACAGATATTGCGACAGCCTCTGTGTTTGTGTTTTCTGGATATTATCAAAGGACTTTATTGTTTTGAATGTTTTTTATCAGGGAACATTTAATTTTGTACTGGGAAACTCTAATTGGTTCCACATGGAGACACCAGCTCTACACATTCGTATTTTCTAGGAGAAAGCTAGAAGAACTGCGGCAAACAAACATGATATTTCTGTTTGTATACATGACATTTTATGCACTTGCCTAAAGAAAGGAGTTTGCTTTTCTCCAAAACCATTTTTACTATGATTTGCTTGGTCTATTGCATACAAATTCCACACCACTTTGTCCGGATATGACTGCATGAAACCGGAAATATCCGGTTTTGTTTTGGCTAACTCAATCCCAGATATTGCCACAGCCCCTGTGTTTGTGTTTTCTGGATATTATCAATGATCATTATGGTTTTGAATGTTTTTTTTTTAATCAGGGAGCATTTAATTTTGTACAGGGAAACAATCACTGGTTCCACATGCAGAAACCAGTTCTTACTATTCGGGTATTCTAGGGAGAAATCTAGAGGAACGGCGGCAAACAAACATGATATTTCTGTTTGTATACATGACATTTTATGCACTTGCCTGAAGAAAGGAGTTTGCTTTTCTCCAAAACCATTTTTACTATGATTTGCTTGGTCTATTGCATACAAATTCCACACCACTTTGTCCGGATATGACTGCATGAAACCGGAAATATCCGCTTTTGTTTTGGCTAACTCAATCCCAGATTGCCACAGCCTCTGTGTTTGTGTTTTCTGGATATTATCAATGGTCATTATTGTTTTGAAATTTTTTTATCAGGGAACATTTAATTTTGTACTGGGAAACACTCAGTGGTTCCACATGGAGACACCAGCTCTACACATTCGTATTTTCTAAGCGAGAAACTAGAGGAACTGCGGCAAACAAACATGATATTTCTGTTTGTATACATGACATTTTATGCACTTGCCTAAAGAAAGGTGTTTGCTTTTCTCCAAAACCATTTTTACTATGATTTGCTTGGTCTATTGCATACAAATTCCACACCAATTTGTCCGGATATGACTGCATGAAACCGGAAATATCCGGTTTTGTTTTGGCTAACTCAATCCCAGATATTGCCATAGCCCCTGTGTTTGTGTTTTCTGGATATTATCAAAGGACTTTATTGTTTTGAAACATTTTTTTTATCAGTGAACATTTAATTTTGTACTGGGAAACCCTCAGTGGTTCCACATGGAGAAACCAGCTCTAAAAATTTGTAAATTATACGGAGAATGCTAGAGGAACTGCGGCAAACAAACATGATATTTCTGTTTGTATACATGACATTTTATGCACTTGCCTAAAGAAAGGAGTTTGCTTTTCTCCAGAACCATTTTACTATGATTTGCTTGGTCTATTGCATACAAATTCCACACCACTTTGTCCGGATATGACTGGATGAAAGGGGAAATATCCGCTTTTGTTTTGGCTAACTCAATCAGAGATATTGCGACAGCCTCTGTGTTTGTGTTTTCTGGATATTATCAAAGGACTTTATTGTTTTGAATGTTTTTATCAGGGAACATTTAATTTTGTACTGGGAAACTCTAATTGTTTCCACATGGAGACACCAGCTCTACACATTCGTATTTTCTAGGAGATAGCTAGAAGAACTGCGGCAAACAAACATGATATTTCTGTATGTATACATGACATTTTATGCACTTGCCTAAAGAAAGGACTTTGCTTTTCTCCAAAACATTTTTACTATGATTTGCTTGGTCTATTGCATACAAATTCCACACCACTTTGTCCGGATATGACTGCATGAAACCGGAAATATCCGGTTTTGTTTTGGCTAACTCAATCCCAGATTGCCACAGCCTCTGTGTTTGTGTTTTCTGGATATTATCAATGGTCATTATTGTTTTGAAATTTTTTTATCAGGGAACATTTAATTTTGTACTGGGAAACACTCAGTGGTTCCACATGGAGACACCAGCTCTACACATTCGTATTTTCTAAGCGAGAAACTAGAGGAACTGCGGCAAACAAACATGATATTTCTGTTTGTATACATGACATTTTATGCACTTGCCTAAAGAAAGGTGTTTGCTTTTCTCCAAAACCATTTTTACTATGATTTGCTTGGTCTATTGCATACAAATTCCACACCAATTTGTCCGGATATGACTGCATGAAACCGGAAATATCCGGTTTTGTTTTGGCTAACTCAATCCCAGATATTGCCATAGCCCCTGTGTTTGTGTTTTCTGGATATTATCAAAGGACTTTATTGTTTTGAAACATTTTTTTTATCAGTGAACATTTAATTTTGTACTGGGAAACCCTCAGTGGTTCCACATGGAGAAACCAGCTCTAAAAATTTGTAAATTATACGGAGAATGCTAGAGGAACTGCGGCAAACAAACATGATATTTCTGTTTGTATACATGACATTTTATGCACTTGCCTAAAGAAAGGAGTTTGCTTTTCTCCAGAACCATTTTACTATGATTTGCTTGGTCTATTGCATACAAATTCCACACCACTTTGTCCGGATATGACTGGATGAAAGGGGAAATATCCGCTTTTGTTTTGGCTAACTCAATCAGAGATATTGCGACAGCCTCTGTGTTTGTGTTTTCTGGATATTATCAAAGGACTTTATTGTTTTGAATGTTTTTATCAGGGAACATTTAATTTTGTACTGGGAAACTCTAATTGTTTCCACATGGAGACACCAGCTCTACACATTCGTATTTTCTAGGAGATAGCTAGAAGAACTGCGGCAAACAAACATGATATTTCTGTATGTATACATGACATTTTATGCACTTGCCTAAAGAAAGGACTTTGCTTTTCTCCAAAACATTTTTACTATGATTTGCTTGGTCTATTGCATACAAATTCCACACCACTTTGTCCGGATATGACTGCATGAAACCGGAAATATCCGGTTTTGTTTTGGCTAACTCAATCCCAGATTGCCACAGCCTCTGTGTTTGTGTTTTCTGGATATTATCAATGGTCATTATTGTTTTGAATGTTTTTTTTTTAATCAGTGAGCATTTAATTTTGTACAGGGAAACAATCACTGGTTCCACATGCAGAAACCAGTTCTTCCTATTCGTGTATTCTAGGGAGAAAACTAGAGGAATTGTGGGAAACAAACATGATATTTCTGTGTGTATACATGACATTTTATGCACTTGCCTAAAGAAAGCACTTTGCTTTTCTCCAAAACCATTTTACTATGATTTGCTTGGTCTATTGCATACAAATTCCACACCACTTTGTCCGGATATGACTGCATGAAACCGGAAATATCCGGTTTTGTTTTGGCTAACTCAATCCCAGATTGCCACAGTCTCTGTGTTTGTGTTTTCTGGATATTACCAATGGTCATTATTGTTTTGAATGTTTTTTTTTTTAATCAGTGAGCATTTAATTTTGTACAGGGAAACAATCACTGGTTCCACATGCAGAAACCAGTTCTTCCTATTCGTGTATTCTAGGGAGAAAACTAGAGGAATTGTGGGAAACAAACATGATATTTCTGTTTGTATACATGACATTTCATGCACTTGCCTAAAGAAATGAGTATGCTTTTCTCCAAAACCATTTTTACTATGATTTGCTTGGTCTATTGCATACAAATTCCACACCACTTTGTCCGGATATGACTGCATGAAACCGGAAATATCCGGTTTTCTTTTGGCTAACTCAATCCCAGATTGCCACAGCCTCTGTGTTTGTGTTTTCTGGATATTATCAATGATCATTATTGTTTTGAAAGTTTTTTTTTATCAGGGAACATTTAATTTTGTACTGGGAAACACTCAGTGGTTCCACATGGAGACACCAGCTGTACGCATACGTATTTTCTAAGCGAGAAACTAGAGGAACTGCGGCAAACAAACATGATATTTCTGTTTGTATACATGACATTTTATGCACTTGCCTAAAGAAAGGTGTTTGCTTTTCTCCAAAACCATTTTTACTATGATTTGCTTGGTCTATTGCATACAAATTCCACACCACTTTGTCCGGATATGACTGGATGAAAGGGGAAATATCCGCTTTTGTTTTGGCTAACTCAATCACAGATATTGCGACAGCCTCTGTGTTTGTGTTTTCTGGATATTATCAAAGGACTTTATTGTTTTGAATGTTTTTTATCAGGGAACATTTAATTTTGTACTGGGAAACTAAAATTGGTTCCACATGGAGACACCAGCTCTACACATTCGTATTTTCTAGGAGAAAGCTAGAAGAACTGCGGCAAACAAACATGATATTTCTGTTTGTATACATGACATTTTATGCACTTGCCTAAAGAAAGGAGTTTGCTTTTCTCCAAAACCATTTTTACTATGATTTGCTTGGTCTATTGCATACAAATTCCACTCCACTTTGTCCGGATATGACTGCATGAAACCGGAAATATCCGGTTTTCTTTTGGCTAACTCAATCCCAGATTGCCACAGTCTCTGTGTTTGTGTTTTCTGGATATTACCAATGGTCATTATTGTTTTGAATGTTTTTTTTTAATCAGTGAGCATTTAATTTTGTACAGGGAAACAATCACTGGTTCCACATGCAGAAACCAGTTCTTCCTATTCGTGTATTCTAGGGAGAAAACTAGAGGAATTGTGGGAAACAAACATGATATTTCTGTTTGTATACATGACATTTCATGCACTTGCCTAAAGAAATGAGTATGCTTTTCTCCAAAACCATTTTTACTATGATTTGCTTGGTCTATTGCATACAAATTCCACACCACTTTGTCTGGATATGACTGCATGAAACCGGAAATATCCGGTTTTCTTTTGGCTAACTCAATCCCAGATTGCCACAGCCTCTGTGTTTGTGTTTTCTGGATATTATCAATGATCATTATTGTTTTGAAAGTTTTTTTTTTATCAGGGAACATTTAATTTTGTACTGGGAAACACTCAGTTGTTCCACATGGAGACACCAGCTGTACGCATACGTATTTTCTAAGCGAGAAACTAGAGGAACTGCGGCAAACAAACATGATATTTCTGTTTGTATACATGACATTTTATGCACTTGCCTAAAGAAAGGTGTTTGCTTTTCTCCAAAACCATTTTTACTATGATTTGCTTGGTCTATTGCATACAAATTCCACACCACTTTGTCCGGATATGACTGGATGAAAGGGGAAATATCCGCTTTTGTTTTGGCTAACTCAATCACAGATATTGCGACAGCCTCTGTGTTTGTGTTTTCTGGATATTATCAAAGGACTTTATTGTTTTGAATGTTTTTTATCAGGGAACATTTAATTTTGTACTGGGAAACTAAAATTGGTTCCACATGGAGACACCAGCTCTACACATTCGTATTTTCTAGGAGAAAGCTAGAAGAACTGCGGCAAACAAACATGATATTTCTGTTTGTATACATGACATTTTATGCACTTGCCTAAAGAAAGGAGTTTGCTTTTCTCCAAAACCATTTTTACTATGATTTGCTTGGTCTATTGCATACAAATTCCACACCACTTTGTCCGGATATGACTGCATGAAACCGGAAATATCCGGTTTTGTTTTGGCTAACTCAATCCCAGATTGCCACAGCCTCTGTGTTTGTGTTTTCTGGATATTATCAATGGTCATTATTGTTTTGAATGTTTTTTTTTAATCAGTGAGCATTTAATTTTGTACAGGGAAACAATCACTGGTTCCACATGCAGAAACCAGTTCTTCCTATTCGTGTATTCTAGGGAGAAAACTAGAGGAATTGCGGGAAACAAACATGATATTTCTGTGTGTATACATGACATTTTATGCACTTGCCTAAAGAAAGCACTTTGCTTTTCTCCAAAACCATTTTACTATGATTTGCTTGGTCTATTGCATACAAATTCTACACCACTTTGTCCGGATATGACTGCATGAAACCGGAAATATCCGGTTTTGTTTTGGCTAACTCAATCCCAGATTGCCACAGCCTCTGTGTTTGTGTTTTCTGGATATTATCAATGATCATTATTGTTTTGAAAGTTTTTTTTTATCAGGGAACATTTAATTTTGTACTGGGAAACACTCAGTTGTTCCACATGGAGACACCAGCTGTACGCATACGTATTTTCTAAGCGAGAAACTAGAGGAACTGCGGCAAACAAACATGATATTTCTGTTTGTATACATGACATTTTATGCACTTGCCTAAAGAAAGGTGTTTGCTTTTCTCCAAAACCATTTTTACTATGATTTGCTTGGTCTATTGCATACAAATTCCACACCACTTTGTCCGGATATGACTGGATGAAAGGGGAAATATCCGCTTTTGTTTTGGCTAACTCAATCACAGATATTGCGACAGCCTCTGTGTTTGTGTTTTCTGGATATTATCAAAGGACTTTATTGTTTTGAATGTTTTTTATCAGGGAACATTTAATTTTGTACTGGGAAACTAAAATTGGTTCCACATGGAGACACCAGCTCTACACATTCGTATTTTCTAGGAGAAAGCTAGAAGAACTGCGGCAAACAAACATGATATTTCTGTTTGTATACATGACATTTTATGCACTTGCCTAAAGAAAGGAGTTTGCTTTTCTCCAAAACCATTTTTACTATGATTTGCTTGGTCTATTGCATACAAATTCCACACCACTTTGTCCGGATATGACTGCATGAAACCGGAAATATCCGGTTTTGTTTTGGCTAACTCAATCCCAGATTGCCACAGCCTCTGTGTTTGTGTTTTCTGGATATTATCAATGGTCATTATTGTTTTGAATGTTTTTTTTTAATCAGTGAGCATTTAATTTTGTACAGGGAAACAATCACTGGTTCCACATGCAGAAACCAGTTCTTCCTATTCGTGTATTCTAGGGAGAAAACTAGAGGAATTGCGGGAAACAAACATGATATTTCTGTGTGTATACATGACATTTTATGCACTTGCCTAAAGAAAGCACTTTGCTTTTCTCCAAAACCATTTTACTATGATTTGCTTGGTCTATTGCATACAAATTCCACACCACTTTGTCCGGATATGACTGCATGAAACCGGAAATATCCGGTTTTGTTTTGGCTAACTCAATCCCAGATTGCCACAGCCTCTGTGTTTGTGTTTTCTGGATATTATCAATGATCATTATTGTTTTGAAAGTTTTTTTTTTATCAGGGAACATTTAATTTTGTACTGGGAAACACTCAGTTGTTCCACATGGAGACACCAGCTGTACGCATACGTATTTTCTAAGCGAGAAACTAGAGGAACTGCGGCAAACAAACATGATATTTCTGTTTGTATTCATGACATTTTATGCACTTGCCTAAAGAAAGGAGTTTGCTTTTCTCCAAAACCATTTTTACTATGATTTGCTTGGTCTATTGCATACAAATTCCACACCAATTTGTCCGGATATGACTGCATGAAACCGGAAATATCCGGTTTTGTTTTGGCTAACTCAATCCCAGATATTGCCATAGCCCCTGTGTTTGTGTTTTCTGGATATTATCAAAGGACTTTATTGTTTTGAAACATTTTTTTTATCAGGGAACATTTAATTTTGTACTGGGAAACCCTCAGTGGTTCCACATGGAGAAACCAGCTCTAAACATTTGTAAATTATACGGAGAATGCTAGAGGAACTGCGGCAAACAAACATGATATTTCTGTTTGTATACATGACATTTTATGCACTTGCCTAAAGAAAGGAGTTTGCTTTTCTCCAGAACCATTTTACTATGATTTGCTTGGTCTGTTGCATACAAATTCCACACCACTTTGTCCGGATATGACTGGATGAAAGGGGAAATATCCGGTTTTGTTTTGGCTAACTCAATCAGAGATATTGCGACAGCCTCTGTGTTTGTGTTTTCTGGATATTATCAAAGGACTTTATTGTTTTGAATGTTTTTATCAGGGAACATTTAATTTTGTACTGGGAAACTCTAATTGTTTCCACATGGAGACACCAGCTCTACACATTCGTATTTTCTAGGAGATAGCTAGAAGAACTGCGGCAAACAAACATGATATTTCTGTATGTATACATGACATTTTATGCACTTGCCTAAAGAAAGGACTTTGCTTTTCTCCAAAACATTTTTACTATGATTTGATTAGTCTATTGAATACAAATTCCACACGACTTTGTCCGGATATGACTGCATGAAACCGGAAATATCCGGTTTTGTTTTGGCTAACTCAATCCCAGATTGCCACAGCCTCTGTGTTTGTGTTTTCTGGATATTACCAATGGTCATTATTGTTTTGAATGTTTTTTTTTTTTTTAATCAGTGAGCATTTAATTTTGTACAGGGAAACAATCACTGGTTCCACATGCAGAAACCAGTTCTTCCTATTCGTGTATTCTAGGGAGAAAACTAGAGGAATTTCGGGAAACAAACATGATATTTCTGTTTGTATACATGACATTTTATGCACTTGTCCAACGAAAATACTTTGCTTTTCTCCAAAACCATTTTTATTATGATTTGCTTGGTCTATTGCATACAAATTCCACACCACTTTGTCCGGATATGACTGCATGAAACCGGAAATATCCGGTTTTGTTTTGGCTAACTCAATCACAGATATTGCGACAGCCTCTGTTTTTGTGTTTTCTGGATATTATGAAAGGACTTTATTGTTTTGAAACATTTTTTTTTTATCAGGGAACATTTAATTTTGTACTGGGAAACCCTCAGTTGTTCCACATGGAGAAACCAGCTCTAAACATTTGGAAATTATACGGAGAATGCTAGAGGAACTGCAGCACACAAACATGATAATTCTGTTTGTATACATGACATTTTATGCACCTGCCTAATGAAATGACTTTGCTTTTCTCCAAAACCATTTTTACTATGATTTGCTTGGTCTATTGCATACAAATTCCACACCACTTTGTCCAGATATGACTGGATGAAAGGGGAAATATCCGGTTTTGTTTTGGCTAACTCAATCCCAGATATTGCCACAGCCCCTGTGTTGGTGTTTTCTGGATATTATCAATGGTCTTTATTGTTTGGAACGTTTTTTTTTTTTATCAGGGAACATTTAATTTTGTACAGGGAAACAATCACTGGTTCCACACGCATGAAACCAGTTCTTCCTATTCGTGTATTCTTGGGAGAAAACTAGAGGAACTGCGGCAAACAAACATGATATTTCTGTTTGTATACATGACATTTTATGCACTTGCCTAAAGAAAGCACTTTGCTTTTCTCCAAAACCATTTTTACTATGATTTTCTTGGTCCATTGCATAGGAATTCCACACCACTTTGTCCCGATATGACTGCATGAAACCGGAAATATCTGGTTTTGTTTTGGCTAACTCAATCCCAGATATTGCCACAGCCCCTGTGTTTGTGTTTTCTGGATATTATCAAAAGACTTTATTCTTTTGAAACTTTTTTTTATCAGGGAACATTTAATTTTGTACTGGGAAACACTCAGTGGTTCCACATGGAGAAACCAGCTCTAAACATTTGTATTTTCTATGGAGAATGCTAGAGGAACTGCAGCAAACAAACATGATATTTCTGTTTGTTTACATGACATTTTATGCACCTGCCTAATGAAATGACTTTGCTTTTCTCCAAAACCATTTTTACTGTAATTCTCTCAGTCCATTGCATACGAATTCCACACCACTTTGTCCAGATATGACTGCATGAAACTGGAAATATCCGCTTTTGTTTTGGCTAACTCAATCGCAGATAGCTACAGCCTCTGTGTTTGTGTTTTCTGGATATTACCAATGGTCATTATTGTTTTGAAAGTTTTTTTTATCAGGGAACATTTAATTTTGTACTGGGAAACACTCAGTGGTTCCACATGGAGAAACCAGCTCTAAACATTTGTATTTTCTATGAAGAATGCTAGAGGAACTGCAGCAAACAAACATGATATTTCTGTTTGTATACATGACATTTTATGCACTTGCCTAAAGAAATGACTTTGCTTTTCTCCAAAACCATTTTTACTATGATTTGCTTGGTCTATTGCATACAAATTCCACACCACTTTGTCCAGATATGACTGCATGAAACCGGAAATATCCGGTTTTCTTTTGGCCAACTCAATCCCAGATATTGCCAAAGCCCCTGTGTTTGTGTTTTCTGGATATTATGAAAGGACTTTATTGTTTTGAATGTTGTTTATCAGGGAACATTTAATTTTGTACTGGGAAACTCTAATTGGTTCCACATGGAGACACCAGCTCTACACATTCGATTTTCTAGAAGAATGCTAGAAGAACTGCGGCAAAAAAACATGATATTTCTGTTTGTATACATGACATTTTATGCACTTGCCTGAAGAAAGGAGTTTGCTTTTCTCCAAAACCATTTTTACTATGATTTGCTTGGTCTATTGTATACAAATTCCACACCACTTTGTCCGGATATGACTGGATGGAACTGGAAATATCCGGTTTTGTTTTGGCTAACTCAATCCCAGATATTGCCACAGCCACTGTGTTTGAGTTTTCTGGATATTATCAATGGTCATTATTGTTTTCAAACATTTTTTTTTATCAGGGAACATTTAATTTTGTACAGGGAAACAATCACTGGTTCCACATGCAGAAACCAGTTCTTCCTATTCGTGTATTTTTGGGAGAAAACTAGAGGAACTGCGACAAGCAAACATGATATTTCTGTTTGTATACATGACATTTTATGCACTTGCATAAAGAAAGGACTTTGCTTTTCTCCAAAACCATTTTTACTGTGATTTTCTCGGTTCATTGCATAGCAATTCCAGAACACTTTGTCCGGATATGACTGCATGAAACCGGAAATATCCGGTTTTCTTTTGGCTAACTCAATCCCAGATATTGCCACAGCCCCTGTGTTTGTGTTTTCTGGATATTATCAATGGTCATTATTGTTTTGAAAGTTTTTTTATCAGGGAACATTTAATTTTGTACTGGGAAACCCTCAGTGGTTCCACATGGAGAAACCAGCTCTAAACATTTGTAAATTATACGGAGAATGCTAGAGGAACTGCAGCAAAGAAACATGATATTTCTGTTTGTATACATGACATTTTATGCACCTGCCTAATGAAATGACTTTGCTTTTCTCCAAAACCATTTTTACTATGATTTGCTTGGTCTATTGCATACAAATTCCACACGACTTTTTCCGGATATGACTGCATGAAACCGGAAATATCCGCTTTTGTTTTGGCTAACTTAATCAAAATATTGCGAGATCCTCTGTGTTTGTGTTTTCTGGATATTATCAAAGGATTTATTGTTTTGAATGTTTTTTATCAGGGAACATTTAATTTTGTACTGGGAAACTCTAATTGGTTCCACATGTTGACACCAGCTCTACACATTCGTATTTAATAAGCAAGAAACTAGAGGAACTGCGGCAAACAAACATGATATTTCTGTTTGTATACATGACATTTTATGTACTTGCCTAAAGAAAGGAGTTTGCTTTTCTCCAAAACCATATTTACTATGATTTGCTTGGTCTATTGCATACAAATTCCACACCACTTTGTCCGGATATGACTGCATGAAACCGGAAATATCCGGTTTTGTTTTGGCTAACTCAATCCCAGATTGCCACAGCCTCTGTGTTTGTGTTTTCTGGATATTATCAATGGTCATTATTATTTTGAACATTTATTTTTATCAGGGAGCATTTAATTTTGTACTGGGAAACACTCAGTGGTTCCACATGGAGACACCAGCTCTACACATTCGTATTTTCTAAGCGAGAAACTAGAGGAACTGCGGCAAACAAACATGATATTTCTGTTTGTATACATGACATTTTATGCACTTTGCTAAAGAAAGGACTTTGCTTTTCTCCAAAACCATTTTACTATGATTTGCTTGGTCTATTGCATATAAATTCCACACCACTTTGGCCGGATATGACTGGATGAAAGGGGAAATATCCGCTTTTGTTTTGGCTAACTCAATCACAGATATTGCGACAGCCTCTGTGTTTGTGTTTTCTGGATATTATCAAAGGACTTTATTGTTTTGAATGTTTTTTATCAGGGAACATTTAATTTTGTACTGGGAAACTCTAATTGGTTCCACATGGAGACACCAGCTCTACACATTCGTATTTTCTAGGAGAAAGCTAGAAGAACTGCGGCAAACAAACATGATATTTCTGTTTGTATACATGACATTTTATGCACTTGCCTAAAGAAAGGAGTTTGCTTTTCTCCAAAACCATTTTTACTATGATTTGCTTGGTCTATTGCATACAAATTCCACACCACTTTGTCCGGATATGACTGCATGAAACCGGAAATATCCGGTTTTGTTTTGGCTAACTCAATCCCAGATATTGCCACAGCCCCTGTGTTTGTGTTTTCTGGATATTATCAATGATCATTATGGTTTTGAATGTTTTTTTTTTAATCAGGGAGCATTTAATTTTGTACAGGGAAACAATCACTGGTTCCACATGCAGAAACCAGTTCTTACTATTCGGGTATTCTAGGGAGAAATCTAGAGGAACGGCGGCAAACAAACATGATATTTCTGTTTGTATACATGACATTTTATGCACTTGCCTGAAGAAAGGAGTTTGCTTTTCTCCAAAACCATTTTTACTATGATTTGCTTGGTCTATTGCATACAAATTCCACACCACTTTGTCCGGATATGACTGCATGAAACCGGAAATATCCGCTTTTGTTTTGGCTAACTCAATCCCAGATTGCCACAGCCTCTGTGTTTGTGTTTTCTGGATATTATCAATGGTCATTATTGTTTTGAAATTTTTTTATCAGGGAACATTTAATTTTGTACTGGGAAACACTCAGTGGTTCCACATGGAGACACGAGCTCTACACATTCGTATTTTCTAAGCGAGAAACTAGAGGAACTGCGGCAAACAAACATGATATTTCTGTTTGTATACATGACATTTTATGCACTTGCCTAAAGAAAGGTGTTTGCTTTTCTCCAAAACCATTTTTACTATGATTTGCTTGGTCTATTGCATACAAATTCCACACCAATTTGTCCGGATATGACTGCATGAAACCGGAAATATCCGGTTTTGTTTTGGCTAACTCAATCCCAGATATTGCCATAGCCCCTGTGTTTGTGTTTTCTGGATATTATCAAAGGACTTTATTGTTTTGAAACATTTTTTTTATCAGTGAACATTTAATTTTGTACTGGGAAACCCTCAGTGGTTCCACATGGAGAAACCAGCTCTAAAAATTTGTAAATTATACGGAGAATGCTAGAGGAACTGCGGCAAACAAACATGATATTTCTGTTTGTATACATGACATTTTATGCACTTGCCTAAAGAAAGGAGTTTGCTTTTCTCCAGAACCATTTTACTATGATTTGCTTGGTCTATTGCATACAAATTCCACACCACTTTGTCCGGATATGACTGGATGAAAGGGGAAATATCCGCTTTTGTTTTGGCTAACTCAATCAGAGATATTGCGACAGCCTCTGTGTTTGTGTTTTCTGGATATTATCAAAGGACTTTATTGTTTTGAATGTTTTTATCAGGGAACATTTAATTTTGTACTGGGAAACTCTAATTGTTTCCACATGGAGACACCAGCTCTACACATTCGTATTTTCTAGGAGATAGCTAGAAGAACTGCGGCAAACAAACATGATATTTCTGTATGTATACATGACATTTTATGCACTTGCCTAAAGAAAGGACTTTGCTTTTCTCCAAAACATTTTTACTATGATTTGCTTGGTCTATTGCATACAAATTCCACACCACTTTGTCCGGATATGACTGCATGAAACCGGAAATATCCGGTTTTGTTTTGGCTAACTCAATCCCAGATTGCCACAGCCTCTGTGTTTGTGTTTTCTGGATATTATCAATGGTCATTATTGTTTTGAAATTTTTTTATCAGGGAACATTTAATTTTGTACTGGGAAACACTCAGTGGTTCCACATGGAGACACCAGCTCTACACATTCGTATTTTCTAAGCGAGAAACTAGAGGAACTGCGGCAAACAAACATGATATTTCTGTTTGTATACATGACATTTTATGCACTTGCCTAAAGAAAGGTGTTTGCTTTTCTCCAAAACCATTTTTACTATGATTTGCTTGGTCTATTGCATACAAATTCCACACCAATTTGTCCGGATATGACTGCATGAAACCGGAAATATCCGGTTTTGTTTTGGCTAACTCAATCCCAGATATTGCCATAGCCCCTGTGTTTGTGTTTTCTGGATATTATCAAAGGACTTTATTGTTTTGAAACATTTTTTTTATCAGGGAACATTTAATTTTGTACTGGGAAACCCTCAGTGGTTCCACATGGAGAAACCAGCTCTAAAAATTTGTAAATTATACGGAGAATGCTAGAGGAACTGCGGCAAACAAACATGATATTTCTGTTTGTATACATGACATTTTATGCACTTGCCTAAAGAAAGGAGTTTGCTTTTCTCCAGAACCATTTTACTATGATTTGCTTGGTCTATTGCATACAAATTCCACACCACTTTGTCCGGATATGACTGGATGAAAGGGGAAATATCCGCTTTTGTTTTGGCTAACTCAATCAGAGATATTGCGACAGCCTCTGTGTTTGTGTTTTCTGGATATTATCAAAGGACTTTATTGTTTTGAATGTTTTTATCAGGGAACATTTAATTTTGTACTGGGAAACTCTAATTGTTTCCACATGGAGACACCAGCTCTACACATTCGTATTTTCTAGGAGATAGCTAGAAGAACTGCGGCAAACAAACATGATATTTCTGTATGTATACATGACATTTTATGCACTTGCCTAAAGAAAGGACTTTGCTTTTCTCCAAAACATTTTTACTATGATTTGCTTGGTTTATTGCATACAAATTCCACACCACTTTGTCCGGATATGACTGCATGAAACCGGAAATATCCGGTTTTGTTTTGGCTAACTCAATCCCAGATTGCCACAGCCTCTGTGTTTGTGTTTTCTGGATATTATCAATGGTCATTATTGTTTTGAATGTTTTTTTTTTAATCAGTGAGCATTTAATTTTGTACAGGGAAACAATCACTGGTTCCACATGCAGAAACCAGTTCTTCCTATTCGTGTATTCTAGGGAGAAAACTAGAGGAATTGTGGGAAACAAACATGATATTTCTGTGTGTATACATGACATTTTATGCACTTGCCTAAAGAAAGCACTTTGCTTTTCTCCAAAACCATTTTACTATGATTTGCTTGGTCTATTGCATACAAATTCCACACCACTTTGTCCGGATATGACTGCATGAAACCGGAAATATCCGGTTTTGTTTTGGCTAACTCAATCCCAGATTGCCACAGCCTCTGTGTTTGTGTTTTCTGGATATTATCAATGATCATTATTGTTTTGAAAGTTTTTTTTTTTATCAGGGAACATTTAATTTTGTACTGGGAAACACTCAGTTGTACCACATGGAGACACCAGCTGTACGCATACGTATTTTCTAAGCGAGAAACTAGAGGAACTGCGGCAAACAAACATGATATTTCTGTTTGTATACATGACATTTTATGCACTTGCCTAAAGAAAGGACTTTGCTTTTCTCCAAAACATTTTTACTATGATTTGCTTAGTCTATTGCATACAAATTCCACACCACTTTGTCCGGATATGACTGCATGAAACGGGAAATATCCGGTTTTGTTTTGGCTAACTCAATCCCAGATTGCCACAGTCTCTGTGTTTGTGTTTTCTGGATATTACCAATGGTCATTATTGTTTTGAATGTTTTTTTTTTAATCAGTGAGCATTTAATTTTGTACAGGGAAACAATCACTGGTTCCACATGCAGAAACCAGTTCTTCCTATTCGTGTATTCTAGGGAGAAAACTAGAGGAATTGTGGGAAACAAACATGATATTTCTGTTTGTATACATGACATTTCATGCACTTGCCTAAAGAAATGAGTATGCTTTTCTCCAAAACCATTTTTACTATGATTTGCTTGGTCTATTGCATACAAATTCCACACCACTTTGTCCGGATATGACTGCATGAAACCGGAAATATCCGGTTTTCTTTTGGCTAACTCAATCCCAGATTGCCACAGCCTCTGTGTTTGTGTTTTCTGGATATTATCAATGATCATTATTGTTTTGAAAGTTTTTTTTTATCAGGGAACATTTAATTTTGTACTGGGAAACACTCAGTGGTTCCACATGGAGACACCAGCTGTACGCATACGTATTTTCTAAGCGAGAAACTAGAGGAACTGCGGCAAACAAACATGATATTTCTGTTTGTATACATGACATTTTATGCACTTGCCTAAAGAAAGGTGTTTGCTTTTCTCCAAAACCATTTTTACTATGATTTGCTTGGTCTATTGCATACAAATTCCACACCACTTTGTCCGGATATGACTGGATGAAAGGGGAAATATCCGCTTTTGTTTTGGCTAACTCAATCACAGATATTGCGACAGCCTCTGTGTTTGTGTTTTCTGGATATTATCAAAGGACTTTATTGTTTTGAATGTTTTTTATCAGGGAACATTTAATTTTGTACTGGGAAACTAAAATTGGTTCCACATGGAGACACCAGCTCTACACATTCGTATTTTCTAGGAGAAAGCTAGAAGAACTGCGGCAAACAAACATGATATTTCTGTTTGTATACATGACATTTTATGCACTTGCCTAAAGAAAGGAGTTTGCTTTTCTCCAAAACCATTTTTACTATGATTTGCTTGGTCTATTGCATACAAATTCCACTCCACTTTGTCCGGATATGACTGCATGAAACCGGAAATATCCGGTTTTCTTTTGGCTAACTCAATCCCAGATTGCCACAGTCTCTGTGTTTGTGTTTTCTGGATATTACCAATGGTCATTATTGTTTTGAATGTTTTTTTTTAATCAGTGAGCATTTAATTTTGTACAGGGAAACAATCACTGGTTCCACATGCAGAAACCAGTTCTTCCTATTCGTGTATTCTAGGGAGAAAACTAGAGGAATTGTGGGAAACAAACATGATATTTCTGTTTGTATACATGACATTTCATGCACTTGCCTAAAGAAATGAGTATGCTTTTCTCCAAAACCATTTTTACTATGATTTGCTTGGTCTATTGCATACAAATTCCACACCACTTTGTCTGGATATGACTGCATGAAACCGGAAATATCCGGTTTTCTTTTGGCTAACTCAATCCCAGATTGCCACAGCCTCTGTGTTTGTGTTTTCTGGATATTATCAATGATCATTATTGTTTTGAAAGTTTTTTTTTTATCAGGGAACATTTAATTTTGTACTGGGAAACACTCAGTGGTTCCACATGGAGACACCAGCTGTACGCATACGTATTTTCTAAGCGAGAAACTAGAGGAACTGCGGCAAACAAACATGATATTTCTGTTTGTATACATGACATTTTATGCACTTGCCTAAAGAAAGGTGTTTGCTTTTCTCCAAAACCATTTTTACTATGATTTGCTTGGTCTATTGCATACAAATTCCACACCACTTTGTCCGGATATGACTGGATGAAAGGGGAAATATCCGCTTTTGTTTTGGCTAACTCAATCACAGATATTGCGACAGCCTCTGTGTTTGTGTTTTCTGGATATTATCAAAGGACTTTATTGTTTTGAATGTTTTTTATCAGGGAACATTTAATTTTGTACTGGGAAACTAAAATTGGTTCCACATGGAGACACCAGCTCTACACATTCGTATTTTCTAGGAGAAAGCTAGAAGAACTGCGGCAAACAAACATGATATTTCTGTTTGTATACATGACATTTTATGCACTTGCCTAAAGAAAGGAGTTTGCTTTTCTCCAAAACCATTTTTACTATGATTTGCTTGGTCTATTGCATACAAATTCCACACCACTTTGTCCGGATATGACTGCATGAAACCGGAAATATCCGGTTTTGTTTTGGCTAACTCAATCCCAGATTGCCACAGCCTCTGTGTTTGTGTTTTCTGGATATTATCAATGGTCATTATTGTTTTGAATGTTTTTTTTTAATCAGTGAGCATTTAATTTTGTACAGGGAAACAATCACTGGTTCCACATGCAGAAACCAGTTCTTCCTATTCGTGTATTCTAGGGAGAAAACTAGAGGAATTGCGGGAAACAAACATGATATTTCTGTGTGTATACATGACATTTTATGCACTTGCCTAAAGAAAGCACTTTGCTTTTCTCCAAAACCATTTTACTATGATTTGCTTGGTCTATTGCATACAAATTCTACACCACTTTGTCCGGATATGACTGCATGAAACCGGAAATATCCGGTTTTGTTTTGGCTAACTCAATCCCAGATTGCCACAGCCTCTGTGTTTGTGTTTTCTGGATATTATCAATGATCATTATTGTTTTGAAAGTTTTTTTTTATCAGGGAACATTTAATTTTGTACTGGGAAACACTCAGTTGTTCCACATGGAGACACCAGCTGTACGCATACGTATTTTCTAAGCGAGAAACTAGAGGAACTGCGGCAAACAAACATGATATTTCTGTTTGTATACATGACATTTTATGCACTTGCCTAAAGAAAGGTGTTTGCTTTTCTCCAAAACCATTTTTACTATGATTTGCTTGGTCTATTGCATACAAATTCCACACCACTTTGTCCGGATATGACTGGATGAAAGGGGAAATATCCGCTTTTGTTTTGGCTAACTCAATCACAGATATTGCGACAGCCTCTGTGTTTGTGTTTTCTGGATATTATCAAAGGACTTTATTGTTTTGAATGTTTTTTATCAGGGAACATTTAATTTTGTACTGGGAAACTAAAATTGGTTCCACATGGAGACACCAGCTCTACACATTCGTATTTTCTAGGAGAAAGCTAGAAGAACTGCGGCAAACAAACATGATATTTCTGTTTGTATACATGACATTTTATGCACTTGCCTAAAGAAAGGAGTTTGCTTTTCTCCAAAACCATTTTTACTATGATTTGCTTGGTCTATTGCATACAAATTCCACACCACTTTGTCCGGATATGACTGCATGAAACCGGAAATATCCGGTTTTGTTTTGGCTAACTCAATCCCAGATTGCCACAGCCTCTGTGTTTGTGTTTTCTGGATATTATCAATGGTCATTATTGTTTTGAATGTTTTTTTTTTAATCAGTGAGCATTTAATTTTGTACAGGGAAACAATCACTGGTTCCACATGCAGAAACCAGTTCTTCCTATAAGTGTATTCTAGGGAGAAAACTAGAGGAATTGCGGGAAACAAACATGATATTTCTGTGTGTATACATGACATTTTATGCACTTGCCTAAAGAAAGCACTTTGCTTTTCTCCAAAACCATTTTACTATGATTTGCTTGGTCTATTGCATACAAATTCCACACCACTTTGTCCGGATATGACTGCATGAAACCGGAAATATCCGGTTTTGTTTTGGCTAACTCAATCCCAGATTGCCACAGCCTCTGTGTTTGTGTTTTCTGGATATTATCAATGATCATTATTGTTTTGAAAGTTTTTTTTTTAATCAGGGAACATTTAATTTTGTACTGGGAAACACTCAGTTGTTCCACATGGAGACACCAGCTGTACGCATACGTATTTTCTAAGCGAGAAACTAGAGGAACTGCGGCAAACAAACATGATATTTCTGTTTGTATTCATGACATTTTATGCACTTGCCTAAAGAAAGGAGTTTGCTTTTCTCCAAAACCATTTTTACTATGATTTGCTTGGTCTATTGCATACAAATTCCACACCAATTTGTCCGGATATGACTGCATGAAACCGGAAATATCCGGTTTTGTTTTGGCTAACTCAATCCCAGATATTGCCATAGCCCCTGTGTTTGTGTTTTCTGGATATTATCAAAGGACTTTATTGTTTTGAAACATTTTTTTTATCAGGGAACATTTAATTTTGTACTGGGAAACCCTCAGTGGTTCCACATGGAGAAACCAGCTCTAAACATTTGTAAATTATACGGAGAATGCTAGAGGAACTGCGGCAAACAAACATGATATTTCTGTTTGTATACATGACATTTTATGCACTTGCCTAAAGAAAGGAGTTTGCTTTTCTCCAGAACCATTTTACTATGATTTGCTTGGTCTGTTGCATACAAATTCCACACCACTTTGTCCGGATATGACTGGATGAAAGGGGAAATATCCGGTTTTGTTTTGGCTAACTCAATCAGAGATATTGCGACAGCCTCTGTGTTTGTGTTTTCTGGATATTATCAAAGGACTTTATTGTTTTGAATGTTTTTATCAGGGAACATTTAATTTTGTACTGGGAAACTCTAATTGTTTCCACATGGAGACACCAGCTCTACACATTCGTATTTTCTAGGAGATAGCTAGAAGAACTGCGGCAAACAAACATGATATTTCTGTATGTATACATGACATTTTATGCACTTGCCTAAAGAAAGGACTTTGCTTTTCTCCAAAACATTTTTACTATGATTTGATTAGTCTATTGAATACAAATTCCACACGACTTTGTCCGGATATGACTGCATGAAACCGGAAATATCCGGTTTTGTTTTGGCTAACTCAATCCCAGATTGCCACAGCCTCTGTGTTTGTGTTTTCTGGATATTACCAATGGTCATTATTGTTTTGAATGTTTTTTTTTTTTTTAATCAGTGAGCATTTAATTTTGTACAGGGAAACAATCACTGGTTCCACATGCAGAAACCAGTTCTTCCTATTCGTGTATTCTAGGGAGAAAACTAGAGGAATTTCGGGAAACAAACATGATATTTCTGTTTGTATACATGACATTTTATGCACTTGTCCAACGAAAATACTTTGCTTTTCTCCAAAACCATTTTTATTATGATTTGCTTGGTCTATTGCATACAAATTCCACACCACTTTGTCCGGATATGACTGCATGAAACCGGAAATATCCGGTTTTGTTTTGGCTAACTCAATCACAGATATTGCGACAGCCTCTGTTTTTGTGTTTTCTGGATATTATGAAAGGACTTTATTGTTTTGAAACATTTTTTTTTATCAGGGAACATTTAATTTTGTACTGGGAAACCCTCAGTTGTTCCACATGGAGAAACCAGCTCTAAACATTTGGAAATTATACGGAGAATGCTAGAGGAACTGCAGCACACAAACATGATAATTCTGTTTGTATACATGACATTTTATGCACCTGCCTAATGAAATGACTTTGCTTTTCTCCAAAACCATTTTTACTATGATTTGCTTGGTCTATTGCATACAAATTCCACACCACTTTGTCCAGATATGACTGGATGAAAGGGGAAATATCCGGTTTTGTTTTGGCTAACTCAATCCCAGATATTGCCACAGCCCCTGTGTTGGTGTTTTCTGGATATTATCAATGGTCTTTATTGTTTGGAACGTTTTTTTTTTTTATCAGGGAACATTTAATTTTGTACAGGGAAACAATCACTGGTTCCACACGCATGAAACCAGTTCTTCCTATTCGTGTATTCTTGGGAGAAAACTAGAGGAACTGCGGCAAACAAACATGATATTTCTGTTTGTATACATGACATTTTATGCACTTGCCTAAAGAAAGCACTTTGCTTTTCTCCAAAACCATTTTTACTATGATTTTCTTGGTCCATTGCATAGGAATTCCACACCACTTTGTCCGGATATGACTGCATGAAACCGGAAATATCCGGCTTTGTTTTGGCTAACTC
This sequence comes from Lepus europaeus, assembly GCF_033115175.1. Taxonomy (NCBI): domain Eukaryota; kingdom Metazoa; phylum Chordata; class Mammalia; order Lagomorpha; family Leporidae; genus Lepus; species Lepus europaeus. The sequence continues at coordinate 40,172,708 of NC_084847.1, read as the reverse complement.
AATCCCAGATATTGCCACAGATTCTGTGTTTGTGTTTTCTGGATATTATCAATGGTCATTATTGTTTTGAACGTTTTTTTTTTATCAGGGAACATTTAATTTTGTACTGGGAAACACTCAGTGGTTCCACATGGAGACACCAGCTGTACGCATACGTATTTTCTAAGCGAGAAACTAGAGGAACTGCGGCAAACAAACATGATATTTCTGTTTGTATACATGACATTTTATGCACTTGCCTAAAGAAAGGAGTTTGCTTTTCTCCAAAACCATTTTTACTATGATTTGTTTGGTCTATTGCATACAAATTCCACACCACTTTGTCCGGATATGACTGGATGAAAGGGGAAATATCCGCTTTTGTTTTGGCTAACTCAATCACAGATATTGCGACAGCCTCTGTGTTTGTGTTTTCTGGATATTATCAAATTATTGTTTTGAATGTTTTTTATCAGGGAACATTTAATTTTGTACTGGGAAACTAAAATTGGTTCCACATGGAGACACCAGCTCTACACATTCGTATTTTCTAGGAGAAAGCTAGAAGAACTGCGGCAAACAAACATGATATTTATGTTTGTATACATGACATTTTATGCACTTGCCTAAAGAAAGGACTTTGCTTTTCTCCAAAACCATTTTTACTATGATTTTCTTGGTCCATTGCATAGGAATTCCACACCACTTTTCCAGGATATGACTGCATGAAACCGGAAATATCCGGCTTTGTTTTGGCTAACACAATCCCAGATATTGCCACAGACTCTGTGTTTGTGTTTTCTGGATATTATCAATGATCATTATTGTTTTGAAAGTTTTTTTTTTATCAGGGAACATTTAATTTTGTACTGGGAAACACTCAGTGGTTCCACATGGAGACACCAGCTGTACGCATACGTATTTTCTAAGCGAGAAACTAGAGGAACTGCGGCAAACAAATATGATATTTCTGTTTGTATACATGACATTTTATGCACTTGCCTAAAGAAAGGAGTTTGCTTTTCTCCAAAACCATTTTTACTATGATTTTCTTGGTCTATTGCATACAAATTCCACACCACTTTGTCCGGATATGACTGGATGAAAGGGGAAATATCCGCTTTTGTTTTGGCTAACTCAATCACAGATATTGCGACAGCCTCTGTGTTTCTGTTTTCTGGATATTATCAAATTATTGTTTTGAATGTTTTTTATCAGGGAACATTTAATTTTGTACTGGGAAACTCTAATTGGTTCCACATGGAGACACCAGCTCTACACATTCGTATTTTCTATGAGAGAAAGCTAGAAGAACTGCGGCAAACAAACATGATATTTCTGTTTGTATACATGACATTTTATGCACTTGTCCAACGAAAAGACTTTGCTTTTCTCCAAAACCATTTTTACTATGATTTGCTTGGTCTATTGCATACAAATTCCACACCACTTTGTCCGGATATGACTGCATGAAACCGGAAATATCCGGTTTTCTTTTGGCTAACTCAATCCCAGATTGCTACTGCCTCTGTGTTTGTGTTTTCTGGATATTACCAATGGTCATTATTGTTTTGAATGTTTTTTTTTAATCAGTGAGCATTTAATTTTCTACATGGAAATAATCCCTGGTTCCACATGCAGAAACCAGTTCTTCCTATTCGTGTATTCTAGGGAGAAAGCCTGAGGAATTTCGGGAAACAAACATGATATTTCTGTTTGTATACATGACATTTTATGCACTTGCCTAAAGAAAGGAGTTTGCTTTTCTCCAAAAACATTTTTACTATGATTTGCTTGGTCTATTGCATACAAATTCCACACCACTTTGTCCGGATATGACTGCATGAAACCGGAATTATCCGGTTTTCTTTTGGCTAACTCAATCCCAGATTGCCACTGCCTCTGTGTTTGTGTTTTCTGGATATTACCAATGGTCATTATTGTTTTGAATGTTTTTTTTTTAATCAGTGAGCATTTAATTTTGTACAGGGAAATAATCACTGGTTCCACATGCAGAAACCAGTTCTTCCTATTCGTGTATTCTAGGGAGAAATCTAGAGGAACTGCGGCAAGCAAATATGATATTTCTGTTTGTATACATGACATTTTATGCACTTGCCTGAAGAAAGGAGTTTGCTTTTCTCCAAAACCATTTTTACTATGATTTGCTTGGTCTATTGCATACAAATTCCACACCACTTTGTCCGGATATGACTGCATGAAACCGGAAATATCCGGTTTTGTTTTGGCTAACTCAATCCCAGATATTGCCACAGCCTCTGTGTTTGTGTTTTCTGGATATTATCAATGGTCATTATTGTTTTGAACATTTTTTTTAATCAGGGAGCATTTCATTTTGTACAGGGAAACAATCACTGGTTCCACATGCATGAAACCAGTTCTTCCTATTCGTGTATTCTTGGGAGAAAACTAGAGGAACTGCGGCAAACAAACATGATATTTCTGTTTGTATACATGACATTTTATGCACTTGCCTAAAGAAAGGAGTTTGCTTTTCTCCAAAACCATTTTTACTATGATTTGCTTGGTCTATTGCATACAAATTCCACACCACTTTGTCCGGATATGACTGCATGGAACCGGAAATATCCGGTATTCTTTTGGCTAACTCAATCCCAGATTGACACAGCCTCTGTGTTTGTGTTTTCTGGATATTATCAATGATCATTATTGTTTTGAAAGTTTTTTTTATCAGGGAACATTTAATTTTATACTGGGAAACTCTAATTGGTTCCACATGGAGACACCAGCTCTACACATTCGTATTTTCTATGAGAGAAAGCTAGAAGAACTGCGGCAAACAAACATGATATTTCTGTTTGTATACATGACATTTTATGCACTTGTCCAACGAAAAGACTTTGCTTTTTTCCAAAACCATTTTTACTATGATTTGCTTGGTCTATTGCATACAAATTCCACACCACTTTGTCCGGATATGACTGCATGAAACCGGAAATATCCGGTTTTGTTTTGGCTAACTCAATCCCAGATATTGCCATAGCCCCTGTGTTTGTGTTTTCTGGATATTATCAAAGGAGTTTATTGTTTTGAAACATTTTTTTTATCAGGGAACATTTAATTTTGTACTGGGAAACCCTCAGTGGTTCCACATGGAGAAACCAGCTCTAAACATTTGTAATTTATACGGAGAATGCTAGAGGAACTGCAGCAGAAAAACATGATATTTCTGTTTGTATACATGACATTTTATGCACCTGCCTAATGAAATGACTTTGCTTTTCTCCAAAACCATTTTTACTATGATTTGCTTGGTCTATTGCATACAAATTCCACACCACTTTGTCCGGATATGACTGGATGAAAGGGGAAATATCCGCTTTTGTTTTGGCTAACTCAATCACAGATACTGCGATAGCCTCTGTGTTTTTGTTTTCTGGATATTATGAAAGGACTTTATTGTTTTGAATGTTTTTTATCAGGGAACATTTAATTTTGTACTGGGAAACTCTAATTGGTTCCACATGGAGACACCAGCTCTACACATTCGTATTTTCTATGAGAGATAGCTAGAAGAACTGCGGCAAACAAACATGATATTTCTGTTTGTATACATGACATTTTATGCACTTGTCCAACGAAAAGACTTTGCTTTTCTCCAAAACCATTTTTACTATGATTTGCTTGGTCTATTGCATACAAATTCCACACCACTTTGTCCGATATGACTGCATGAAACCGGAAATATCCGGTTTTGTTTTGGCTAACTCAATCCCAGATTGCCACAGCCTCTGTGTTTGTGTTTTCTGGATATTACCAATGGTCATTATTGTTTTTAATGTTTTTTTAATCAGGGAGCATTTAATTTTGTACAGGGAAGCAATCACTGGTTCCACATGCAGAAACCAGTTCTTCCTATTCGTGTATTCTAGGGAGAAAACTAGAGGAACTGCGGGAAACAAACATGATATTTCTGTTTGTATACATGACATTTTATGCACTTGCCTTAAGAAAGGAGTTTGCTTTTCTCCAAAAACATTTTTACTATGATTTGCTTGGTCTATTGCATACAAATTCCACACCACTTTGTCCGGATATGACTGCATGAAACCGGAAATATCCGGTTTTGTTTTGGCTAACTCAATCCCAGATTGACACAGCCTCTGTGTTTGTGTTTTCTGGATATTATCAAAGGAGTTTATTGTTTTGAAACATTTTTTTTATCAGGGAACATTTAATTTTGTACTGGGAAACCCTCAGTGGTTCTACATGGAGAAACCAGCTCTAAACATTTGTAATTTATACGGAGAATGCTAGAGGAACTGCAGCAGAAAAACATGATATTTCTGTTTGTATACATGACATTTTATGCACCTGCCTAATGAAATGACTTTGCTTTTCTCCAAAACCATTTTTACTATGATTTGCTTGGTCTATTGCATACAAATTCCACACCACTTTGTCCGGATATGACTGGATGAAAGGGGAAATATCCGCTTTTGTTTTGGCTAACTCAATCACAGATATTGCGATAGCCTCTGTGTTTTTGTTTTCTGGATATTATCAAAGGACTTTATTGTTTTGAATGTTTTTTATCAGGGAACATTTAATTTTGTACTGGGAAACTCTAATTGGTTCCACATGCAGACACCAGCTCTACACATTCGTATTTTCTAGGAGAAAGCTAGAAGAACTTCGGCAAACAAACATGATATTTCTATTTGTATACATGACATTTTATGCACTTGTCCAACGAAAAGACTTTGCTTTTCTCCAAAACCATTTTTACTATGATTTGCTTGGTCTATTGCATACAAATTCCACACCACTTTGTCCGATATGACTGCATGAAACCGGAAATATCCGGTTTTGTTTTGGCTAACTCAATCCCAGATTGCCACAGCCTCTGTGTTTGTGTTTTCTGGATATTACCAATGGTCATTATTGTTTTTAAAGTTTTTTTAATCAGGGAGCATTTAATTTTGTACAGGGAAGCAATCACTGGTTCCACATGCAGAAACCAGTTCTTCCTATTCGTGTATTCTAGGGAGAAAACTAGAGGAACTGCGGGAAACAAACATGATATTTCTGTTTGTATACATGACATTTTATGCACTTGCCTTAAGAAAGGAGTTTGCTTTTCTCCAAAACCATTTTTACTATGATTTACTTGGTCAATTGCATACAAATTCCACACCGCTTTGTCCGGATATGACTGCATGAAACCGGAAATATCCGGTTTTCTTTTGGCTAACTCAATCCCAGATTGCCACAGCTTCTGTGTTTGTGTTTTCTGGATATTATCAATGATCATTATTGTTTGGAACGTTTTTTTTAATCAGGGAGCATTTAATTTTGTACAGGGAAAGAATCACTGGTTCCACATGGAGAAACCAGCTCCAAACATTTGTAATTTCTAAGCGAGAAACTAGAGGAACTGAGGCAAACAAACCTGATATTTCTGTGTGTATACATGACCTTTTATGCACTTGCCTGAAGAAAGGAGTTTGCTTTTCTCCAAAACCATTTTTACTATGATTTGCTTGGTCTATTGCATACAAATTCCACACCACTTTGTTCGGATATGACTGGATGAAAGGGGAAATATCCGGTTTTGTTTTGGCTAACTCAATCCCAGTTATTGCCATAGCCCCTGTGTTTGTGTTTTCTGGATATTATCAATGGTCATTATTGTTTTGAACGTTTTTTTTTTCAATCAGGGAGCATTTAATTTTGTACAGGGAAACAATCACTGGTTCCACATGCAGAAACCAGTTTTGCTTATTCGTGTATTCTAGGGGGAAAACTAGAGGAACTGCGGCAAACAAACATGATATTTCTGTTTGTATACATGACATTTTATGCACTTGCCTAAAGAAAGGACTTTGCTTTTCTCCAAAACCATTTTACTATGATTTGCTTGGTCTATTGCATATAAATTCCACACCACTTTGTCCGGATATGACTGGATGAAAAGGGAAATATCCGCTTTTGTTTTGGCTAACTCAATCACAGATATTGCGACAGCCTCTGTGTTTGTGTTTTCTGGATATTATCAAAGGACTTTATTGTTTTGAATGTTTTTTATCAGGGAACATTTAATTTTGTACTGGGAAACTCTAATTGGTTCCACATGGAGACACCAGCTCTACACATTCGTATTTTCTAGGAGAAAGCTAGAAGAACTGCGGCAAACAAACATGATATTTCTGTTTGTATACATGACATTTTATGCACTTGCCTAAAGAAAGGAGTTTGCTTTTCTCCAAAACCATTTTTACTATGATTTGCTTGGTCTATTGCATACAAATTCCACACCACTTTGTCCGGATATGACTGCATGAAACCGGAAATATCCGGTTTTCTTTTGGCTAACTCAATCCCAGATATTGCCACAGCCCCTGTGTTTGTGTTTTCTGGATATTTTCAGTGGTCATTATTGTTTTGAATGTTTTTTTTTAATCAGGGAGCATTTAATTTTGTACAGGGAAACAATCACTGGTTCCACATGCAGAAACCAGTTCTTCCTATTCGGGTATTCTAGGGAGAAATCTAGAGGAACGGCGGCAAACAAACATGATATTTCTGTTTGTATACTTGACATTTTATGCACTTGCCTGAAGAAAGGAGTTTGCTTTTCTCCAAAACCATTTTTACTATGATTTGCTTGGTCTATTGCATACAAATTCCACACCACTTTGTCCGGATATGACTGCATGAAACCGGAAATATCCGGTTTTGTTTTGGCTAACTCAATCCCAAATTGCCACAGCCTCTGTGTTTGTGTTTTCTGGATATTATCAATGGTCATTATTGTTTTGAATTGTTTTTTTTATCAGGGAACATTTAATTTTGTACTGGGAAACACTCAGTGGTTCCACATGGAGACACCAGCTCTACACATTCGTATTTTCTAAGCGAGAAACTAGAGGAACTGCGGCAAACAAACCTGATATTTCTGTTTGTATACATGACATTTTATGCACTTGCCTTAAGAAAGGAGTTTGCTTTTCTCCAAAACCATTTTTACTATGATTTACTTGGTCAATTGCATACAAATTCCACACCGCTTTGTCCGGATATGACTGCATGAAACCGGAAATATCTGGTTTTCTTTTGGCTAACTCAATCCCAGATTGCCACAGCTTCTGTGTTTGTGTTTTCTGGATATTATCAATGATCATTATTGTTTGGAACGTTTTTTTTAATCAGGGAGCATTTAATTTTGTACAGGGAAAGAATCACTGGTTCCACATGGAGAAACCAGCTCCAAACATTTGTAATTTCTAAGCGAGAAACTAGAGGAACTGCGGCAAACCAACCTGATATTTCTGTTTGTATACATGACATTTTATGCAATGCCTAAAGAAAGGAGTTTGCTTTTCTCCAAAACCATTTTTACTATGATTTGCTTGGTCTATTGCATACAAATTCCACACCACTTTGTCCGGATATGACTGCATGAAACCGGAAATATCCGGTTTTGTTTTGGCTAACTCAATCCCAGATTGCCACAGCCTCTGGTTTGTGTTTTCTGGATATTATCAATGATCATTATTGTTTTGAAAGTTTTTTTTTATCAGGGAACATTTAATTTTGTACTGGAAAACACTCAGTGGTTCCACATGGAGACACCAGCTCTACGCATACGTATTTTCTAAGCAAGAAACTAGAGGAACTGCGGCAAACAAACATGATATTTCTGTTTGTATACATGACATTTTATGCACTTGCCTAAAGAAAGGACTTTGCTTTTCTCCAAACCATTTTTACTATGATTTGCTTGGTCTATTGCATACAAATTCCACACCACTTTGTCCGGATATGACTGGATGAAAGTGGAAATATCCGGTTTTGTTTTAGCTAACTCAATCCCAGATATTGCCATAGCCCCTGTGTTTGTGTGTTCTGGATATTATCAAAGGACTTTATTGATTTGAATGTTTTTTATCAGGGAACATTTAATTTTATACTGGGAAACTCTAATTGGTTCCACATGGAGACACCAGCTCTACACATTCGTATTTTCTAGGAGAAAGCTAGAAGAACTGCAGCAAACAAACATGATATTTCTATTTGTATACATGACATTTTATGCACTTGTCCAACGAAAAGACTTTGCTTTTCTCCAAAACCATTTTTACTATGATTTGCTTGGTCTATTGCATACAAATTCCACACCACTTTGTCCGGATATGACTGCATGAAACCGGAAATATCCGGTTTTGTTTTGGCTAACTCAATCCCAGATTGCCACAGCCTCTGTGTTTGTGTTTTCTGGATATTATCAATGGTCATTATTCTTTTGAATTTTTTTTAATCAGGGAGCATTTAATTTTGTACAGGGAAACAATCACTGGTTCCACATGCAGAAACCAGCTCTAAACATTTGTAATTTATACGGAGAATGCTAGAGGAACTGCAGCAAACAAACATGATATTTCTGTTTGTATACATGACATTTTATGTACTTGCCTAATGAAATGACTTTGCTTTTCTCCAAAACCATTTTTACTGTAATTCTCTCAGTCCATTGCATAGGAATTCCACACCACTTTGTCCGGATATGACTGGATGAAAGGGGAAATATCCGCTTTTGTTTAGGCTAACTCAATCACAGATATTGTGACAGCCTCTGTGTTTCTGCTTTCTGGATATTATCAAAGGACTTTATTGTTTTGAATGTTTTTTATCAGGAAACATTTAATTTTGTACTGGGAAACTCTAATTGGTTCCACATGGAGACACCAGCTCTACACATTCATATTTTCTAGGAGAAAGCTAGAAGAACTGCGGCAAACAAACATGATATTTCTGTTTGTATACATGACATTTTATGCACTTGTCCAACGAAAAGACTTTGCTTTTCTCCAAAACCATTTTTACTATGATTTGCTTGGTCTATTGCATACAAATTCCACACCACTTTGTCCGGATATGACTGCATGAAACCGGAAATATCCGGTTTTGTTTTGGCTAACTCAATCCCAGATTGCCACAGCCTCTGTGTTTGTGTTTTCTGGATATTACCAATGGTCATTATTGTTTTGAATGTTTTTTTTAATCAGGGAGCATTTAATTTTGTACAGGGAAGCAATCACTGGTTCCACATCCAGAAACCAGTTCTCCTATTCGTGTATTCTAGGGAGAAAACTAGAGGAACTGCGGGAAACAAACCTGATATTTCTGTTTGTATACATGACATTTTATGCACTTGCCTAAAGAAAGGAGTTTGCTTTTCTCCAAAACCATTTTTACTATGATTTATTTGGTCAATTGCATACAAATTCCACACCGCTTTGTCCGGATATGACTGCATGAAACCGGAAATATCCGGTTTTGTTTTGGCTAACTCAATCCCAGATTGCCACAGCCTCTGTGTTTGTGTTTTCTGGATATTATCAATGATCATTATTGTTTTGAACGTTTTTTTTTAATCAGGGAGCATTTAATTTTGTACAGGGAAAGAATCTCTGGTTCCACATGGAGAAACCAGCTCTAAACTTTTGTAGTTTCTAAGCGAGAAACTAGAGGAACTGCGGCAAACCAACCTGATATTTCTGTTTGTATACATGACATTTTATGCAATGCCTTAAGAAAGGAGTTTGCTTTTCTCCAAAACCATTTTTAGTATGAATTTCTTGGTCTATTGCATACAAATTCCACACCACTTTGTCCGGATATGACTGCATGAAACCGGAAATATCCGGTTTTGTTTTGGCTAACTCAATCCCAGATTGCCACAGCCTCTGTGTTTGTGTTTTCTGGATATTACCAATGGTCATTATTGTTTTGAATGTTTTTTTAATCAGGGAGCATTCAATTTTGTACAGGGAAGCAATCACTGGTTCCACATGCAGAAACCAGTTCTTCCTATTCGTGTATTCTAGGGAGAAAACTAGAGGAACTGCGGGAAACAAACATGATATTTCTGTTTGTATACATGACATTTTATGCACTTGCCTTAAGAAAGGAGTTTGCTTTTCTCCAAAACCATTTTTACTATGATTTACTTGGTCAATTGCATACAAATTCCACACCGCTTTGTCCGGATATGACTGCATGAAACCGGAAATATCTGGTTTTCTTTTGGCTAACTCAATCCCAGATTGCCACAGCTTCTGTGTTTGTGTTTTCTGGATATTATCAATGATCATTATTGTTTGGAACGTTTTTTTTAATCAGGGAGCATTTAATTTTGTACAGGGAAAGAATCACTGGTTCCACATGGAGAAACCAGCTCCAAACATTTGTAATTTCTAAGCGAGAAACTAGAGGAACTGCGGTAAACCAATCTGATATTTCTGTTTGTATACATGACATTTTATGCAATGCCTAAAGAAAGGAGTTTGCTTTTCTCCAAAACCATTTTTACTATGATTTGCTTGGTCTATTGCATACAAATTCCACACCACTTTGTCCGGATATGACTGCATGAAACCGGAAATATCCGGTTTTGTTTTGGCTAAATCAATCCCAGATTGCCACAGCCTCTGGTTTGTGTTTTCTGGATATTATCAATGATCATTATTGTTTTGAAAGTTTTTTTTTTTTATCAGGGAACATTTAATTTTGTACTGGAAAACACTCAGTGGTTCCACATGGAGACACCAGCTCTACGCATACGTATTTTCTAAGCAAGAAACTAGAGGAACTGCGGCAAACAAACATGATATTTCTGTTTGTATACATGACATTTTATGCACTTGCCTTAAGAAAGGAGTTTGCTTTTCTCCAAAACCATTTTTACTATGATTTGCTTGGTCTATTGCATACAAATTCCACACCACTTTGTCCGGATATGACTGGATGAAAGGGGAAATATCCGGTTTTGTTTTGGCTAACTCAATCCCTGTTATTGCCATAGCCCCTGTGTTTGTGTTTTCTGGATATTATCAATGGTCATTATTGTTTTGAACGTTTTTTTTTTTAATCAGGGAGCATTTAATTTTGTACAGGGAAACAATCACTGGTTCCACATGCAGAAACCTGTTTTTCTTATTCGTGTATTCTAGGGAGAAAACTAGAGGAACTGCGGCAAACAAACATGATATTTCTGTTTGTATACATGACATTTTATGCACTTGCCTAAAGAAAGGACTTTGCTTTTCTCCAAAACCATTTTACTATGATTTGCTTGGTCTATTGCATATAAATTCCACACCACTTTGTCCGGATATGACTGGATGAAAGGGGAAATATCCGCTTTTGTTTTGGCTATCTCAATCACAGATATTGCGACAGCCTCTGTGTTTGTGTTTTCTGGATATTATCAAAGGACTTTATTGTTTTGAATGTTTTTTATCAGGGAACATTTAATTTTGTACTGGGAAACTCTAATTGGTTCCACATGGAGACACCAGCTCTACACATTCGTATTTTCTAGGAGAAAGCTAGAAGAACTGCGGCAAACAAACATGATATTTCTGTTTGTATACATGACATTTTATTCACTTGCCTAAAGAAAGCAGTTTGCTTTTCTCCAAAACCATTTTTACTATGATTTGCTTGGTCTATTGCATACAAATTCCACACCACTTTGTCCGGATATGACTGCATGAAACCGGAAATATCCGGTTTTGTTTTGGCTAACTCAATCCCAGATATTGCCACAGCCCCTGTGTTTGTGTTTTCTGGATATTATCAATGGTCATTATTGTTTTGAATGTTTTTTTTTAATCAGGGAGCATTTAATTTTGTACAGGGAAACAATCACTGGTTCCACATGCAGAAACCAGTTCTTCCTATTCGGGTATTCTAGGGAGAAATCTAGAGGAACGGCGGCAAACAAACCTGATATTTCTGTTTGTATACATGATATTTTATGCACTTGCCTAAAGAAAGGAGTTTGCTTTTCTCCAAACCATTTTTACTATGATTTGCTTGGTCTATTGCATACAAATTCCACACCACTTTGTCTGGATATGACTGGATGAAAGTGGAAATATCCGGTTTTGTTTTGGCTAACTCAATCCCAGATATTGCCATAGCCCCTGTGTTTGTGTGTTCTGGATATTATCAAAGGACTTTATTGTTTTGTATGTTTTTTATCAGGGAACATTTAATTTTGTACTGGGAAACTCTAATTGGTTCCACATGGAGACACCAGCTCTACACATTCGTATTTTCTAGGAGAAAGCTAGAAGTACAGCAGCAAACAAACATGATATTTCTGTTTGTATACATGACATTTTATTCACTTGCCTAAAGAAAGGAGTTTGCTTTTCTCCAAAACCATTTTTACTATGATTTGCTTGGTCTATTGCATACAAATTCCACACCACTTTGTCCGGATATGACTGCATGAAACCGGAAATATCCGGTTTTGTTTTGGCTAACTCAATCCCAGATTGCCACAGCCTCTGTGTTTGTGTTTTCTGGATATTACCAATGGTCATTATTGTTTTTAATGTTTTTTTAATCAGGGAGCATTTAATTTTGTACAGGGAAGCAATCACTGGTTCCACATGCAGAAACCAGTTCTTCCTATTCGTGTATTCTAGGGAGAAAACTAGAGGAACTGCGGGAAACAAACATGATATTTCTGTTTGTATACATGACATTTTATGCACTTGCCTTAAGAAAGGAGTTTGCTTTTCTCCAAAAACATTTTTACTATGATTTGCTTGGTCTATTGCATACAAATTCCACACCACTTTGTCCGGATATGACTGCATGAAACCGGAAATATCCGGTTTTGTTTTGGCTAACTCAATCCCAGATTGACACAGCCTCTGTGTTTGTGTTTTCTGGATATTATCAAAGGAGTTTATTGTTTTGAAACATTTTTTTTATCAGGGAACATTTAATTTTGTACTGGGAAACCCTCAGTGGTTCTACATGGAGAAACCAGCTCTAAACATTTGTAATTTATACGGAGAATGCTAGAGGAACTGCAGCAGAAAAACATGATATTTCTGTTTGTATACATGACATTTTATGCACCTGCCTAATGAAATGACTTTGCTTTTCTCCAAAACCATTTTTACTATGATTTGCTTGGTCTATTGCATACAAATTCCACACCACTTTGTCCGGATATGACTGGATGAAAGGGGAAATATCCGCTTTTGTTTTGGCTAACTCAATCACAGATATTGCGATAGCCTCTGTGTTTTTGTTTTCTGGATATTATCAAAGGACTTTATTGTTTTGAATGTTATTTATCAGGGAACATTTAATTTTGTACTGGGAAACTCTAATTGGTTCCACATGCAGACACCAGCTCTACACATTCGTATTTTCTAGGAGAAAGCTAGAAGAACTTCGGCAAACAAACATGATATTTCTATTTGTATACATGACATTTTATGCACTTGTCCAACGAAAAGACTTTGCTTTTCTCCAAAACCATTTTTACTATGATTTGCTTGGTCTATTGCATACAAATTCCACACCACTTTGTCCGATATGACTGCATGAAACCGGAAATATCCGGTTTTGTTTTGGCTAACTCAATCCCAGATTGCCACAGCCTCTGTGTTTGTGTTTTCTGGATATTACCAATGGTCATTATTGTTTTTAAAGTTTTTTTAATCAGGGAGCATTTAATTTTGTACAGGGAAGCAATCACTGGTTCCACATGCAGAAACCAGTTCTTCCTATTCGTGTATTCTAGGGAGAAAACTAGAGGAACTGCGGGAAACAAACATGATATTTCTGTTTGTATACATGACATTTTATGCACTTGCCTTAAGAAAGGAGTTTGCTTTTCTCCAAAACCATTTTTACTATGATTTACTTGGTCAATTGCATACAAATTCCACACCGCTTTGTCCGGATATGACTGCATGAAACCGGAAATATCCGGTTTTCTTTTGGCTAACTCAATCCCAGATTGCCACAGCTTCTGTGTTTGTGTTTTCTGGATATTATCAATGATCATTATTGTTTGGAACGTTTTTTTTAATCAGGGAGCATTTAATTTTGTACAGGGAAAGAATCACTGGTTCCACATGGAGAAACCAGCTCCAAACATTTGTAATTTCTAAGCGAGAAACTAGAGGAACTGAGGCAAACAAACCTGATATTTCTGTGTGTATACATGACCTTTTATGCACTTGCCTGAAGAAAGGAGTTTGCTTTTCTCCAAAACCATTTTTACTATGATTTGCTTGGTCTATTGCATACAAATTCCACACCACTTTGTTCGGATATGACTGGATGAAAGGGGAAATATCCGGTTTTGTTTTGGCTAACTCAATCCCAGTTATTGCCATAGCCCCTGTGTTTGTGTTTTCTGGATATTATCAATGGTCATTATTGTTTTGAACGTTTTTTTTTTCAATCAGGGAGCATTTAATTTTGTACAGGGAAACAATCACTGGTTCCACATGCAGAAACCAGTTTTTCTTATTCGTGTATTCTAGGGGGAAAACTAGAGGAACTGCGGCAAACAAACATGATATTTCTGTTTGTATACATGACATTTTATGCACTTGCCTAAAGAAAGGACTTTGCTTTTCTCCAAAACCATTTTACTATGATTTGCTTGGTCTATTGCATATAAATTCCACACCACTTTGTCCGGATATGACTGGATGAAAAGGGAAATATCCGCTTTTGTTTTGGCTAACTCAATCACAGATATTGCGACAGCCTCTGTGTTTGTGTTTTCTGGATATTATCAAAGGACTTTATTGTTTTGAATGTTTTTTATCAGGGAACATTTAATTTTGTACTGGGAAACTCTAATTGGTTCCACATGGAGACACCAGCTCTACACATTCGTATTTTCTAGGAGAAAGCTAGAAGAACTGCGGCAAACAAACATGATATTTCTGTTTGTATACATGACATTTTATGCACTTGCCTAAAGAAAGGAGTTTGCTTTTCTCCAAAACCATTTTTACTATGATTTGCTTGGTCTATTGCATACAAATTCCACACCACTTTGTCCGGATATGACTGCATGAAACCGGAAATATCCGGTTTTCTTTTGGCTAACTCAATCCCAGATATTGCCACAGCCCCTGTGTTTGTGTTTTCTGGATATTTTCAGTGGTCATTATTGTTTTGAATGTTTTTTTTTAATCAGGGAGCATTTAATTTTGTACAGGGAAACAATCACTGGTTCCACATGCAGAAACCAGTTCTTCCTATTCGGGTATTCTAGGGAGAAATCTAGAGGAACGGCGGCAAACAAACATGATATTTCTGTTTGTATACTTGACATTTTATGCACTTGCCTGAAGAAAGGAGTTTGCTTTTCTCCAAAACCATTTTTACTATGATTTGCTTGGTCTATTGCATACAAATTCCACACCACTTTGTCCGGATATGACTGCATGAAACCGGAAATATCCGGTTTTGTTTTGGCTAACTCAATCCCAAATTGCCACAGCCTCTGTGTTTGTGTTTTCTGGATATTATCAATGGTCATGATTGTTTTGAATTGTTTTTTTTATCAGGGAACATTTAATTTTGTACTGGGAAACACTCAGTGGTTCCACATGGAGACACCAGCTCTACACATTCGTATTTTCTAAGCGAGAAACTAGAGGAACTGCGGCAAACAAACCTGATATTTCTGTTTGTATACATGACATTTTATGCACTTGCCTTAAGAAAGGAGTTTGCTTTTCTCCAAAACCATTTTTACTATGATTTACTTGGTCAATTGCATACAAATTCCACACCGCTTTGTCCGGATATGACTGCATGAAACCGGAAATATCTGGTTTTCTTTTGGCTAACTCAATCCCAGATTGCCACAGCTTCTGTGTTTGTGTTTTCTGGATATTATCAATGATCATTATTGTTTGGAACGTTTTTTTTAATCAGGGAGCATTTAATTTTGTACAGGGAAAGAATCACTGGTTCCACATGGAGAAACCAGCTCCAAACATTTGTAATTTCTAAGCGAGAAACTAGAGGAACTGCGGCAAACCAACCTGATATTTCTGTTTGTATACATGACATTTTATGCAATGCCTAAAGAAAGGAGTTTGCTTTTCTCCAAAACCATTTTTACTATGATTTGCTTGGTCTATTGCATACAAATTCCACACCACTTTGTCCGGATATGACTGCATGAAACCGGAAATATCCGGTTTTGTTTTGGCTAACTCAATCCCAGATTGCCACAGCCTCTGGTTTGTGTTTTCTGGATATTATCAATGATCATTATTGTTTTGAAAGTTTTTTTTTATCAGGGAACATTTAATTTTGTACTGGAAAACACTCAGTGGTTCCACATGGAGACACCAGCTCTACGCATACGTATTTTCTAAGCAAGAAACTAGAGGAACTGCGGCAAACAAACATGATATTTCTGTTTGTATACATGACATTTTATGCACTTGTCCAACGAAAAGACTTTGCTTTTCTCCAAAACCATTTTTACTATGATTTGCTTGGTCTATTGCATACAAATTCCACACCACTTTGTCCGGATATGACTGCATGAAACCGGAAATATCCGGTTTTGTTTTGGCTAACTCAATCCCAGATTGCCACAGCCTCTGTGTTTGTGTTTTCTGGATATTATCAATGGTCATTATTCTTTTGAATTTTTTTTAATCAGGGAGCATTTAATTTTGTACAGGGAAACAATCACTGGTTCCACATGCAGAAACCAGCTCTAAACATTTGTAATTTATACGGAGAATGCTAGAGGAACTGCAGCAAACAAACATGATATTTCTGTTTGTATACATGACATTTTATGTACTTGCCTAATGAAATGACTTTGCTTTTCTCCAAAACCATTTTTACTGTAATTCTCTCAGTCCATTGCATAGGAATTCCACACCACTTTGTCCGGATATGACTGGATGAAAGGGGAAATATCCGCTTTTGTTTAGGCTAACTCAATCACAGATATTGTGACAGCCTCTGTGTTTCTGCTTTCTGGATATTATCAAAGGACTTTATTGTTTTGAATGTTTTTTATCAGGAAACATTTAATTTTGTACTGGGAAACTCTAATTGGTTCCACATGGAGACACCAGCTCTACACATTCATATTTTCTAGGAGAAAGCTAGAAGAACTGCGGCAAACAAACATGATATTTCTGTTTGTATACATGACATTTTATGCACTTGTCCAACGAAAAGACTTTGCTTTTCTCCAAAACCATTTTTACTATGATTTGCTTGGTCTATTGCATACAAATTCCACACCACTTTGTCCGGATATGACTGCATGAAACCGGAAATATCCGGTTTTGTTTTGGCTAACTCAATCCCAGATTGCCACAGCCTCTGTGTTTGTGTTTTCTGGATATTACCAATGGTCATTATTGTTTTGAATGTTTTTTTTAATCAGGGAGCATTTAATTTTGTACAGGGAAGCAATCACTGGTTCCACATCCAGAAACCAGTTCTCCTATTCGTGTATTCTAGGGAGAAAACTAGAGGAACTGCGGGAAACAAACCTGATATTTCTGTTTGTATACATGACATTTTATGCACTTGCCTAAAGAAAGGAGTTTGCTTTTTTCCAAAACCATTTTTACTATGATTTATTTGGTCAATTGCATACAAATTCCACACCGCTTTGTCCGGATATGACTGCATGAAACCGGAAATATCCGGTTTTGTTTTGGCTAACTCAATCCCAGATTGCCACAGCCTCTGTGTTTGTGTTTTCTGGATATTATCAATGATCATTATTGTTTTGAACGTTTTTTTTTAATCAGGGAGCATTTAATTTTGTACAGGGAAAGAATCTCTGGTTCCACATGGAGAAACCAGCTCTAAACTTTTGTAGTTTCTAAGCGAGAAACTAGAGGAACTGCGGCAAACCAACCTGATATTTCTGTTTGTATACATGACATTTTATGCAATGCCTAAAGAAAGGAGTTTGCTTTTCTCCAAAACCATTTTTAGTATGAATTTCTTGGTCTATTGCATACAAATTCCACACCACTTTGTCCGGATATGACTGCATGAAACCGGAAATATCCGGTTTTGTTTTGGCTAACTCAATCCCAGATTGCCACAGCCTCTGTGTTTGTGTTTTCTGGATATTACCAATGGTCATTATTGTTTTGAATGTTTTTTTAATCAGGGAGCATTCAATTTTGTACAGGGAAGCAATCACTGGTTCCACATGCAGAAACCAGTTCTTCCTATTCGTGTATTCTAGGGAGAAAACTAGAGGAACTGCGGGAAACAAACATGATATTTCTGTTTGTATACATGACATTTTATGCACTTGCCTTAAGAAAGGAGTTTGCTTTTCTCCAAAACCATTTTTACTATGATTTACTTGGTCAATTGCATACAAATTCCACACCGCTTTGTCCGGATATGACTGCATGAAACCGGAAATATCTGGTTTTCTTTTGGCTAACTCAATCCCAGATTGCCACAGCTTCTGTGTTTGTGTTTTCTGGATATTATCAATGATCATTATTGTTTGGAACGTTTTTTTTAATCAGGGAGCATTTAATTTTGTACAGGGAAAGAATCACTGGTTCCACATGGAGAAACCAGCTCCAAACATTTGTAATTTCTAAGCGAGAAACTAGAGGAACTGCGGTAAACCAATCTGATATTTCTGTTTGTATACATGACATTTTATGCAATGCCTAAAGAAAGGAGTTTGCTTTTCTCCAAAACCATTTTTACTATGATTTGCTTGGTCTATTGCATACAAATTCCACACCACTTTGTCCGGATATGACTGCATGAAACCGGAAATATCCGGTTTTGTTTTGGCTAAATCAATCCCAGATTGCCACAGCCTCTGGTTTGTGTTTTCTGGATATTATCAATGATCATTATTGTTTTGAAAGTTTTTTTTTTTTTATCAGGGAACATTTAATTTTGTACTGGAAAACACTCAGTGGTTCCACATGGAGACACCAGCTCTACGCATACGTATTTTCTAAGCAAGAAACTAGAGGAACTGCGGCAAACAAACATGATATTTCTGTTTGTATACATGACATTTTATGCACTTGCCTTAAGAAAGGAGTTTGCTTTTCTCCAAAACCATTTTTACTATGATTTGCTTGGTCTATTGCATACAAATTCCACACCACTTTGTCCGGATATGACTGGATGAAAGGGGAAATATCCGGTTTTGTTTTGGCTAACTCAATCCCTGTTATTGCCATAGCCCCTGTGTTTGTGTTTTCTGGATATTATCAATGGTCATTATTGTTTTGAACGTTTTTTTTTTTAATCAGGGAGCATTTAATTTTGTACAGGGAAACAATCACTGGTTCCACATGCAGAAACCTGTTTTTCTTATTCGTGTATTCTAGGGAGAAAACTAGAGGAACTGCGGCAAACAAACATGATATTTCTGTTTGTATACATGACATTTTATGCACTTGCCTAAAGAAAGGACTTTGCTTTTCTCCAAAACCATTTTACTATGATTTGCTTGGTCTATTGCATATAAATTCCACACCACTTTGTCCGGATATGACTGGATGAAAGGGGAAATATCCGATTTTGTTTTGGCTATCTCAATCACAGATATTGCGACAGCCTCTGTGTTTGTGTTTTCTGGATATTATCAAAGGACTTTATTGTTTTGAATGTTTTTTATCAGGGAACATTTAATTTTGTACTGGGAAACTCTAATTGGTTCCACATGGAGACACCAGCTCTACACATTCGTATTTTCTAGGAGAAAGCTAGAAGAACTGCGGCAAACAAACATGATATTTCTGTTTGTATACATGACATTTTATTCACTTGCCTAAAGAAAGCAGTTTGCTTTTCTCCAAAACCATTTTTACTATGATTTGCTTGGTCTATTGCATACAAATTCCACACCACTTTGTCCGGATATGACTGCATGAAACCGGAAATATCCGGTTTTGTTTTGGCTAACTCAATCCCAGATATTGCCACAGCCCCTGTGTTTGTGTTTTCTGGATATTATCAATGGTCATTATTGTTTTGAATGTTTTTTTTAATCAGGGAGCATTTAATTTTGTACAGGGAAACAATCACTGGTTCCACATGCAGAAACCAGTTCTTCCTATTCGGGTATTCTAGGGAGAAATCTAGAGGAACGGCGGCAAACAAACATGATATTTCTGTTTGTATACATGACATTTTATGCACTTGCCTGAAGAAAGGAGTTTGCTTTTCTCCAAAACCATTTTTACTATGATTTGCTTGGTCTATTGCATACAAATTCCACACCACTTTGTCCGGATATGACTGCATGAAACCGGAAATATCCAGTTTTGTTTTGGCTAACTCAATCCCAAATTGCCACAGCCTCTGTGTTTGTGTTTTCTGGATATTATCAATGGTCATTATTGTTTTGAATTTTTTTTTTTATCAGGGAACATTTAATTTTGTACTGGGAAACACTCAGTGGTTCCGCATGGAGACACCAGCTCTACACATTCGTATTTTCTAAGCGAGAAACTAGAGGAACTGCGGCAAACAAACCTGATATTTCTGTTTGTATACATGATATTTTATGCACTTGCCTAAAGAAAGGAGTTTGCTTTTCTCCAAAACCATTTTTACTATGATTTGCTTGGTCTATTGCATAGAAATTCCACACCACTTTGTCCGGATATGACTGCATGAAACCGGAAATATCCGGTTTTGTTTTGGCTAACTCAATCCCAGATATTGCCACAGCCCCTGTGTTTGTGTTTTCTGGATATTATCAATGGTCATTATTGTTTTGAACGTTTTTTTTTTTAATCAGGGAGCATTTAATTTTGTACAGGGAAACAATCACTGGTTCCACATGCAGAAACCAGTTCTTCCTATTCTTGTATTCTAGGGAGAAAACTAGAGGAACTGCGGCAAACAAACATGATATTTCTGTTTGTATACATGACATTTTATGCACTTGCCTAAAGAAAGGACTTTGCTTTTCTCCAAACCATTTTTACTATGATTTGCTTGGTCTATTGCATACAAATTCCACACCACTTTGTCTGGATATGACTGGATGAAAGTGGAAATATCCGGTTTTGTTTTGGCTAACTCAATCCCAGATATTGCCATAGCCCCTGTGTTTGTGTGTTCTGGATATTATCAAAGGACTTTATTGTTTTGAATGTTTTTTATCAGGGAACATTTAATTTTGTACTGGGAAACTCTAATTGGTTCCACATGGAGACACCAGCTCTACACATTCGTATTTTCTAGGAGAAAGCTAGAAGTACAGCAGCAAACAAACATGATATTTCTGTTTGTATACATGACATTTTATTCACTTGCCTAAAGAAAGGAGTTTGCTTTTCTCCAAAACCATTTTTACTATGATTTGCTTGGTCTATTGCATACAAATTCCACACCACTTTGTCCGGATATGACTGCATGAAACCGGAAATATCCGGTTTTGTTTTGGCTAACTCAATCCCAGATATTGCCACAGCCCCTGTGTTTGTGTTTTCTGGATATTATCAATGGTCATTATTGTTTTGAATGTTTTTTTTAATCAGGGAGCATTTAATTTTGTACAGGGAAACAATCACTGGTTCCACATGCAGAAACCAGTTCTTCCTATTCGGGTATTCTAGGGAGAAATCTAGAGGAACGGCGGCAAACAAACATGATATTTCTGTTTGTATACATGACATTTTATGCACTTGCCTGAAGAAAGGAGTTTGCTTTTCTCCAAAACCATTTTTACTATGATTTGCTTGGTCTATTGCATACAAATTCCACACCACTTTGTCCGGATATGACTGCATGAAACCGGAAATATCCAGTTTTGTTTTGGCTAACTCAATCCCAAATTGCCACAGCCTCTGTGTTTGTGTTTTCTGGATATTATCAATGGTCATTATTGTTTTGAATTGTTTTTTTTATCAGGGAACATTTAATTTTGTACTGGGAAACACTCAGTGGTTCCACATGGAGACACCAGCTCTACACATTCGTATTTTCTAAGCGAGAAACTAGAGGAACTGCGGCAAACAAACCTGATATTTCTGTTTGTATACATGACATTTTATGCACTTGCCTAAAGAAAGGAGTTTGCTTTTCTCCAAAACCATTTTTACTATGATTTGCTTGGTCTATTGCATACAAATTCCACACCACTTTGTCCGGATATGACTGCATGAAACCGGAAATATCCGGTTTTGTTTTGGCTAACTCAATCCCAGATATTGCCACAGCCCCTGTGTTTGTGTTTTCTGGATATTATCAATGGTCATTATTGTTTTGAACGTTTTTTTTTTAATCAGGGAGCATTTAATTTTGTACAGGGAAACAATCACTGGTTCCACATGCAGAAACCAGTTCTTCCTATTCTTGTATTCTAGGGAGAAAACTAGAGGAACTGCGGCAAACAAACATGATATTTCTGTTTGTATACATGACATTTTATGCACTTGCCTAAAGAAAGGACTTTGCTTTTCTCCAAACCATTTTTACTATGATTTGCTTGGTCTATTGCATACAAATTCCACACCACTTTGTCTGGATATGACTGGATGAAAGTGGAAATATCCGGTTTTGTTTTGGCTAACTCAATCCCAGATATTGCCATAGCCCCTGTGTTTGTGTGTTCTGGATATTATCAAAGGACTTTATTGTTTTGAATGTTTTTTATCAGGGAACATTTAATTTTGTACTGGGAAACTCTAATTGGTTCCACATGGAGACACCAGCTCTACACATTCGTATTTTCTAGGAGAAAGCTAGAAGAACAGCAGCAAACAAACATGATATTTCTATTTGTATACATGACATTTTATGCAATGCCTAAAGAAAGGAGTTTGCTTTTCTCCAAAACCATTTTACTATGATTTGCTTGGTCTATTGCATACAAATTCCACACCACTTTGTCCGGATATGACTGCATGAAACCGGAAATATCCGGTTTTGTTTTGGCTAACTCAATCCCAGATTGCCACAGCCTCTGGTTTGTGTTTTCTGGATATTATCAATGATCATTATTGTTTTGAAAGTTTTTTTTTTTATCAGGGAACATTTAATTTTGTACTGGAAAACACTCAGTGGTTCCACATGGAGACACCAGCTCTACGCATACGTATTTTCTAAGCAAGAAACTAGAGGAACTGCGGCAAACAAACATGATATTTCTGTTTGTATACATGACATTTTATGCACTTGCCTGAAGAAAGGAGTTTGCTTTTCTCCAAAACCATTTTTACTATGATTTGCTTGGTCTATTGCATACAAATTCCACACCACTTTGTCCGGATATGACTGGATGAAAGGGGAAATATCCGGTTTTGTTTTGGCTAACTCAATCCCTGTTGTTGCCACAGCCCCTGTGTTTGTGTTTTCTGGATATTATCAATGGTCATTATTGTTTTGAATTGTTTTTTTTATCAGGGAACATTTAATTTTGTACTGGGAAACACTCAGTGGTTCCACATGGAGACACCAGCTCTACACATTCGTATTTTCTAAGCGAGAAACTAGAGGAACTGCGGCAAACAAACCTGATATTTCTGTTTGTATACATGACATTTTATGCACTTGCCTAAAGAAAGGAGTTTGCTTTTCTCCAAAACCATTTTTACTATGATTTGCTTGGTCTATTGCATACAAATTCCACACCACTTTGTCTGGATATGACTGGATGAAAGTGGAAATATCCGGTTTTGTTTTGGCTAACTCAATCCCAGATATTGCCATAGCCCCTGTGTTTGTGTGTTCTGGATATTATCAAAGGACTTTATTGTTTTGAATGTTTTTTATCAGGGAACATTTAATTTTGTACTGGGAAACTCTAATTGGTTCCACATGGAGACACCAGCTCTACACATTCGTATTTTCTAGGAGAAAGCTAGAAGAACAGCAGCAAACAAACATGATATTTCTATTTGTATACATGACATTTTATGCACTTGTCCAACGAAAAGACTTTGCTTTTCCCCAAAACCATTTTTACTATGATTTGCTTGGTCTATTGCATACAAATTCCACACCACTTTGTCCGGATATGACTGCATGAAACCGGAAATATCCGGTTTTGTTTTGGCTAACTCAATCCCAGATTGCCACAGCCTCTGTGTTTGTGTTTTCTGGATATTATCAATGGTCATTATTCTTTTGAATCTTTTTTAATCAGGGAGCATTTAATTTTGTACAGGGAAACAATCACTGGTTCCACATGCAGAAACCAGCTCTAAACATTTGTAATTTATACGGAGAATGCTAGAGGAACTGCAGCAAACAAACATGATATTTCTGTTTGTATACATGACATTTTATGTACTTGCCTAATGAAATGACTTTGCTTTTCTCCAAAACCATTTTTACTGTAATTCTCTCAGTCCATTGCATACGAATTCCACACCACTTTGTCCGGATATGACTGGATGAAAGGGGAAATATCCGCTTTTGTTTTGGCTAACTCAATCACAGATATTGCGACAGCCTCTGTGTTTCTGTTTTCTGGATATTATCAAAGGACTTTATTGTTTTGAATGTTTTTTATCAGGAAACATTTAATTTTGTACTGGGAAACTCTAATTGGTTCCACATGGAGACACCAGCTCTACACATTCGTATTTTCTAGGAGAAAGCTAGAAGAACTGCGGCAAACAAACATGATATTTCTATTTGTATACATGACATTTTATGCACTTGTCCAACGAAAAGACTTTGCTTTTCTCCAAAACCAATTTTACTATGATTTGCTTGGTCTATTGCATACAAATTCCACACCACTTTGTCCGGATATGACTGCATGAAACCGGAAATATCCGGTTTTGTTTTCGCTAACTCAATCCCAGATTGCCACAGCCTCTGTGTTTGTGTTTTCTGGATATTACCAATGGTCATTATTGTTTTGAATGTTTTTTTTAATCAGGGAGCATTTAATTTTGTACAGGGAAGCAATCATTGGTTCCACATCCAGAAACCAGTTCTTCCTATTCGTGTATTCTAGGGAGAAAACTAGAGGAACTGCGGGAAGCAACCATGATATTTCTGTTTGTATACATGACATTTTATGCACTTGCCTAAAGAAAGGAGTTTGCTTTTCTCCAAAACCATTTTTACTATGATTTACTTGGTCAATTGCATACAAATTCCACACCGCTTTGTCCGGATATGACTGCATGAAACCGGAAATATCCGGTTTTGTTTTGGCTAACTCAATCCCAGATTGCCACAGCCTCTGTGTTTGTGTTTTCTGGATATTATCAATGATCATTATTGTTTGGAACGTTTTTTTTAATCAGGGAGCATTTAATTTTGTACAGGGAAAGAATCTCTGGTTCCACATGGAGAAACCAGCTCTAAACATTTGTAATTTCTAAGCGAGAAACTAGAGGAACTGCGGCAAACCAACCTGATATTTCTGTTTGTATACATGACATTTTATGCAATGCCTAAAGAAAGGAGTTTGCTTTTCTCCAAAACCATTTTTAGTATGAATTTCTTGGTCTATTGCATACAAATTCCACACCACTTTGTCCGGATATGACTGCATGAAACCGGAAATATCCGGTTTTGTTTTGGCTAACTCAATCCCAGATTGCCACAGCCTCTGGTTTGTGTTTTCTGGATATTATCAATGATCATTATTGTTTGGAAAGTTTTTTTTTTTTATCAGGGAACATTTAATTTTGTACTGGAAAACAATCAGTGGTTCCACATGGAGACACCAGCTGTACGCATACGTATTTTCTAAGCGATAAACTAGAGGAACTGTGGCAAAGAAACGATATTTATTTTTGTATACATGACATTTTATGCACTTGCCTAAAGAAAGGAGTTTGCTTTTCTCCAAAACCATTTTTACTATGATTTGCTTGGTCTATTGCATACAAATTCCACACCACTTTGTCCGGATATGACTGCATGAAACCGGAAATATCCGGTTTTGTTTGGCTAACTCAATCCCAGATTGCCACAGCCTCTGGTTTGTGTTTTCCGGATATTATCAATGATCATTATTGTTTTGAAAGTTTTTTTTTTATCAGGGAACATTTAATTTTGTACTGGGAAACACTCAGTGGTTCCACATGGAGACACCAGCTGTACGCATACGTATTTTCTAAGCGAGGAACTACAGGAACTGCGGCAAACAAACATGATATTTCTGTTTGTATACATGACATTTTATGCACTTGCCTGAAGAAAGGAGTTTGCTTTTCTCCAAAACCATTTTTACTATGATTTGCTTGGTCTATTGCATACAAATTCCACACCACTTTGTCCGGATATGACTGGATGAAAGGGGAAATATCCGGTTTTGTTTTGGCTAACTCAATCCCAGATATTGCCATAGCCCCTGTGTTTGTGTTTTCTGGATATTATCAATGGTCATTATTGTTTTGAACGTTTTTTTTTTTTAATCAGGGAGCATTTAATTTTGTACAGGGAAACAATCACTGGTTCCACATGCAGAAACCAGTTCTTCCTATTCTTGTATTCTAGGGAGAAAACTAGAGGAACTGCGGCAAACAAACATGATATTTCTGTTTGTATACATGACATTTTATGCACTTGCCTAAAGAAAGGACTTTGCTTTTCTCCAAACCATTTTTACTATGATTTGCTTGGTCTATTGCATACAAATTCCACACCACTTTGTCCGGATATGACTGGATGAAAGTGGAAATATCCGCTTTTGTTTTGGCTAACTCAATCCCAGATATTGCCATAGCCCCTGTGTTTGTGTGTTCTGGATATTATCAAAGGACTTTATTGTTTTGAATGTTTTTTATCAGGGAACATTTAATTTTGTACTGGGAAACTCTAATTGGTTCCACATGGAGACACCAGCTCTACACATTCGTATTTTCTAGGAGAAAGCTAGAAGAACTGCAGCAAACAAACATGATATTTCTATTTGTATACATGACATTTTATGCACTTGTCCAACGAAAAGACTTTGCTTTTCTCCAAAACCATTTTTACTATGAGTTGCTTGGTCTATTGCATACAAATTCCACACCACTTTGTCCGGATATGACTGCATGAAACTGGAAATATCCGGTTTTGTTTTGGCTAACTCAATCCCAGATTGCCACAGCCTCTGTGTTTGTGTTTTCTGGATATTATCAATGGTCATTATTCTTCTGAATTTTTTTTAATCAGGGAGCATTTAATTTTGTACTGGGAAACAATCACTGGTTCCAAATGCAGAAACCAGCTCTAAACATTTGTAATTTATACGGAGAATGCTAGAGGAACTGCAGCAAACAAACATGATATTTGTATTTGTATACATGACATTTTATGTACCTGCCTAATGAAATGACTTTGCTTTTCTCCAAAACCATTTTTACTATGATTTGCTTGGTCTATTGCATACAAATTCCACACCACTTTGTCCGGATATGACTGGATGAAAGGGGAAATATCCGCTTTTGTTTTGGCTAACTCAATCACAGATATTGCGACAGCCTCTGTGTTTCTGTTTTCTGGATATTATCAAAGGACTTCATTGTTTTGAATGTTTTTTATCAGGGAACATTTGATTTTGTACTGGGAAACTCTAATTGGTTCCACATGGAGACACTAGCTCTACACATTCGTATTTTCTAGGAGAAAGCTAGAAGAACTGCGGCAAACAAACATGATATTTCTGTATGTATACATGACATTTTATGCACTTGCCTAAAGAAAGGATTTTGCTTTTCTCCAAAATCATTTTTACTATGATTTGCTTGGTCTATTGCATACAAATTCCACACCACTTTTTCCGGATATGACTGCATGAAACCGGAAATACCCGGTTTTATTTTGGTTAACTCAATCCCAGATATTGCCACAGCCTCTGTGTTTGTGTTTCTGGATAATACCAATGGTCATTACTGTTTTGAACGTTTTTTTTTAATCAGGGAGCATTTAATTTTGTACAGGGAAACAATCACTGGTTCCACATGCAGAAACCAGTTCTTCCTATTCGTGTATTCTAGGGAGAAAACTATAGGAACTGCGGCAAGCAAACATGATATTTCTGTTTGTATACATGACATTTTATGCACTTGCCTAAAAAAGGAGTATGCTTTTCTCCAAAACCATTTTTACTATGATTTGCTTGGTCTATTGCATACAAATTAAACACCACTTTGTCCGGATATGACTGGATGAAAGGGGAAATATCCGCTTTTGTTTTGGCTAACTCAATCACAGATATTGCGACAGCCTCTGTGTTTGTGTTTTCTGGATATTATCAATGGTCATTATTGTTTGGAACGTTTTTTTTTATCAGGGAGCATTTAATTTTTTACAGGGAAACAATCACTGGTTCCACATGCAGAAACCAGTTCTTCCTATTCGTGTATTCTTGGGAGAAAACTAGAGGAACTGCGGCAAGCAAACATGATATTTCTGTTTCTATACATGACATTTTATGCACTTGCCTAAAGAAAGGAGTTTGCTTTTCTCCAAAACCATTTTTACTATGATTTGCTTGGTCTATTGCATACAAATTCCACACCACTTTGTCCGGATATGACTGGATGAAAGGGGAAATATCCGCTTTTGTTTTGGCTAACTCAATCACAAATATTGCGACAGCCTCTGTGTTTCTGTTTTCTGGATATTATCAAAGGACTTCATTGTTTTGAATGTTTTTTTATCAGGGAACATTTAATTTTGTACTGGGAAACTCTAATTGGTTCCACATGGAGACACTAGCTCTACACATTCGTATTTTCTAGGAGAAAGCTAGAAGAACTGCGGCAAACAAACATGATATTTCTGTATGTATACATGACATTTTATGCACTTGCCTAAAGAAAGGATTTTGCTTTTCTGCAAAATCATTTTTACTATGATTTGCTTGGTCTATTGCATACAAATTCCACACCACTTTTTCCGGATATGACTGCATGAAACCGGAAATACCCGGTTTTATTTTGGTTAACTCAATCCCAGATATTGCCACAGCCTCTGTGTTTGTGTTTCTGGATAATACCAATGGTCATTACTGTTTTGAACGTTTTTTTTTAATCAGGGAGCATTTAATTTTGTACAGGGAAACAATCACTGGTTCCACATGCAGAAACCAGTTCTTCCTATTCGTGTATTCTAGGGAGAAAACTAGAGGAACTGCGGCAAGCAAACACGATATTTCTGTTTGTATACATGATATTTTATGCACTTGCCTAAAGAAAGGAGTTTGCTTTTCTCCAAAACCATTTTTACTATGATTTGCTTGGTCTATTGCATACAAATTAAAAACCACTTTGTCCGGATATGACTGGATGAAAGGGGAAATATCCGCTTTTGTTTTGGCTAACTCAATCACAGATATTGCGACAGCCTCTGTGTTTCTGTTTTCTGGATATTATCAAAGGACTTTATTGTTTTGAATGTTTTTTATCAGGAAACATTTAATTTTGTACTGGGAAACTCTAATTGGTTCCACATGGAGACACCAGCTCTACACATTCGTATTTTCTAGGAGAAAGCTAGAAGAACTGCGGCAAACAAACATGATATTTCTATTTGTATGCATGACATTTTATGCACTTGTCCAACGAAAAGACTTTGCTTTTCTCCAAAACCATTTTTACTATGATTTGCTTGGTCTATTGCATACAAATTCCACACCACTTTGTCCGGATATGACTGCATGAAAGCGGAAATATCCGGTTTTGTTTTGGCTAACTCAATCCCAGATTGCCACAGCCTCTGTGTTTGTGTTTTCTGGATATTACCAATGGTCATTATTGTTTTGAAAGTTTTTTTTTTATCAGGGAACATTTAATTTCGTACTGGGAAACACTCAGTGGTTCCACATGGAGACACCAGCTCTACGCATACGTATTTTCTAAGCGAGAAACTAGAGGAACTGCGGCAAACAAACATGATATTTCTGTTTGTATACATGACATTTTATGCACTTGCCTAAAGAAAGGAGTTTGCTTTTCTCCAAAACCATTTTTACTATGATTTGCTTGGTCTATTGCATACAAATTCCACTCCACTTTGTCCGGATATGACTGCATGAAACCGGAAATATCCGGTTTTGTTTTGGCTATCTCAATCCCAGATATTGCCACAGCCCCTGTGTTTGTGTTTTCTGGATATTATCAAAGGACTTTATTGTTTTGAAAGATTTTTTTTTATCAGGGAACATTTAATTTTGTACTGGGAAACCCTCAGTGGTTCCACATGGAGAAACCAGCTCTAAACATTTGTAATTTATAAGGAGAATGCTAGAGGAACTGCAGCAAAAAACATGATATTTCTGTTTGTATACATGACATTTTATGCACCTGCCTAATGAAATGAATTTGCTTTTCTCCAAAACCATTTTTACTATGATTTGCTTGGTCTATTGCATACAAATTCCACACCACTTTGTCCGGATATGACTGGATGAAAGGGGAAATATCCGCTTTTGTTTTGGCTAACTCAATCCCAGATATTGCGACAGCCTATGTGTTAGTGTTTTCTGGATATTATCAAAGGACTTCATTGTTTTGAATGTTTTTTATCAGGGAACATTTAATTTTATACTGGGAAACTCTAATTGGTTCCACATGGAGACACCAGCTCTACACATTCGTATTTTCTAGGAGAAAGCTAGAAGAACTGCGGCAAACAAACATGATATTTCTGTATGTATACATGACATTTTATGCACTTGTCCAACGAAAAGACTTTGCTTTTCTCCAAGACCATTTTTACTATGATTTGCTTGGTCTATTGCATACAAATTCCACACCACTTTGTCCGGATATGACTGCATGAAACCGGAAATATCCGGTTTTATTTTGGTTAACTCAATCCCAGATATTGCCACAGCCTCTGTGTTTGTGTTTTCTGGATATTACCAATGGTCATTACTGTTTTGAACGTTTTTTTTTTAATCAGGGAGCATTTAATTTTGTACAGGGAAACAATCACTGGTTCCACATGCAGAAACCAGTTTTTCCTATTCGTGTATTCTTGGGAGAAAACTAGAGGAACTGCGGCAAGCAAACATGATATTTCTGTTTGTATACATGACATTTTATGCACTTGCCTAAAGAAAGGAGTTTGCTTGTCTCCAAAACCATTTTTACTATGATTTTCTTGGTCTATTGCATACAAATTCAACACCACTTTGTCCGGATATGACTGCATGAAACAGGAAATATCTGATTTTGTTTTGGCTAACTCAATCCCAGATATTGCCACAGCCCCTGTGTTTGTGTTTTCTGGATATTATCAAAGGACTTTATTGTTTTGAAACATTTTTTTTTATCACGGAACATTTAATTTTGTACTGGGAAACACTGAGTGGTTCCACATGGAGACACCAGTTCTACGCATACGTATTTTCTAAGCGAGAAACTAGAGGAACTGCGGCAAACAAACATGATATTTCTGTTTGTATACATGACATTTTATGCACTTGCCTAAAGAAAGCAGTTTGCTTTTTCCAAAACCATTTTTACTATGATTTGCTTGGTCTATTGCATACAAATTCCACACCACTTTGTCCGGATATGACTGCATGAAACCGGAAATATCCGGTTTTGTTTTGGCTAACTCAATCCCAGATATTGCCACAGCCCCTGTGTTTGTGTTTTCTGGATATTATCAATGGTCATTACTGTTTTGAACGTTTTTTTTTAATCACGGAGCATTTAATTTTGTACAGGGAAACAATCTCTGGTTCCACATGCAGAAACCTGTTTTTCTTATTCGTGTATTCTAGGGAGAAAACTAGAGGAACTGCGGCAAACAAACATGATATTTCTGTTTGTATACATGACATTTTATGCACTTGCCTAAAGAAAGCACTTTGCTTTTCTCCAAAACCATTTTACTATGATTTGCTTGGCCTATTGCATATAAATTCCACACCACTTTGTCCGGATATGACTGGATGAAAGGGGAAATATCCGCTTTTGTTTTGGCTAACTCAATCACAGATATTGAGACAGCCTCTGTGTATGTGTTTTCTGGATATTATCAAAGGACTTTATTGTTTTGAATGTTTTTTATCAGGGAACATTTAATTTTGTACTGGGAAACTCTAGTTGGTTCCACATGGAGACACCAGCTCTACACATTCGTATTTTCTAGGAGAAAGCTAGAAGAACTGCAGCAAACAAACATGATATTTCTGTTTGTATACATGACATTTTATGCACTTGCCTAAAGAAAGCAGTTTGCTTTTCTCCATAACCATTTTTACTATGATTTGCTTGGTCTATTGCATACAAATTCCACACCACTTTGTCCGGATATGACTGCATGTAACCGGAAATATCCGGTTTTGTTTTGGCTAACTCAATCCCAGATATTGCCACAGCCCCTGTGTTTGTGTTTTCTGGATATTATCAATGGTCATTATTGTTTTGAACGTTTTTTTTTAATCAGGGAGCATTTAATTTTGTACAGGGAAACAATCACTGGTTCCACATGCAGAAACCAGTTCTTCCTATTCTTGTATTCTAGGGAGAAAACTAGAGGAACTGCGGCAAACAAACATGATATTTCTGTTTGTATACATGACATTTTATGCACTTGCCTAAAGAAAGGACTTTGCTTTTCTCCAAAACCATTTTTACTATGATTTGCTTGGTCTATTGCATACAAATTCCACACCACTTTGTCCGGATATGACTGGATGAAAGTGGAAATATCCGCTTTTGTTTTGGCTAACTCAATCCAAGATATTGCCATA
Source organism: Lepus europaeus (assembly GCF_033115175.1). Taxonomy (NCBI): domain Eukaryota; kingdom Metazoa; phylum Chordata; class Mammalia; order Lagomorpha; family Leporidae; genus Lepus; species Lepus europaeus. The sequence goes on along the minus strand of NC_084847.1, from coordinate 40,140,238 downwards.
GCCCCTGTGTTTGTGTGTTCTGGATATTATCAAAGGACTTTATTGTTTTGAATGTTTTTTATCAGGGAACATTTAATTTTGTACTGGGAAACACTCAGTGGTTCCACATGGAGAAACCAGCTGTAAGCATACGTATTTTCTAAGCGAGAAACTAGAGGAACTGCGGCAAACAAACATGATATTTCTGTTTGTATACATGATATTTTATGCACTTGCCTAAAGAAAGGAGTTTGCTTTTCTCCAAAACCATTTTTACTATGATTTGCTTGTTCTATTGCATACAAATTCCACTGCACTTTGTCCGGATATGACTGCATGAAACCGGAAATATCCGGTTTTGTTTTGGCTAACTCAATCCCAGATATTGCCATAGCCCCTGTGTTTGTGTTTTCTGGATATTATCAAAGGACTTTATTGTTTTGAAACATTTTTTTTTATCACGGAACATTTAATTTTGTACTGGGAAACCCTCAGTGGTTCCACATGGAGAAACCAGCTCTAAACATTTGTAATTTATACGGAGAATGCTAGAGGAACTGCAGCAAACAAACATGGTATTTCTGTTTGTATACATGACATTTTATGTACCTGCCTAATGAAATGACTTTGCTTTTCTCCAAAACCATTTTTACTATGATTTGCTTGGTCTATTGCATACAAATTCCACACCACTTTGTCCGGATATCACTGGATGAAAGGGGAAATATCCGCTTTTGTTTTGGCTAACTCAATCACAGATATTGAGACATCCTCTGTGTTTGTGTTTTCTGGATATTATCAAAGGACTTCATTGTTTTGAATGTTTTTTATCAGGGAACATTTAATTTTGTACTGGGAAACTCTATTTGGTTCCACATGGAGACACCAGCTCTACACATTCGTATTTTCTAGGAGAAAGCTAGAAGAACTGCGGCAAACAAACATGATATTTCTGTATGTATACATGACATTTTATGCACTTGCCTAAAGAAAGGACTTTGCTTTTCTCCAAAACCATTTTTACTATGATTTGCTTGGTCTATTGCATACAAATTCCACACCACTTTGTCCAGATATGACAGCATGAAACCGGAAATATCCGGTTTTATTTTGGTTAACTCAACCCCAGATATTACCACAGCCTCTGTGTTTGTGTTTTCTGGATAATACCAATGGTCATTACTGTTTTGAACGTTTTTTTTTAATCAGGGAGCATTTAATTTTGTACAGGGAAACAATCACTGGTTCCACATGCAGAAACCAGTTCTTCCTATTCGAGTATTCTAGGGAGAAAACTAGAGGAACTGCGGTAAGCAAACATGATATTTCTGTTTGTATACATGACATTTTATGCACTTGCCTGAAGAAAGGAGTTTGCTTTTCTCCAAAACCATTTTTACTATGATTTGCTTGGTCTATTGCATACAAATTCCACACCACTTTGTCCGGATATGACTGCATGAAACCGGAAATATCCGGTTTTGTTTTGGCTAACTCAATCCCAGATATTGCCATAGCCCCTGTGTTTGTGTTTTCTGGATATTATCAATGGCCATTATTGTTTTGAACGTTTTTTTTTTTATCAGGGAGCATTTAATTTTGTACAGGGAAACAATCTCTGGTTCCACATGCAGAAACCAGTTTTTCTTATTCGTGTATTCTAGGGAGAAAACTAGAGGAACTGCGGCAAACAAACATGATATTTCTGTTTGTATACATGACATTTTATGCACTTGCCTAAAGAAAGCACTTTGCTTTTCTCCAAAACCATTTTACTATGATTTGCTTAGTCTATTGCATATAAATTCCACACCACTTTGTCCGGCTATGACTGGATGAAAGGGGAAATATCCGCTTTTGTTTTGGCTAACTCAATCACAGATATTGCGACAGCCTCTGTGTTTGTGTTTTCTGGATATTATCAAAGGACTTTATTGTTTTGAATGTTTTTTATCAGGGAACATTTAATTTTGTACTGGGAAACTCTAGTTGGTTCCACATGGAGACACCAGCTCTACACATTCGTATTCTCTAGGAGAAAGCTAGAAGAACTGCGGCAAACATAATATTTCTTTTTGTATACATGACATTTTATGCACTTGCCTAAAGAAAGCAGTTTGCTTTTCTCCATAACCATTTTTACTATGATTTGCTTGGTCTATTGCATACAAATTCCACACCACTTTGTCCGGATATGACTGCATGAAACCGGAAATATCCGGTTTTGTTTTGGCTAACTCAATCCCAGATATTGCCACAGCCCCTGTGTTTGTGTTTTCTGGATATTATCAATGGTCATTATTGTTCTGAACGTTTTTTTTTAATCAGGGAGCATTTAATTTTGTACAGGGAAACAATCACTGGTTCCACATGCAGAAACCAGTTCTTCCTATTCTTGTATTCTAGGGAGAAAACTAGAGGAACTGCGGCAAACAAACATGATATTTCTGTTTGTATACATGACATTTTATGCACTTGCCTAAAGAGAGGACTTTGCTTTTCTCCAAAACCATTTTTACTATGATTTGCTTGGTCTATTTCATACAAATTCCACACCACTTTGTCCAGATATGACTGAATGAAAGTGGAAATATCCGCTTTTGTTTTGGCTAACTCAATCCCAGATATTGCCATAGCCCCTGTGTTTGTGTGTTCTGGATATTTTCAAAGGACTTTATTGTTTTGAATGTTTTTTATCAGGGAACATTTAATTTTGTACTGGGAAACTCTAATTGGTTCCACATGGAGACACCAGCTCTACACATTCGTATTTTCTAGGAGAAAGCTAGAAGAACTGCAGCAAACAAACATGATATTTCTATTTGTATACATGACATTTTATGCACTTGTCCAATTAAAAAACTTTGCTTTTCTCCAAAACCATTTTTACTATGATTTGCTTGGTCTATTGCATACAAATTCCACACCACTTTGTCCGGATATGACTGCATGAAACTGGAAATATCCGGTTTTGTTTTGGCTAACTCAATCCCAGATTGCCACAGCCTCTGTGTTTGTGTTTTCTGGATATTATCAATGACCATTATTGTTTTGAAAGTTTTTTTTTTATCAGGGAACATTTAATTTTGTACTGGGAGACACTCAGTGGTTCCACATGGAGACACCAGCTGTACGCATACGTATTTTCTAAGCGAGAAACTAGAGGAACTGCGGCAAAGAAACATGATATTTCTGTTTGTATACATGACATTTTATGCACTTGCCTAAAGAAAGGAGTTTGCTTTTCTCCAAAACCATTTTTACTATGATTTGCTTGGTCTATTGCATACAAATTCCAATGCACTTTGTCCGGATATGACTGCATGAAACCGGAAATATCCGGTTTTGTTTTGGCTAACTCAATCCCAGATATAGCCATAGCCCCTGTGTTTGTGTTTTCTGGATATTATCAAAGGACTTTATTATTTTGAAACATTTTTTTTTTATCACGGAACATTTAATTTTGTACTGGGAAACCCTCAGTGGTTCCACATGGAGAAACCAGCTCTAAACATTTGTAATTTATACGGAGAATGCTAGAGGAACTGCAGCAAACAAACATGATATTTCTGTTTGTATACATGACATTTTATGTACCTGCCTAATGAAATGACTTTGCTTTTCTCCAAAACCATTTTTACTATGATTTGCTTGGTCTATTGCATACAAATTCCACACCACTTTGTCCAGATATGACTGGATGAAATGGGAATTATGCGCTTTAGTTTTGGCTAACTCAATCACAGATATTGCGACAGCCTCTGTGTTTCTGTTTTCTGGATATTATCAAAGGACTTCATTGTTTTGAATGTTTTTTATCAGGGAACATTTAATTTTGTACTGGGAAACTCTAATTGGTTCCACATGGAGACACAAGCTCTACACATTCATATTTTCTAGGAGAAAACTAGAAGAACTGCGGCAAACAAACATGATATTTCTGTTTGTATACATGACATTTTATGCACTTGCCTAAAGAAAGGACTTTGCTTGTCTCCAAAACCATTTTTACTATGATTTGCTTGGTCTATTGCATACAAATTCCACACCACTTTGTCCGGATATGACTGCATGAAACCGGAAATATCCGGTTTTGTTTTGGCTAACTCAATCCCAGATTGCCACAGCCTCTGTGTTTGTGTTTTCTGGATATTATCAATGGTCATTATTGTTTGGAATTTTTTTTTAATCAGGGAGCATTTAATTTTGTACAGGGAAACAATCACTAGATCCACATGCAGAAACCAGTTCTTCCTATTCGGGTATTCTAGGGAGAAATCTAGAGGAACTGCGGCAAACAAACATGATATTTCTGTTTGTATACATGACATTTTATGCACTTGCCTGAAGAAAGGAGTTTGCTTTTCTCCAAAACCATTTTACTATGATTTGCTTGGTCTATTGCATACAAATTCCACACCACTTTGTCCGGATATGACTGGATGAAAGGGGAAATATCCGCTTTTGTTTTGGTTAACTCAATCACAGATATTGCAACAGCCTCTGTGTTTGTGTTTTCTGGATATTATCAAAGGACTTTATTGTTTTGAATTTTTTTTATCAGGAAACATTTAATTTTGTACTGGGAAACTCTAATTGGTTCCACATGGAGACACCAGCTCTACACATTCGTATTTTCTAGGAGAAAGCTATAAGAACTGCGGCAAACAAACATGATATTTCTATTTGTATACATGACATTTTATGCACTTGTCCAACGAAAAGACTTTGCTTTTCTCCAAAACCATTTTTACTATGATTTGCTTGGTCTATTGCATACAAATTCCACACCACTTTGTCCAGATATGACTGCATGAAACCGGAAATATCCGCTTTTGTTTTGGCTAACTCAATCCCGATTGCCACAGCCTCTGTGTTTGTGTTTTCTGGATATTATCAATGACCATTATTGTTTTGAAAGTTTTTTTTTATCAGGGAACATTTAATTTTGTACTGGGAAACACTCAGTGGTTCCACATGGAGAAACCAGCTCTACGCATACGTATTTTCTAAGCGAGAAACTAGAGGAACTGCGGCAAACAAACATGATATTTCTGTTTGTGTACATGACATTTTATGCACTTGCCTAAAGAAAGGAGTTTGCTTTTCTCCAAAACCATTTTTACTATGATTTGCTTGGTCTATTGCATACAAATTCCACTCCACTTTGTCCGGATATGACTGCATGAAACCGGAAATATCCGGTTTGGTTTGGCTAACTCAATCCCAGATATTGCCACAGCCCCTGTGTTTGTGTTTTCTGGATATTATCAAAGGACTTTATTGTTTTGAAAGATTTTTTTTTATCAGGGAACATTTAATTTTGTACTGGGAAACCCTCAGTGGTTCCACATGGAGAAACCAGCTCCAAATATTTGTAATTTATAAGGAGAATGCTAGAGGAACTGCAGCAAAAAAACATGATATTTCTGTTTGTATACATGATATTTTATGCACTTTCATAAAGAAAGGACTTTGCTTTTCTCCAAAACCATTTTTACTATGATTTGCTTGGTCTATTGCATACAAATTCCACACCACTTTGTCCGGATATGACTGGATGAAAGGGGAAATATCCGCTTTTGTTTTGGCTAACTCAATCACAGATATTGCGACAGCCTCTGTGTTTCTGTTTTCTGGATATTATCAAAGGACTTCATTGTTTTGAATATTTTTTATCAGGGAATATTTAATTTTATACTGGGAAACTCTAATTGGTTCCACATGGAGACACCAGCTCTACACATTGGTATATTCTAGGAGAAAGCTTGAAGAACTGCGGCAAACAAACATGATATTTCTGTATGTATACATGACATTTTATGCACTTGCCTAAAGAAAGGAGTTTGCTTTTCTCCATAACCATTTTTACTATGATTTGCTTGGTCTATTGCATACAAATTCCACACCACTTTGTCCGGATATGACTGCATGAAACCGGAAATATCCGGTTTTGTTTTCGCTAACTCAATCCCAGATATTGCCACAGCCCCTGTGTTTGTGTTTTCTGGATATTATCAATGGTCATTATTGTTTTGAACGTTTTTTTTTAATCAGGGAGCATTTAATTTTGTACAGGGAAACAATCACTGGTTCCACATGCAGAAACCAGTTCTTCCTATTCTTGTATTCTAGGGAGAAAACTAGAGGAACTGCGGCAAACAAACATGATATTTCTGTTTGTATACATGACATTTTATGCACTTGCCTAAAGAAAGGACTTTGCTTTTCTCCAAAACCATTTTTACTATGATTTGCTTGGTCTATTGCATACAAATTCCACACCACTTTGTCCGGATATGACTGAATGAAAGTTGAAATATCCGCTTTTGTTTTGGCTAACTCAATCCCAGATATTGCCATAGCCCCTGTGTTTGTGTGTTCTGGATATTATCAAAGGACTTTATTGTTTTGAATGTTTTTTATCAGGGAACATTTAATTTTGTACTGGGAAACTCTAATTGGTTCCACATGGAGACACCAGCTCTACACATTCGTATTTTCTAGGAGAAAGCTAGAAGAACTGCAGCAAACAAACATGATATTTCTATTTGTATACATGACATTTTATGCACTTGTCCAACGAAAAGACTTTGCTTTTCTCCAAAACCATTTTTACTATGATTTGCTTGGTCTATTGCATACAAATTCCACACCACTTTGTCCAGATATGACTGCATGAAACTGGAAATATCCGGTTTTGTTTTGGCTAACTCAATCCCAGATTGCCACAGCCTCTGTGTTTGTGTTTTCTGGATATTATCAATGACCATTATTGTTTTGAAAGTTTTTTTTTTATCAGGGAACATTTAATTTTGTACTGGGAAACACTCAGTGGTTCCACATGGAGACACCAGCTGTACGCATACATATTTTCTAAGCGAGAAACTAGAGGAACTGCGGCAAAGAAACATGATATTTCTGTTTGTATACATGACATTTTATGCACTTGCCTAAAGAAAGGAGTTTGCTTTTCTCCAAAACCATTTTTACTATGATTTGCTTGGTCTATTGCATACAAATTCCAATGCACTTTGTCCGGATATGACTGCATGAAACCGGAAATATCCGGTTTTGTTTTGGCTAACTCAATCCCAGATATTGCCATAGCCCCTGTGTTTGTGTTTTCTGGATATTATCAAAGGACTTTATTGTTTTGAAACATTTTTTTTTATCACGGAACATTTAATTTTGTACTGGGAAACCCTCAGTGGTTCCACATGGAGAAACCAGCTCTAAACATTTGTAATTTATACGGAGAATGCTAGAGGAACTGCAGCAAACAAACATGATATTTCTGTTTGTATACATGACATTTTATGCACTTGCCTAAAGAAAGGAGTTTGCTTTTCTCCAAAACCATTTTTACTATGATTTGCTTGGTCTATTGCATACAAATTCCAATGCACTTTGTCCGGATATGACTGCATGAAACCGGAAATATCCGGTTTTGTTTTGGCTAACTCAATCCCAGATATTGCCACAGCCCCTGTGTTTGTGTTTTCTGGATATTATCAAAGGACTTTATTGTTTTGAAAGATTTTTTTTTATCAGGGAACATTTAATTTTGTACTGGGAAACCCTCAGTGGTTCCACATGGAGAAAGCAGCTCTAAACATTTGTAATTCATAAAGAGAATGCTAGAGGAACTGCAGCAAACAAACATGATATTTCTGTTTGTATACATGACATTTTATGTACCTGCCTAATGAAATGACTTTGCTTTTCTCCAAAACCATTTTTACTATGATTTGCTTGGTCTATTGCATACAAATTCCACACCACTTTGTCCGGATATGACTGGATGAAAGGGGAAATATCCGCTTTTGTTTTGGCTAACTCAATCACAGATATTGCGACAGCCTCTGTGTTTCTGTTTTCTGGATATTATCAAAGGACTTCATTGTTTTGAATGTTTTTTATCAGGGAACATTTAATTTTGTACTGGGAAACTCTAATTGGTTCCACATGGAGACACCAGCTCTACACATTCGTATTTTCTAGGAGAAAGCTAGAAGAACTGCGGCAAACAAACATGACATTTCTGTATGTATACATGACATTTTATGCACTTGCCTACAGCAAGGAGTTTGCTTTTCTCCAAAACCATTTTTACTATGATTTGCTTGGTCTATTGCATACAAATTCCACACCACTTTGTCCAGATATGACTGCATGAAACCGGAAATATCCGGTTTTATTTTGGTTAACTCAATCCCAGATATTACCACAGCCTCTGTGTTTGTGTTTTCTGGATAATACCAATGGTCATTACTGTTTTGAACGTTTTTTTTAATCAGGGAGTATTTAATTTTGTATAGGGAAACAATCACTGGTTCCACATGCAGAAACCAGTTCTTCCTATTCGGGTATTCTAGGGAGAAAACTAGAGGAACTGCGGCAAGCAAACATGATATTTCTGTTTGTATACATGACATTTTATACACTTGCCTGAAGAAAGGAATTTGCTTTTCTCCAAAACCATTTTTACTATGATTTGCTTGGTCTATTGCATACAAATTCCACACCACTTTGTCCGGATATGACTGCATGAAACCGGAAATATCCGGTTTTGTTTTGGCTAACTCAATCCCAGATATTGCCACAGCCCCTGTGTTTGTGTTTTCTGGATATTATCAAAGGACTTTATTGTTTTGAATGTTTTTTATCAGGGAACATTTAATTTTGTACTGGGAAACACTCAGTGGTTCCACATGGAGACACCTGCTCTACACATTCGTAGTTTCTAAGCGAGAAACTAGAGGAACTGCGGCAAACAAACCTTATATTTCTGTTTGTATACATGACATTTTATGCACTTGCCTAAAGAAAGGACTTTACTTTTCTCCAAAACCATTTTTACTATGATTTGCTTGGTCTATTGCATACAAATTCCACACCACTTTGTCCGGATATGACTGCAGGAAACCGGAAATATCCGGTTTTGTTTTGGCTAACTCAAACCCAGATATTGCCACAGCCCCTGTGTTTGTGTTTTCTGGATATTATCAATGGTCATTATTGTTTTGAACGTTTTTTTTTTTAATCAGGGAGCATTTAATTTTGTACAGGGAAACAATCACTGGTTCCACATGCAGAAACCAGTTCTTCCTATTCGTGTATTCTAGGGAGAAATCTAGAGGAACTGCGGCAAACAAACATGATATCTCTGTTTGTATACATGACATTATATGCACTTGCCTAAAGAAAGGAGTTTGCTTTTCTCCAAAACCATTTTACTATGATTTGCTTGGTCTATTGCATACAAATTCCACACCACTTTGTCCGGATATGACTGGATGAAAGGGGAAATATCCGCTTTTGTTTTGGCTAACTCAATCACAGATATTGCGACAATCTCTGTGTTTGTGTTTTCTGGATATTATCAAAGGACTTTATTGTTTTGAATGTTTTTTATCAGGAAACATTTAATTTTGTACTGGGAAACTCTAATTGGTTCCACATGGAGACACCAGCTCTACACATTCGTATTTTCTAGGAGAAAGCTAGAAGAACTGCGGCAAACAAACATGATATTTCTATTTGTATACATGACATTTTATGCACTTGTCCAACGAAAAGACTTTGCTTTTCTCCAAAACCATTTTTACTATGATTTGCTTGGTCTATTGCATACAAATTCCACACCACTTTGTCCGGATATGACTGCATGAAACTGGAAATATCCGGTTTTGTTTTGGCTAACTCAATCCCAGATTGCCACAGCCTCTGTGTTTGTGTTTTCTGGATATTATCAATGACCATTATTGTTTTGAAAGTTTTTTTTTTTATCAGGGAACATTTAATTTTGTACTGGGAAACACTCAGTGGTTCCACATGGAGAAACCAGCTCTACGCATACGTATTTTCTAAGCGAGAAACTAGAGGAACTGCGGCAAACAAACATGATATTTCTGTTTGTATACATGACATTTTATGCACTTGCCTAAAGAAAGGAGTTTGCTTTTCTCCAAAACCATTTTTACTATGATTTGCTTCTTCTATTGCATACAAATTCCAATCCACTTTGTCCGGATATGACTGCATGAAACAGGAAATATCCGGTTTTGTTTTGGCTAACTCAATCCCAGATATTGCCACAGCCCCTGTGTTTGTGTTTTCTGGATATTATCAAAGGACTTCATTGTTTTGAATATTTTTTATCAGGGAACATTTAATTTTGTACTGGGAAACCCTCAGTGGTTCCACATGGAGAAAGCAGCTCTAAACATTTGTAATTTATAAGGAGAATGCTAGAGGAACTGCAGCAAAAAAACATGATATTTCTGTTTGTATACATGACATTTTATGCACCTGCCTAATGAAATGAATTTGCTTTTCTCCAAAACCGTTTTTACTATGATTTGCTTGGTCTATTGCATACAAATTCCACACCACTTTGTCCGGATATGACTGGATGAAAGGGGAAATATCCGCTTTTGTTTTGGCTAACTCAATCACAGATATTGCGACAGCCTCTGTGTTTCTGTTTTCTGGATATTATCAAAGGACTTCATTGTTTTGAATATTTTTTATCAGGGAACATTTAATTTTATACTGGGAAACTCTAATTGGTTCCACATGGAGACACCAGCTCTACACATTCGTATTTTCTAGGAGAAAGCTAGAAGAACTGCGGCAAACAAACATGATATTTCTGTATGTATACATGACATTTTATGCACTTGCCTAAAGAAAGGAGTTTGCTTTTCTCCAAAACCATTTTTACTATGATTTGCTTGGTCTATTGCATACAAATTCCACTCCACTTTGTCCGGATATGACTGCATGAAACCGGAAATATCCGGTTTGGTTTGGCTAACTCAATCCCAGATATTGCCACAGCCCCTGTGTTTGTGTTTTCTGGATATTATCAAAGGACTTTATTGTTTTGAAAGATTTTTTTTTATCAGGGAACATTTAATTTTGTACTGGGAAACCCTCAGTGGTTCCACATGGAGAAACCAGCTCCAAATATTTGTAATTTATAAGGAGAATGCTAGAGGAACTGCAGCAAAAAAACATGATATTTCTGTTTGTATACATGATATTTTATGCACTTTCATAAAGAAAGGACTTTGCTTTTCTCCAAAACCATTTTTACTATGATTTGCTTGGTCTATTGCATACAAATTCCACACCACTTTGTCCGGATATGACTGGATGAAAGGGGAAATATCCGCTTTTGTTTTGGCTAACTCAATCACAGATATTGCGACAGCCTCTGTGTTTCTGTTTTCTGGATATTATCAAAGGACTTCATTGTTTTGAATATTTTTTATCAGGGAATATTTAATTTTATACTGGGAAACTCTAATTGGTTCCACATGGAGACACCAGCTCTACACATTGGTATATTCTAGGAGAAAGCTTGAAGAACTGCGGCAAACAAACATGATATTTCTGTATGTATACATGACATTTTATGCACTTGCCTAAAGAAAGGAGTTTGCTTTTCTCCATAACCATTTTTACTATGATTTGCTTGGTCTATTGCATACAAATTCCACACCACTTTGTCCGGATATGACTGCATGAAACCGGAAATATCCGGTTTTGTTTTCGCTAACTCAATCCCAGATATTGCCACAGCCCCTGTGTTTGTGTTTTCTGGATATTATCAATGGTCATTATTGTTTTGAACGTTTTTTTTTAATCAGGGAGCATTTAATTTTGTACAGGGAAACAATCACTGGTTCCACATGCAGAAACCAGTTCTTCCTATTCTTGTATTCTAGGGAGAAAACTAGAGGAACTGCGGCAAACAAACATGATATTTCTGTTTGTATACATGACATTTTATGCACTTGCCTAAAGAAAGGACTTTGCTTTTCTCCAAAACCATTTTTACTATGATTTGCTTGGTCTATTGCATACAAATTCCACACCACTTTGTCCGGATATGACTGAATGAAAGTTGAAATATCCGCTTTTGTTTTGGCTAACTCAATCCCAGATATTGCCATAGCCCCTGTGTTTGTGTGTTCTGGATATTATCAAAGGACTTTATTGTTTTGAATGTTTTTTATCAGGGAACATTTAATTTTGTACTGGGAAACTCTAATTGGTTCCACATGGAGACACCAGCTCTACACATTCGTATTTTCTAGGAGAAAGCTAGAAGAACTGCAGCAAACAAACATGATATTTCTATTTGTATACATGACATTTTATGCACTTGTCCAACGAAAAGACTTTGCTTTTCTCCAAAACCATTTTTACTATGATTTGCTTGGTCTATTGCATACAAATTCCACACCACTTTGTCCAGATATGACTGCATGAAACTGGAAATATCCGGTTTTGTTTTGGCTAACTCAATCCCAGATTGCCACAGCCTCTGTGTTTGTGTTTTCTGGATATTATCAATGACCATTATTGTTTTGAAAGTTTTTTTTTTATCAGGGAACATTTAATTTTGTACTGGGAAACACTCAGTGGTTCCACATGGAGACACCAGCTGTACGCATACATATTTTCTAAGCGAGAAACTAGAGGAACTGCGGCAAAGAAACATGATATTTCTGTTTGTATACATGACATTTTATGCACTTGCCTAAAGAAAGGAGTTTGCTTTTCTCCAAAACCATTTTTACTATGATTTGCTTGGTCTATTGCATACAAATTCCAATGCACTTTGTCCGGATATGACTGCATGAAACCGGAAATATCCGGTTTTGTTTTGGCTAACTCAATCCCAGATATTGCCATAGGCCCTTTTGTTTGTGTTTTCTGGATATTATCAAAGGACTTTATTGTTTTGAAACATTTTTTTTTATCACGGAACATTTAATTTTGTACTGGGAAACCCTCAGTGGTTCCACATGGAGAAACCAGCTCTAAACATTTGTAATTTATACGGAGAATGCTAGAGGAACTGCAGCAAACAAACATGATATTTCTGTTTGTATACATGACATTTTATGCACTTGCCTAAAGAAAGGAGTTTGCTTTTCTCCAAAACCATTTTTACTATGATTTGCTTGGTCTATTGCATACAAATTCCAATGCACTTTGTCCGGATATGACTGCATGAAACCGGAAATATCCGGTTTTGTTTTGGCTAACTCAATCCCAGATATTGCCACAGCCCCTGTGTTTGTGTTTTCTGGATATTATCAAAGGACTTTATTGTTTTGAAAGATTTTTTTTTATCAGGGAACATTTAATTTTGTACTGGGAAACCCTCAGTGGTTCCACATGGAGAAAGCAGCTCTAAACATTTGTAATTCATAAAGAGAATGCTAGAGGAACTGCAGCAAACAAACATGATATTTCTGTTTGTATACATGACATTTTATGTACCTGCCTAATGAAATGACTTTGCTTTTCTCCAAAACCATTTTTACTATGATTTGCTTGGTCTATTGCATACAAATTCCACACCACTTTGTCCGGATATGACTGGATGAAAGGGGAAATATCCGCTTTTGTTTTGGCTAACTCAATCACAGATATTGCGACAGCCTCTGTGTTTCTGTTTTCTGGATATTATCAAAGGACTTCATTGTTTTGAATGTTTTTTATCAGGGAACATTTAATTTTGTACTGGGAAACTCTAATTGGTTCCACATGGAGACACCAGCTCTACACATTCGTATTTTCTAGGAGAAAGCTAGAAGAACTGCGGCAAACAAACATGACATTTCTGTATGTATACATGACATTTTATGCACTTGCCTACAGCAAGGAGTTTGCTTTTCTCCAAAACCATTTTTACTATGATTTGCTTGGTCTATTGCATACAAATTCCACACCACTTTGTCCAGATATGACTGCATGAAACCGGAAATATCCGGTTTTATTTTGGTTAACTCAATCCCAGATATTACCACAGCCTCTGTGTTTGTGTTTTCTGGATAATACCAATGGTCATTACTGTTTTGAACGTTTTTTTTAATCAGGGAGTATTTAATTTTGTATAGGGAAACAATCACTGGTTCCACATGCAGAAACCAGTTCTTCCTATTCGGGTATTCTAGGGAGAAAACTAGAGGAACTGCGGCAAGCAAACATGATATTTCTGTTTGTATACATGACATTTTATACACTTGCCTGAAGAAAGGAATTTGCTTTTCTCCAAAACCATTTTTACTATGATTTGCTTGGTCTATTGCATACAAATTCCACACCACTTTGTCCGGATATGACTGCATGAAACCGGAAATATCCGGTTTTGTTTTGGCTAACTCAATCCCAGATATTGCCACAGCCCCTGTGTTTGTGTTTTCTGGATATTATCAAAGGACTTTATTGTTTTGAATGTTTTTTATCAGGGAACATTTAATTTTGTACTGGGAAACACTCAGTGGTTCCACATGGAGACACCTGCTCTACACATTCGTAGTTTCTAAGCGAGAAACTAGAGGAACTGCGGCAAACAAACCTTATATTTCTGTTTGTATACATGACATTTTATGCACTTGCCTAAAGAAAGGACTTTACTTTTCTCCAAAACCATTTTTACTATGATTTGCTTGGTCTATTGCATACAAATTCCACACCACTTTGTCCGGATATGACTGCAGGAAACCGGAAATATCCGGTTTTGTTTTGGCTAACTCAAACCCAGATATTGCCACAGCCCCTGTGTTTGTGTTTTCTGGATATTATCAATGGTCATTATTGTTTTGAACGTTTTTTTTTTAATCAGGGAGCATTTAATTTTGTACAGGGAAACAATCACTGGTTCCACATGCAGAAACCAGTTCTTCCTATTCGTGTATTCTAGGGAGAAATCTAGAGGAACTGCGGCAAACAAACATGATATCTCTGTTTGTATACATGACATTATATGCACTTGCCTAAAGAAAGGAGTTTGCTTTTCTCCAAAACCATTTTACTATGATTTGCTTGGTCTATTGCATACAAATTCCACACCACTTTGTCCGGATATGACTGGATGAAAGGGGAAATATCCGCTTTTGTTTTGGCTAACTCAATCACAGATATTGCGACAATCTCTGTGTTTGTGTTTTCTGGATATTATCAAAGGACTTTATTGTTTTGAATGTTTTTTATCAGGAAACATTTAATTTTGTACTGGGAAACTCTAATTGGTTCCACATGGAGACACCAGCTCTACACATTCGTATTTTCTAGGAGAAAGCTAGAAGAACTGCGGCAAACAAACATGATATTTCTATTTGTATACATGACATTTTATGCACTTGTCCAACGAAAAGACTTTGCTTTTCTCCAAAACCATTTTTACTATGATTTGCTTGGTCTATTGCATACAAATTCCACACCACTTTGTCCGGATATGACTGCATGAAACTGGAAATATCCGGTTTTGTTTTGGCTAACTCAATCCCAGATTGCCACAGCCTCTGTGTTTGTGTTTTCTGGATATTATCAATGACCATTATTGTTTTGAAAGTTTTTTTTTTTATCAGGGAACATTTAATTTTGTACTGGGAAACACTCAGTGGTTCCACATGGAGAAACCAGCTCTACGCATACGTATTTTCTAAGCGAGAAACTAGAGGAACTGCGGCAAACAAACATGATATTTCTGTTTGTATACATGACATTTTATGCACTTGCCTAAAGAAAGGAGTTTGCTTTTCTCCAAAACCATTTTTACTATGATTTGCTTCTTCTATTGCATACAAATTCCAATCCACTTTGTCCGGATATGACTGCATGAAACAGGAAATATCCGGTTTTGTTTTGGCTAACTCAATCCCAGATATTGCCACAGCCCCTGTGTTTGTGTTTTCTGGATATTATCAAAGGACTTCATTGTTTTGAATATTTTTTATCAGGGAACATTTAATTTTGTACTGGGAAACCCTCAGTGGTTCCACATGGAGAAAGCAGCTCTAAACATTTGTAATTTATAAGGAGAATGCTAGAGGAACTGCAGCAAAAAAACATGATATTTCTGTTTGTATACATGACATTTTATGCACCTGCCTAATGAAATGAATTTGCTTTTCTCCAAAACCGTTTTTACTATGATTTGCTTGGTCTATTGCATACAAATTCCACACCACTTTGTCCGGATATGACTGGATGAAAGGGGAAATATCCGCTTTTGTTTTGGCTAACTCAATCACAGATATTGCGACAGCCTCTGTGTTTCTGTTTTCTGGATATTATCAAAGGACTTCATTGTTTTGAATATTTTTTATCAGGGAACATTTAATTTTATACTGGGAAACTCTAATTGGTTCCACATGGAGACACCAGCTCTACACATTCGTATTTTCTAGGAGAAAGCTAGAAGAACTGCGGCAAACAAACATGATATTTCTGTATGTATACATGACATTTTATGCACTTGCCTAAAGAAAGGAGTTTGCTTTTCTCCAAAACCATTTTTACTATGATTTGCTTGGTCTATTGCATAGAAATTCCACACCACTTTGTCCGGATATGACTGCATGAAACCGGAAATATCCGGTTTTGTTTTGGTTAACTCAATCCCAGATATTGCCACAGCCTCTGTGTTTGTGTTTTCTGGATAATACCAGTGGTCATTACTGTTTTGAACGTTTTTTTTAATCAGGGAGCATTTAATTTTGTACAGGGAAACAATCACTGGTTCCACATGCAGAAACCAGTTCATCCTATGCGTGTATTCTAGGAAGAAAACTAGAGGAACTGCGGCAAGCAAACATGATATTTCTGTTTGTATACATGACATTTTATGCACTTGCCTAAAGAAAGGAGTTTGCTTTTCTCCAAAACCATTTTTACTATGATTTGCTTGGTCTATTGCATACAAATTACACACCACTTTGTCCGGATATGACTGCATGAAACCGGAAATATCCGGTTTTCTTTTGGCTAACTCAATCCCAGATATTGCCACAGCCCTGTGTTTGTGTTTTCTGGATATTATCAATGGTCATTATTGTTTGGAACATTTTTTTTTAATCAGGGAGCATTTAATTTTATACAGGGAAACAATCACTGGTTCCACATACAGAAACCAGTTCTTCCTATTCGTGTATTCTTGGGAGAAAACTAGAGGAACTGCGGCAAGCAAACATGATATTTCTGTTTGTATACATGACATTTTATGCACTTGCCTAAAGAAAGGAGTTTGGTTTTCTCCAAAACCATTTTTGCTATGATTTGCTTGGTCTATTGCATACAAATTCCACACCACTTTGCCCGGATATGACTGCATGAAACCGGAAATATCCGGTTTTGTTTTGGCTAATTCAATCCCAGATATTGCCACAGCCCCTGTGTTTGTGTTTTCTGGATATTATCAAAGGACTTTATTGTTTTGAAACATTTTTTTTTATCAGGGAACATTTAATTTTGTACTGGGAAACTCTAATTGGTTCCACATGGAGAAACCAGCTCTAAACATTTGTACATTGTACGGAGAATGCTAGAGGAACTGCAGCAAACAAACATGATAATTCTGTTTGTATACATGACATTTTATGCACCTGCCTAATGAAATGACTTTGCTTTTCTTCAAAACCATTTTTACTATGATTTGCTTGGTCTATTGCATACAAATTCCACACCACTTTGCCCGGATATGACTGCATGAAACCGGAAATATCCGGTTTTGTTTTGGCTAACTCAATCCCAGATATTGCCACAGACCCTGTGTTTGTGTTTTCTGGATATTATCAAAGGACTTTATTGTTTTGAAACATTCTTTTTATCAGTGAACATTTAATTTTGTACTGGGAAACCCTCAGTGGTTCCACATGGAGAAACCAGCTCTAAACATTTGTAAATTATACGGAGAATGCAAGAGGAACTGCAGCAAAAAAACATGATATTTCTGTATGTATACATGACATTTTATGCACCTGCCTAATGAAATGACTTTGCTTTTCTCCAAAACCATTTTACTATGATTTGCTTGGTCTATTGCATACAAATTCCACACCACTTTGTCCGGATATGACTGCATGAAACCGGAAATATCCGGTTTTGTTTTGGCTAACTCAATCACAGATATTGCGACAGCATCTGTGTTTGTGTTTTCTGGATATTATCAAAGGACTTTATTGTTTTGAATGTTTTTTATCAGAGAACATTTCATTTTGTACTGGGAAACTAAAATTGTTTCCACATGGAGACACCAGCTCTACACATTCGTATTTTCTAGGAGAAACCTAGAAGAACTGCGGCAAACAAACATGATATTTCTGTTTGTATACATGACATTTTATGCACTTGTCCAAAGAAAAGACTTTGCTTTTCTCCAAAACCATTTTTACTATGATTTGCTTGGTCTATTGCATACAAATTCCACACCACTTTGTCCGGATATGACTGCATGAAACCGGAAATATCCGGTTTTGTTTTGGTTAACTCAATCCCAGATATTGCCACAGCCTCTGTGTTTGTGTTTTCTGGATATTACCAATGGTCATTATTGTTTTGAACGTTTTTTTTTAATCAGGGAGCATTTAATTTTGTACAGGGAAACAATCACTGGTTCCACATGCAGAAACCAGTTCTTCCTATTCGGGTATTCTAGGGAGAAAACTAGAGGAACTGCGGCAAGCAAACATGATATCTCTGTTTGTATACATGACATTTTATGCACTTGCCTAAAGAAAGGACTTTGCTTTTCTCCAAAACCATATTTACTGTGATTTTCTCGGTTCATTGCATAGGAATTCCAGAACAGTTTGTCCGGATATGACTGCATGAAACCGTAAATATCCGGTTTTGTTTTGGCTAACTCAATCCCAGATATTGCCACAGCCCCTGTGTTTGGGTTTTCTGGATATTATCAATGGTGATTATTGTTTTGAACGTTTTTTTTTAATCAGGAGAATTTAATTTTGTACTGGGAAACAATCACTGGTTCCACATGCAGAAACCAGTTCTTCCTATTCGTGTATTCTAGGGAGAAAACTAGAGGAACTGCGGCAAACAAACATGATATTTCTGTTTGTATACATGACATTTTATGCACCTGCCTAATGAAATGACTTTGCTTTTCTCCAAAACCATTTTTACTATGATTTGCTTGGTCTATTGCATACAAATTCCACACCACTTTGTCCGGATATGACTGGATGAAAGGGGAAATATCCGCTTTTGTTTTGGCTAACTCAATCACAGATATTGCGACAGCCTCTGTGTTTCTGTTTTCTGGATATTATCAAAGGACTTTATTGTTTTGAATGTTTTTTATCAGGGAACATTTAATTTTGTACTGGGAAACTCTAATTGGTTCCACATGGAGACACCAGCTCTACACATTCGTATTTTCTAGGAGAAAGCTAGAAGAACTGCGGCAAACAAACATGATATTTCTGTTTGTATACATGACATTTTATGCACTTGCCTAAAGAAAGGAGTTTGCTTTTCTCCAAAACCATTTTTACTATGATTTGCTTGGTCTATTGCATACAAATTCCACACCACTTTGTCCGGATATGACTGCATGAAACCGGAAATATCCGGTTTTGTTTTGGCTAACTCAATCCCAGATATTGCCACAGCCCCTGTGTTTGTGTTTTCTGGATATTATCAATGGTCTTTATTGTTTGGAACGTTTTTTTTAATCAGGGAGCATTTAATTTTGTACAGGGAAACAATCACTGGATCCACATGCAGAAACCAGTTCTTCCTATTCGGGTATGCTAGGGAGAAATCTAGAGGAACGGCGGCAAACAAACATGATATTTCTGTTTGTATACATGACATTTTATGCACTTGCCTAAAGAAAGGACTTTGCTTTTCTCCAAAACCATTTTACTATGATTTGCTTGGACTATTGCATACAAATTCCACACCACTTTGTCCGGATATGACTGCATGAAACTGGAATAATCCGGTTTTGTTTTGGCTAACTCAATCCCAGATTGCCACAGCCTCTGTGTTTGTGTTTTCTGGATATTATCAATGGTCATTATTGTTTGGAATTTTTTTTAATCAGGGAGCATTTAATTTTGTACAGGGAAACAATCACTGGTTCCACATGCAGAAAAAAGTTCTTCCTATTCGTGTATTCTAGGGAGAAAACTAGAGGAACTGCGGCAAACAAACATGATATCTCTGTTTGTATACATGACATTTTATGCACTTGCCTAAAGAAAGGAGTTTGCTTTTCTCCAAAACCATTTTACTATGATTTGCTTGGTCTATTGCATACAAATTCCACACCACTTTGTCCGGATATGACTGGATGAAAGGGGAAATATCCGCTTTTGTTTTGGCTAACTCAATCACAGATATTGCCACAGCCCCTGTGTTTGTGTTTTCTGGATATTATCAAAGGACTTTATTGTTTTGAATGTTTTTTATCAGGCAACATTTAATTTTGTACTGGGAAACTCTAATTGGTTCCACATGGAGACACCAACTCTACACATTCGTATTTTCTAGGAGAAAGCTAGAAGAACTGCGGCAAACAAACATGATAATTCTGTTTGTATACATGACATTTTATGCACTTGCCTAAAGAAAGGAATTTGCTTTTCTCCAAAACCATTTTTACTATGATTTGCTTGGTCTATTGCATACAAATTCCACACCACTTTGTCTGGATATGACTGCATGAAACTGGAAATATCCGGTTTTTTTTTGGCTAACTCAATCCCAGATTGCCACAGCCTCTGTGTTTGTGTTTTCTGGATATTACCAATGGTCATTATTGTTTTGAATGTTTTTTTTTAATCAGTGACCATTTAATTTTGTGCAGGGAAACAATCACTAGTTCCACATGCAGAAACCAGTTCTTCCTATTCGTGTATTCTAGGGAGAAAACTAAAGGAACTGCGGCAAACAAACATGATATTTCTGTTTGTATACATGACATTTTATGCACTTGCCTAAAAAAAGGAGTTTGCTTTTCTCCAAAACCATTTTTACTATGATTTGCTTGGTCTATTGCATAAAAATTCCACACCACTTTGCCCGGATATGACTGCATGAAACCGGAAATATCCGGTTTTGTTTTGGCTAACTCAATCCCAGCTATTGCCACAGCCCCTGTGTTTGTGTTTTCTGGATATTATCAAAGGACTTTATTGTTTTGAAACATTTTTTTTTATCAGGGAGCATTTAATTTTGTACTGGGAAACACTCAGTGGTTCCACATGGAGAAACCAGCTCTAAACTTTTGTAAATTATACGGAGAATGCTAGAGGAACTGCAGAAAACAAACATGATAATTCTGTTTGTATACATGACATTTTATGCACCTGCCTAATGAAATGACTTTGCTTTTCTCCAAAACCATTTTTACTATGATTTGATTGGTCTATTGCATACAAATTCCACACCACTTTGTCCGGATATGACTGGATGAAAGGGGAAATATCCGCTTTTGTTTTGGCTAACTCAATCACAGATATTGCGACAGCCTCTGTGTTTGTGTTTTCTGGATATTATCAAAGGACTTTATTGTTTTGAATGTTTTTTATCAGGGAACATTTAATTTTGTACTGGGAAACTCTAATTGGTTCCACATGGAGACACCAGCTCTACACATTCGTATTTTCTAGGAGAAAGCTAGAAGAACTTCGGCAAACAAACATGATATTTCTGTTTGTATACATGACATTTTATGCACTTGCCTAAAGAAAGGAGTTTGCTTTTCTCCAAAACCATTTTTACTATGATTTGCTTGGTCTATTGCATACAAATTCCACACCACTTTGTCCGGATATGACTGCATGAAACCGGAAATATCCGGTTTTGTTTTGGCTAACTCAATCCCAGATATTGCCACAGCCCCTGTGTTTGTGTTTTCTGGATATTATCAATGGTCTTTATTGTTTGGAACATTTTTTTTGAATCAGGGAGCATTTAATTTTGTACAGGGAAACAATCACTGGATCCACATGCAGAAACCAGTTCTTCCTATTCGGGTATGCTAGGGAGAAATCTAGAGGAACGGCGGCAAACAAACATGATATTTCTGTTTGTATACATGACATTTTATGCACTTGCCTAAAGAAAGCAGTTTGCTTTTCTCCATAACCATTTTTACTATGATTTGCTTGTTCTATTGCATACAAATTCCACACCACTTTGTCCGGATATGACTGGATGCAAGGGGAAATATCCGCTTTTGTTTTGGCTAACTCAATCACAGATATTGCGACAGCCTCTGTGTTTGTTTTTTCTGGATATTATCAAAGGACTTTATTGTTTTGAATGTTTTTTATCAGGAAACATTTAATTTTGTACTGGAAAACTCTAATTGGTTCCACATGGAAACACCAGCTCTACACATTCGTATTTTCTAGGAGAAAGCTAGAAGAACTGCGGCAAAAAAACATGATATTACTGTTTGTATACATGACATTTTATGCATTTGTCCAACGAAAAGACTTTGCTTTTCTCCAAAACCATTTTTACTATGATTTGCTTGGTCTATTGCATACAAATTCCACACCACTTTGTCCGGATATGACTGCATGAAACCGGAAATATCCGGTTTTGTTTTGGCTAACTCAATCCCAGATTTCCACAGCCTCTGTGTTTGTGTTTTCTGGATATTACCAATGGTCATTATTGTTTTGAATGTTTTTTTTTAATCAGTGAGCATTTAATTTTGCACAGGGAAAGAATCACTGGTTCCACATGCAGAAACCAGTGCTTCCTATTCGTGTATTCTAGGGAAAAAACTAGAGGAACTGCGGCAAACAAACATGATATTTCTGTTTGTATACATGACATTTTATGCACTTGCCTAAAGAAAGGTGTTTGCTTTTCTCCAAAACCATTTTTACTATGATTTGCTTGGTCTATTGCATACAAATTCCACACCACTTTGTCCGGATATGACTGCATGAAACTGGAAATATCCGGTTTTTTTTTGGCTAACTCAATCCCAGATTGCCACAGCCTCTGTGTTTGTGTTTTCTGGATATTACCAATGGTCACTATTGTTTTGAATGTTTTTTTTTAATCAGTGACCATTTAATTTTGTGCAGGGAAACAATCACTAGTTCCACATGCAGAAACCGGTTCTTCCTATTCGTGTATTCTAGGGAGAAAACTAGAGGAACTGCGGCAAACAAACATGATATTTCTGTTTGTATACATGACATTTTATGCACTTGCCTAAAGAAAGGAGTTTGCTTTTCTCCAAAACCATTTTTACTATGATTTGCTTGGTCTATTGCATAAAAATTCCACACCACTTTGCCCGGATATGACTGCATGAAACCGGAAATATCCGGTTTTGTTTTGGATAACTCAATCACAGATATTGCCACAGCCTCTGTGTTTGTGTTTTCTGGATATTATCAAAGATCATTATTATTTTGAAAGTTTTTTTTTTCAGGGAACTTTTAATTTTGTACTGGGAAACACTCAGTGGTTCCACGTGGAGACACCAGCTCTACGCATTCGTATTTTCTAAGCGAGAAACTAGAGGAACTTCGGCAAACAAACATGATATTTCTGTTTGTATACATGACATTTTATGCACTTGCCTAAAGAAAGGACTTTGCTTTTCTCCAAAACCATTTTTACTATGATTTGCTTGGTCTATTGCATACAAATTCCACACCACTTTGCCCGGATATGACTGCATGAAACCGGAAATATCCGGTTTTGTTTTGGCTAACTCAATCTCAGATATTGCCATAGCCCCTGTGTTTGTGTTTTCTGGATATTATCAAAGGACTTTATTGTATTGAAACATTTTTTTTTTATCAGGGAACATTTAATTTTGTGCTGGGAAACCCTCAGTGGTTCCACATGGATTAACCAGCTCTAAATATTTGTAAATTATACGGAGAATGCTAGAGGAACTGCAGCAAAAAAACATGATATTTCTGTATGTATATATGACATTTTATGCACCTGCCTAATGAAATGACTTTGCTTTTGTCCAAAACCATTTTACTATGATTTGCTTGGTCTATTGCATACAAATTCCACACCACTTTGTCCGGATATGACTGCATGAAACCGGAAATATCCGGTTTTCTTTTGGCTAACTCAATCACAGATATTGCAACAGCATCTGTGTTTGTGTTTTCTGGATATTATCAAAGGACTTTATTGTTTTGAATGTTTTTTATCAGAGAACATTTAATTTTGTACTGGGAAACTAAAATTGTTTCCACATGGAGACACCAGCTCTACACATTCGTATTTTCTAGGAGAAAGCTAGAAGAACTGCGGCAAACAAACATGATATTTCTGTTTGTATACATGACATTTTATGCACTTGTCCAAAGAAAAGACTTTGCTTTTCTCCAAAACCATTTTTACTATGATTTGCTTGGTCTATTGCATACAAATTCCACACCACTTTGTCCGGATAAGACTGCATGAAACCGGAAATATCCGGTTTTGTTTTGGTTAACTCAATCCCAGATATTGCCACAGCTTCTGTGTTTGTGTTTTCTGGATAGTACCAATGCTCATTATTGTTTTGAACATTTTTTTTAATCAGGGAGCATTTAATTTTGTACAGGGAAACAATCACTGGTTCCACATGCAGAAACCAGTTCTTCCTATTCGTGTATTCTAGGGAGAAAACTAGAGGAACTGCGGCAAGCAAACATGATATTTCTGTTTGTATACATGACATTTTATGCACTTGCCTAAAGAAAGGACTTTGCTTTTCTCCAAAACCATATTTACTGTGATTTTCTCGGTTCATTGCAGAGGAATTCCAGAACACTTTTTCCGGATATGACTGCATGAAACTGGAAATATCCGGTTTTGTTTTGGCTAACTCAATCCCAGATATTGCCACAGCCCCTGTGTTTGGGTTTTCTGGATATTATCAATGGTCATTATTGTTTTGAACGTTTTTTTTTTAATCAGGGAGCATTTAATTTTATACTGGGAAACAATCACTGGTTCCACATGCAGAAACCAGTTCTTCCTATTCGTGTATTCTAGGAGAAAGCTAGAAGAACTGCGGCAAACAAACATGATATTTCTGTTTGTATACATGACATTTTATGCACTTGCCTAAAGAAAGGAGTTTGCTTTTCACAAAACCATTTTTACTATGATTTGCTTGGTCTATTGCATACAAATTCCACACCACTTTGTCCGGATATGACTGCATGAAACCGGAAATATCCGGTTTTGTTTTGGCTAACTCAATCCCAGATTGCCACAGCCTCTGTGTTTGTGTTTTCTGGATATTACCAATGGTCATTATTGTTTTGAATGTTTTTTTTTTTAATCAGTGTGCATTTAATTTTGCACAGGGAAAGAATCACTGGTTCCACATGCAGAAACCAGTTCTTTCTATTCGTGTATTCTAGGGAAAAAACTAGAGGAACTGCGGCAAACAAACATGATATTTCTGTTTGTATACATGACATTTTATGCACTTGCCTAAAGAAAGGAGTTTGCTTTTCTCCAAAACCATTTTTACTATGATTTGCTTGGTCTATTGCATACAAATTCCACACCACTTTGTCCGGATATGACTGCATGAAAGGGGAAATATCCGCTTTTGTTTTGGCTAACTCAATCACAGATATTGCGACAGCCTCTGTGTTTTTGTTTTCTGGATATTATCAAAGGACTTTATTGTTTTGAATGTTTTTTATCAGGGAACATTTAATTTTGTACTGGGAAACTCTAATTGGTTCCACATGGAGACACCAACTCTACACATTCGTATTTTCTAGGAGAAAGCTAGAAGAACTGCGGCAAACAAACATGATATTTCTGTTTGTATACATGACATTTTATGCACTTTTCTAACGAAAAGACTTTGCTTTTCTCCAAAACCATTTTTACTATGATTTGCTTGGTCTATTGCATACAAATTCCACACCACTTTGTCCGGATATGACTGCATGAAACTGGAAATATCCGGTTTTTTTTTGGCTAACTCAATCCCAGATTGCCACAGCCTCTGTGTTTGTGTTTTCTGGATATTACCAATGGTCATTATTGTTTTGAATGTTTTTTTTTAATCAGTGACCATTTAATTTTGTGCAGGGAAACAATCACTAGTTCCACATGCAGAAACCAGTTCTTCCTATTCGTGTATTCTAGGGAGAAAACTAGAGGAACTGCGGCAAACAAACATGATATTTCTGTTTGTATACATGACATTTTATGCACTTGCCTAAAGAAAGGACTTTGCTTTTCTCCAAAACCATTTTTACTATGATTTGCTTGGTCTATTGCATACAAATTCCACACCACTTTACCTGGATATGACTGCATGAAACCGGAAATATCCGGTTTTGTTTTGGCTAACTCAATCAAAGATATTGCCACAGCCTCTGTGTTTGTGTTTTCTGGATATTATCAATGATCATTATTATTTTGAAAGTTTTTTTTTTCAGGGAACATTTAATTTTGTACTGGGAAACACTCAGTGGTTCCACGTGGAGACACCAGCTCTACGCATTCGTATTTTCCAAGCGAGAAATTAGAGGAACTTCGGCAAACAAACATGATATTTCTGTTTGTATACATGACATTTTATGCACTTGCCTAAAGAAAGCATTTTGCTTTTCTCCAAAACCATTTTTACTATGATTTGCTTGGTCTATTGCATACAAATTCCACAACACTTTGCCCGGATATGACTGCATGAAACCGGAAATATCCGGTTTTGTTTTGGCTAACTCACTCCCAGATATTGCCATAGCCCCTGTGTTTGTGTTTTCTGGATATTATCAAAGGACTTTATTGTTTTCAAACATTTTTTTTTATCAGTGAACATTTAATTTTGTACTGGGAAACCCTCAGTGGTTCCACATGGAGAAACCAGCTCTAAACATTTGTAAATTATACGGAGAATGCAAGAGGAACTGCAGTAAAAAAACATGATATTTCTGTATGTATACATGACATTTTATGCACCTGCCTAATGAAATGACTTTGCTTTTCTCCAAAACCATTTTACTATGATTTGCTTGGTCTATTGCATAGAAATTCCACACCACTTTGTCCGGATATGACTGCATGAAACCGGAAATATCCGGTTTTGTTTTGGCTAACTCAATCACAGATATTGCGACAGCATCTGTGTTTGTGTTTTCTGGATATTATCAAAGGACTTTATTTTTTTGAATGTTTTTTATCGGAGAACATTTCATTTTTTACTGGGAAACTAAAATTGTTTCCCCATGGAGACACCAGCTCTACACATTCGTATTTTCTAGGAGAAACCTAGAAGAACTGCGGCAAACAAACATGATATTTCTGTTTGTATACATGACATTTTATGCACTTGTCCAAAGAAAAGACTTTGCTTTTCTCCAAAACCATTTTTACTATGATTTGCTTGGTCTATTGCATACAAATTCCACACCACTTTGTCCGGATATGACTGCATGAAACCGGAAATATCCGGTTTTGTTTTGGTTAACTCAATCCCAGATATTGCCACAGCCTCTGTGTTTGTGTTTTCTGGATATTACCAATGGTCATTATTGTTTTGAACGTTTTTTTTAATCAGGGAGCATTTAATTTTGTACAGGGAAACAATCACTGGTTCCACATGCAGAAACCAGTTCTTCCTATTCGTGTATTCTAGGGAGAAAACTAGAGGAACTGCGGCAAGCAAACATGATATTTCTGTTTGTATACATGACATTTTATGCACTTGCCTAAAGAAAGGACTTTGCTTTTCTCCAAAACCATATTTACTGTGATTTTCTCGGTTCATTGCATAGGAATTCCAGAACAGTTTGTCCGGATATGACTGCATGAAACCGGAAATATCCGGTTTTGTTTTGGCTAACTCAATCCCAGATATTGCCACAGCCCCTGTGTTTGGGTTTTCTGGATATTATCAATGGTCATTATTGTTTTGAACGTTTTTTTTTAATCAGGAGCATTTAATTTTGTACTGGGAAACAATCACTGGTTCCACATGCAGAAACCAGTTCTTTCTATTCGTGTATTCTAGGGAGAAAACTAGAGGAACTGCGGCAAACAAACATGATATTTCTGTTTGTATACATGACATTTTATGCACCTGCCTAATGAAATGACTTTGCTTTTCTCCAAAACCATTTTTACTATGATTTGCTTGGTCTATTGCATACAAATTCCACACCACTTTGTCCGGATATGGCTGGATGAAAGGGGAAATATCCGCTTTTGTTTTGGCTAACTCAATCACAGATATTGCCACAGCCTCTGTGTTTGTGTTTTCTGGATATTATCAAAGGACTTTATTGTTTTGAATGTTTTTTATCAGGGAACATTTAATTTTGTACTGGGAAACTCTAATTGGTTCCACATGGAGACACCAGCTCTACAGATTCGTATTTTCTAGGAGAAGCTAGAAGAACTGCGGCAAAGAAACATGATATTTCTGTTTGTATACATGACATTTTATGCACTTGCCTAAAGAAAGGACTTTGCTTTTCTCCAAAACCATTTTTACTATGATTTGCTTGGTCTATTGCATACAAATTCCACACCACTTTGTCCCGATATGACTGCATGAAACCAGAAATATCAGGTTTTGTTTTGGCTAACTCAATCCCAGATTGCCACAGACTCTGTGTTTCTGTTTTCTGGATATTACCAATGGTCATTATTGTTTTGAATGTTTTTTTTAATCAGTGTGCATTTAATTTTGCACAGGGAAAGAATCACTGGTTCCACATGCAGAAACCAGTTCTTTCTATTCGTGTATTCTAGGGAAAAAACTAGAGGAACTGCGGCAAACAAACATGATATTTCTGTTTGTATACATGACATTTTATGCACTTGCCTAAAGAAAGGAGTTTGCTTTTCTCCAAAACCATTTTTACTATGATTTGCTTGGTCTATTGCATACAAATTCTACAACACTTTGCCCGGATATGACTGCATGAAACGGGAAATATCCGGTTTTTTTGGCTAACTCAATCCCAGATATTGCCATAGCCCCTGTGTTTGTGTTTTCTGGATATTATCAAAGGACTTTATTGTTTTGAAACATTTTTTTCTTATCAGTGAACATTTAATTTTGTACTGGGAAACCCTCAGTGGTTCCACATGGAGAAACCAGCTCTAAACATTTGTAAATTATACGGAGAATGCAAGAGGAACTGCAGTAAAAAAACATGATATTTCTGTATGTATACATGACATTTTATGCACCTGCCAAATGAAATGACTTTGCTTTTCTCCAAAACCATTTTACTATGATTTGCTTGGTCTATTGCATAGAAATTCCACACCACTTTGTCCGGATATGACTGCATGAAACCGGAAATATCCGGTTTTGTTTTGGCTAACTCAATCCCAGATATTGCCACAGCCCCTGTGTTTGGGTTTTCTGGATATTATCAATGGTCATTATTGTTTTGAACGTTTTTTTTTTAATCAGGAGCATTTAATTTTGTACTGGGAAACAATCACTGGTTCCACATGCAGAAACCAGTTCTTCCTATTCGTGTATTCTAGGGAGAAAACTAGAGGAACTGCGGCAAACAAACATGATATTTCTGTTTGTATACATGACATTTTATGCACCTGCCTAATGAAATGACTTTGCTTTTCTCCAAAACCATTTTTACTATGATTTGCTTGGTCTATTGCATACAAATTCCACACCACTTTGTCCGGATATGACTGGATGAAAGGGGAAATATCCGCTTTTGTTTTGGCTAAATCAATCACAGATATTGCGACAGCCTCTGTGTTTCTGTTTTCTGGATATTATCAAAGGACTTTATTGTTTTGAATGTTTTTTATCAGGGAACATTTAATTTTGTACTGGGAAACTCTAATTGGTTCCACATGGAGACACCAGCTCTACACATTCGTATTTTCTAGGAGAAAGCTTGAAAAACTGCGGCAAACAAACATGATATTTCTGTTTGTATACATGACATTTTATGCACTTGCCTAAAGAAAGGACTTTGCTTTTCACAAAACCATTTTTACTATGATTTGCTTGGTCTATTGCATACAAATTCCACACCACTTTGTCCGGATATGACTGGATGAAAGGGGAAATATCCACTTTTGTTTTGGCTAACTCAATCCCAGATTGCCACAGCCCCTGTGTTTGTGTTTTCTGGATATTATCAATGGTCATTATTGTTTTGAATGTTTTTTATCAGGGAACATTTAATTTTGTACTGGGAAACTCTAATTGGTTCCACATGGAGACACCAGCTCTACACATTCGTATTTTCTAGGAGAAAGCTAGAAGAACTGCGGCAAACAAACATGATATTTCTGTTTGTATACATGACATTTTATGCACTTGTCCAACGAAAATACTTTGCTTTTCTCCAAAACCATTTTTACTATGATTTGCTTGGTCTATTGCATACAAATTCCACACCACTTTGTCCGGATATGACTGCATGAAACTGGAAATATCTGGTTTGGTTTTGGCTAACTCAATCCCAGATTGCCACAGCCTCTGTGTTTGTGTTTTCTGGATATTACCAATGGTCATTATTGTTTTGAATGTTTTTTTTTTAATCAGTGAGCATTTGATTTTGCACAGGGAAACAATCACTGGTTCCACATGCAGAAACCAGTTCTTCATATTCGTGTATTCTAGGGAAAAATCTAGAGGAACTGCGGGAAACAAACATGATATTTCTGTTTGTATACATGACATTTTATGCACTTGCCTAAAGAAAGCATTTTGCTTTTCTCCAAAACCATTTTTACTATGATTTGCTTGGTCTATTGCATACAAATTCCACAACACTTTGCCCGGATATGACTGCATGAAACCGGAAATATCCGGTTTTGTTTTGGCTAACTCACTCGCAGATATTGCCATAGCCCCTGTGTTTGTGTTTTCTGGATATTATCAAAGGACTTTATTGTTTTCAAACATTTTTTTTTATCAGTGAACATTTAATTTTGTACTGGGAAACCCTCAGTGGTTCCACATGGAGAAACCAGCTCTAAACATTTGTAAATTATACGGAGAATGCAAGAGGAACTGCAGTAAAAAAACATGATATTTCTGTATGTATACATGACATTTTATGCACCTGCCTAATGAAATGACTTTGCTTTTCTCCAAAACCATTTTACTATGATTTGCTTGGTCTATTGCATAGAAATTCCACACCACTTTGTCCGGATATGACTGCATGAAACCGGAAATATCCGGTTTTGTTTTGGCTAACTCAATCACAGATATTGCGACAGCATCTGTGTTTGTGTTTTCTGGATATTATCAAAGGACTTTATTTTTTTGAATGTTTTTTATCGGAGAACATTTCATTTTTTACTGGGAAACTAAAATTGTTTCCCCATGGAGACACCAGCTCTACACATTCGTATTTTCTAGGAGAAACCTAGAAGAACTGCGGCAAACAAACATGATATTTCTGTTTGTATACATGACATTTTATGCACTTGTCCAAAGAAAAGACTTTGCTTTTCTCCAAAACCATTTTTACTATGATTTGCTTGGTCTATTGCATACAAATTCCACACCACTTTGTCCGGATATGACTGCATGAAACCGGAAATATCCGGTTTTGTTTTGGTTAACTCAATCCCAGATATTGCCACAGCCTCTGTGTTTGTGTTTTCTGGATATTACCAATGGTCATTATTGTTTTGAACGTTTTTTTTAATCAGGGAGCATTTAATTTTGTACAGGGAAACAATCACTGGTTCCACATGCAGAAACCAGTTCTTCCTATTCGTGTATTCTAGGGAGAAAACTAGAGGAACTGCGGCAAGCAAACATGATATTTCTGTTTGTATACATGACATTTTATGCACTTGCCTAAAGAAAGGACTTTGCTTTTCTCCAAAACCATATTTACTGTGATTTTCTCGGTTCATTGCATAGGAATTCCAGAACAGTTTGTCCGGATATGACTGCATGAAACCGGAAATATCCGGTTTTGTTTTGGCTAACTCAATCCCAGATATTGCCACAGCCCCTGTGTTTGGGTTTTCTGGATATTATCAATGGTCATTATTGTTTTGAACGTTTTTTTTTTAATCAGGAGCATTTAATTTTGTACTGGGAAACAATCACTGGTTCCACATGCAGAAACCAGTTCTTTCTATTCGTGTATTCTAGGGAGAAAACTAGAGGAACTGCGGCAAACAAACATGATATTTCTGTTTGTATACATGACATTTTATGCACCTGCCTAATGAAATGACTTTGCTTTTCTCCAAAACCATTTTTACTATGATTTGCTTGGTCTATTGCATACAAATTCCACACCACTTTGTCCGGATATGGCTGGATGAAAGGGGAAATATCCGCTTTTGTTTTGGCTAACTCAATCACAGATATTGCCACAGCCTCTGTGTTTGTGTTTTCTGGATATTATCAAAGGACTTTATTGTTTTGAATGTTTTTTATCAGGGAACATTTAATTTTGTACTGGGAAACTCTAATTGGTTCCACATGGAGACACCAGCTCTACAGATTCGTATTTTCTAGGAGAAGCTAGAAGAACTGCGGCAAAGAAACATGATATTTCTGTTTGTATACATGACATTTTATGCACTTGCCTAAAGAAAGGACTTTGCTTTTCTCCAAAACCATTTTTACTATGATTTGCTTGGTCTATTGCATACAAATTCCACACCACTTTGTCCCGATATGACTGCATGAAACCAGAAATATCAGGTTTTGTTTTGGCTAACTCAATCCCAGATTGCCACAGACTCTGTGTTTCTGTTTTCTGGATATTACCAATGGTCATTATTGTTTTGAATGTTTTTTTTAATCAGTGTGCATTTAATTTTGCACAGGGAAAGAATCACTGGTTCCACATGCAGAAACCAGTTCTTTCTATTCGTGTATTCTAGGGAAAAAACTAGAGGAACTGCGGCAAACAAACATGATATTTCTGTTTGTATACATGACATTTTATGCACTTGCCTAAAGAAAGGAGTTTGCTTTTCTCCAAAACCATTTTTACTATGATTTGCTTGGTCTATTGCATACAAATTCTACAACACTTTGCCCGGATATGACTGCATGAAACGGGAAATATCCGGTTTTTTTGGCTAACTCAATCCCAGATATTGCCATAGCCCCTGTGTTTGTGTTTTCTGGATATTATCAAAGGACTTTATTGTTTTGAAACATTTTTTTCTTATCAGTGAACATTTAATTTTGTTCTGGGAAACCCTCAGTGGTTCCACATGGAGAAACCAGCTCTAAACATTTGTAAATTATACGGAGAATGCAAGAGGAACTGCAGTAAAAAAACATGATATTTCTGTATGTATACATGACATTTTATGCACCTGCCTAATGAAATGACTTTGCTTTTCTCCAAAACCATTTTACTATGATTTGCTTGGTCTATTGCATACAAATTCCACACCACTTTGTCCGGATATGACTGCATGAAACCGGAAATATCCGGTTTTGTTTTGGCTAACTCAATCCCAGATATTGCCACAGCCCCTGTGTTTGGGTTTTCTGGATATTATCAATGGTCATTATTGTTTTGAACGTTTTTTTTTTTTAATCAGGAGCATTTAATTTTGTACTGGGAAACAATCACTGGTTCCACATGCAGAAACCAGTTCTTCCTATTCGTGTATTCTAGGGAGAAAACTAGAGGAACTGCGGCAAACAAACATGATATTTCTGTTTGTATACATGACATTTTATGCACCTGCCTAATGAAATGACTTTGCTTTTCTCCAAAACCATTTTTACTATGATTTGCTTGGTCTATTGCATACAAATTCCACACCACTTTGTCCGGATATGACTGGATGAAAGGGGAAATATCCGCTTTTGTTTTGGCTAAATCAATCACAGATATTGCGACAGCCTCTGTGTTTCTGTTTTCTGGATATTATCAAAGGACTTTATTGTTTTGAATGTTTTTTATCAGGGAACATTTAATTTTGTACTGGGAAACTCTAATTGGTTCCACATGGAGACACCAGCTCTACACATTCGTATTTTCTAGGAGAAAGCTTGAAGAACTGCGGCAAACAAACATGATATTTCTGTTTGTATACATGACATTTTATGCACTTGCCTAAAGAAAGGACTTTGCTTTTCACAAAACCATTTTTACTATGATTTGCTTGGTCTATTGCATACAAATTCCACACCACTTTGTCCGGATATGACTGGATGAAAGGGGAAATATCCGCTTTTGTTTTGCCTAACTCAATCCCAGATTGCCACAGCCCCTGTGTTTGTGTTTTCTGGATATTATCAATGGTCATTATTGTTTTGAATGTTTTTTATCAGGGAACATTTAATTTTGTACTGGGAAACTCTAATTGGTTCCACATGGAGACACCAGCTCTACACATTCGTATTTTCTAGGAGAAAGCTAGAAGAACTGCGGCAAACAAACATGATATTTCTGTTTGTATACATGACATTTTATGCACTTGTCCAACGAAAATACTTTGCTTTTCTCCAAAACCATTTTTACTATGATTTGCTTGGTCTATTGCATACAAATTCCACACCACTTTGTCCGGATATGACTGCATGAAACTGGAAATATCTGGTTTGGTTTTGGCTAACTCAATCCCAGATTGCCACAGCCTCTGTGTTTGTGTTTTCTGGATATTACCAATGGTCATTATTGTTTTGAATGTTTTTTTTTTAATCAGTGAGCATTTAATTTTGCACAGGGAAACAATCACTGGTTCCACATGCAGAAACCAGTTCTTCATATTCGTGTATTCTAGGGAAAAATCTAGAGGAACTGCGGGAAACAAACATGATATTTCTGTTTGTATACATGACATTTTATGCACTTGCCTAAAGAAAGCACTTTGCTTTTCTCCAAAACCATTTTTACTGTGATTTGCTTGGTCTATTGCATACAAATTCCACACCACTTTGTCCGGATATGACTGCATGAAACCGGAAATATCCGGTTTTGTTTTGGCTAACTCAATCCCAGATTGCCACAGCCTCTGTGTTTGTGTTTTCTGGATATTATCAATGATCATTATTGTTTTGAAAGTTTTTTTTCAACAGGGAACATTTAATTTTGTACTGGGAAACACTCAGTGGTTCCACATGGAGACACCAGCTCTACACATTCGTATTTTCTAAGCGAGAAACTAGAGGAACTGCGGCAAACAAACATGATATTTCTGTTTGTATACATGTTATTTTATGCACTTGTCTAAAGAAAGGAGTTTGCTTTTCTCCAAAACCATTTTTACTATGATTTGCTTGGTCTATTGCATACAAATTCCACACCACTTTGCCCGGATATGACTGCATGAAACTGGAAATATCCGGTTTTGTTTTGGCTAACTCAATCCCAGATATTGCCACAGCCCCTGTGTTTGTGTTTTCTGGATATTATCAAAGGACTTTATTGTTTTCAAACATTTTTTAATCAGGGAACATTTAATTTTGTACTGGGAAACCCTCAGTGGTTCCACATGGAGAAACCAGCTCTAAACATTTGTAAATTATACGGAGAATGCTAGAGGAACTGCAGCAAACAAACATGATAATTCTGTTTGTATACATGACATTTTATGCACCTGCCTAATGAAATGACTTTGCTTTTCTCCAAAACCATTTTTACTATGATTTGCTTGGTCTATTGCATACAAATTCCACACCACTTTGTCCGGATATGACTGGATGAAAGGGGAAATATCCGCTTTTGTTTTGGCTAACTCAATCACAGATATTGCGACAGCCTCTGTGTTTGTGTTTTCTGGATATTATCAAAGGACTTTATTGTTTTGAATGTTTTTTATCAGGGAACATTTAATTTTGTACTGGGAAACTCTATTTGGTTCCACATGGAGACACCAGCTCTACACATTCGTAATTTCTAGGAGAATGCTAGAAGAACTGCGGCAAAAAAACATGATATTTCTGTTTGTATACATGACATTTTATGCACTTGCCTAAAGAAAGGAGTTTGCTTTTCTCCAAAACCATTTTTAGTATGAATTGCTTGGTCTATTGTATACAAATTCCACACCACTTTTTCCGGATATGACTGCATGAAACCGGAAATATCCGGTTTTGTTTTGGCTAACTCAATCCCAGATATTGCCACAGCCCCTGTGTTTGTGTTTTCTGGATATTATCAATGGTCATTATTGTTTGGAACGTTTTTTTTTAAATCAGGGATCATTTCATTTTCTACTGGGAAACAATCACTGGTTCCAAATGCAGAAACCAGTTCTTCCTATTCGTGTATTCTAGGGAGAAAACTAGAGGAACTGCGGCAAGCAAACATGATATTTCTGTTTGTATACATGACATTTTATGCACTTGCCTAAAGAAAGGACTTTCCTTTTCTCCAAAACCATTTTTACTATGATTTGCTTGGTCTATTGCATACAAATTCCACACCACTTTGTCCGGATATGACTGCATGAAACCGGAAATATCCGGTTTTGTTTTGGCTAAATCAATCCCAGATATTGCCACCGCCCCTGTGTTTGTGTTTTCTGGATATTATCAATGGTCATTATTGTTTTGAACGTTTTTTTTTAATCAGGTAGCATTTAATTTTGTACAGGGAAACAATCACTGGTTCCACATGCAGAAACCAGTTCTTCCTATTCGTGTATTCTAGGGAGAAAACTAGAGGAACTGCGGCAAACAAACATGATATCTCTGTTTGTATACATGACATTTTATGCACTTGCCTAAAGAAAGGACTTTGCTTTTCTCCAAAACCATTTTACTATGATTTGCTTGGTCTATTGCATACAAATTCCACACCACTTTGTCCGGATATGACTGAATGAAACCGGAAATATCCGCTTTTGTTTTGGCTAACTCAATCCCAGATATTGCCACAGACTCTGTGTTTGTGTTTTCTGGATATTACCAATGGTCATGATTGTTTTGAAAGTTTTTTTTTTTCATCAGGGAACATTTAATTTTGTACTGGGAAACACTCAGTGGTTCCACATGGAGACCCCAGCTCTACACATTCGTATTTTCTAAGCGAGAAACTAGAGGAACTGTGGCAAACAAACATGATATTTCTGTTTTTATACATGACATTTTATACACTTGTCCAACGAAAAGACTTTGCTTTGCTCCAAAACCATTTTTACTATGATTTGCTTGGTCTATTGCATACAAATTCCACACCACTTTGTCCGGATATGACTGCATGAAACCGGAAATATCCGGTTTTGTTTTGGCTAACTCAATCCCAGATATTGCCACAGCCCCTGTGTTTGTGTTTTCTGGATATTATCAATGGTCATTATTGTTTGGAACGTTTTTTTTTTTTAATCAGGAGCATTTAATTTTGTACTGGGAAACAATCACTGGTTCCACATGCAGAAACCAGTTGTTCCTATTCGTGTATTCTAGGGAGAAAACTAGAGGAACTGCGGCAAACAAACATGATATTTCTGTTTGTATACATGACATTTTATGCACCTGCCTAATGAAATGACTTTGCTTTTCTCCAAAACCATTTTTACTATGATTTGCTTGGTCTATTGCATACAAATTCCACACCACTTTGTCCGGATATGACTGGATGAAAGGGGAAATATCCGCTTTTTTTTTGGCTAAATCAATCACAGATATTGCGACTGCCTCTGTGTTTCTGTTTTCTGGATATTATCAAAGGACTTTATTGTTTTGAATGTTTTTTATCAGGGAACATTTAATTTTGTACTGGGAAACTCTAATTGGTTCCACATGGAGACACCAGCTCTACACATTCGTATTTTCTAGGAGAAAGCTTGAAGAACTGCCGCAAACAAACATGATATTTCTGTTTGTATGCATGATATTTTATGCACTTGCCTAAAGAAAGTAGTTTGCTTTTCAAAAAACCATTTTTACTATGATTTGCTTGGTCTATTGCATACAAATTCCACACCACTTTGTCCGGATATGACTGCATGAAACCAGAAATATCAGGTTTTGTTTTGGCTAACTCAATCCCAGATTGCCACAGCCTCTGTGTTTGTGTTTTCTGGATATTACCAATGGTCATTATTGTTTTGAACGTTTTTTTTAATCAGTGTGCATTTAATTTTGCACAGGGAAAGAATCACTGGTTCCACATGCAGAAACCAGTTCTTTCTATTCGTGTATTCTAGGGAAAAAACTAGAGGAACTGCGGCAAACAAACATGATATTTCTGTTTGTATACATGACATTTTATGCACTTGCCTAAAGAAAGGAGTTTGCTTTTCTCCAAAACCATTTTTACTATGATTTGCTTGGTCTATTGCATACAAATTCCACACCAGTTTGTCCGAATATGACTGCATGAAACCGGAAATATCCGGTTTTGTTTTGGCTAACTCAATCCCAGATTGCCACAGCACCTGTGTTTGTGTTTTCTGGATATTATCAATGGTCATTATTGTTTTGAATTTTTTTTTAATCAGGGAGCATTTAATTTTGTACAGGGAAACAATCACTGGTTCCACATGCAGAAACCAGTTCTTCCTATTCGTGTATTCTAGGGAGAAAACTAGAGGAACTGCGGCAAACAAACAAGATATCTCTGTTTGTATACATGACATTTTATGCACTTGCCTAAAGAAAGGACTTTGCTTTTCTCCAAAACCATTTTACTATGATTTGCTTGGTCTATTGCATACAAATTCCACACCACTTTGTCCGGATATGACTGGATGAAACCGGAAATATCCGGTTTTGTTTCGGCTAACTCAATCACAGATATTGCCACAGCCTCTGTGTTTGTGTTTTCTGGATATTATCAAAGGACTTTATTGTTTTGAATGTTTTTTATCAGGGAACATTTAATTTTGTACTGGGAAACTCTAATTGGTTCCACATGGAGACACCAGCTCTACACATTCGTATTTTCTAGGAGAAAGCTTGAAGAACTGCGGCAAACAAACATGATATTTCTGTTTGTATACATGACATTTTATGCACTTGTCCAACGAAAATACTTTGCTTTTCTCCAAAACCATTTTTACTATGATTTGCTTGGTCTATTGCATACAAATTCCACACCACTTTGTCCGGATATGACTGCATGAAACTGGAAATATCCGGTTTGGTTTTGGCTAACTCAATCCCAGATTGCCACAGCCTCTGTGTTTGTGTTTTCTGGATATTATCAATGGTCATTATTGTTTTGAATGTTTTTTTTTAATCAGTGAGCATTTAATTTTGCACAGGGAAAGAATCACTGGTTCCACATGCAGAAACCAGTTCTTCATATTCGTGTATTCTAGGGAAAAAACCAGAGGAACTGCGGCAAACAAACATGATATTTCTGTTTGTATACATGACATTTTATGCACTTGCCTAAAGAAAGCACTTTGCTTTTCTCCAAAACCATTTTTACTATGATTTGCTTGGTCTATTGCATACAAATTCCACACCACTTTGTCCGGATATGACTGCATGAAACCGGAAATATCCGGTTTTGTTTTGGCTAACTCAATCCCAGATTGCCACAGCCTCTGTGTTTGTGTTTTCTGGATATTATCAATGATCATTATTGTTTTGAAAGTTTTTTTTCAACAGGGAACATTTAATTTTGTACTGGGAAACACTCAGTGGTTCCACATGGAGACACCAGCTCTACACATTCGTATTTTCTAAGCGAGAAACTAGAGGAACTGCGGCAAACAAACATGATATTTCTGTTTGTATACATGTTATTTTATGCACTTGTCTAAAGAAAGGAGTTTGCTTTTCTCCAAAACCATTTTTACTATGATTTGCTTGGTCTATTGCATACAAATTCCACACCACTTTGCCCGGATATGACTGCATGAAACTGGAAATATCCGGTTTTGTTTTGGCTAACTCAATCCCAGATATTGCCACAGCCCCTGTGTTTGTGTTTTCTGGATATTATCAAAGGACTTTATTGTTTTCAAACATTTTTTAATCAGGGAACATTTAATTTTGTACTGGGAAACCCTCAGTGGTTCCACATGGAGAAACCAGCTCTAAACATTTGTAAATTATACGGAGAATGCTAGAGGAACTGCAGCAAACAAACATCATAATTCTGTTTGTATACATGACATTTTATGCACCTGCCTAATGAAATGACTTTGCTTTTCTCCAAAACCATTTTTACTATGATTTGCTTGGTCTATTGCATACAAATTCCACACCACTTTGTCCGGATATGACTGGATGAAAGGGGAAATATCCGCTTTTGTTTTGGCTAACTCAATCACAATATTGCGACAGCCTCTGTGTTTGTGTTTTCTGGATATTATCAAAGGACTTTATTGTTTTGAATGTTTTTTATCAGGGAACATTTAATTTTGTACTGGGAAACTCTATTTGGTTCCACAGGGAGACACCAGCTCTACACATTCGTAATTTCTAGGAGAATGCTAGAAGAACTGCGGCAAACAAACATGATATTTCTGTTTGTATACATGATATTTTATGCACTTGTCCAACGAAAAGACTTTGCTTTTCTCCAAAACCATTTTACTATGATTTGCTTGGTCTATTGCATACAAATTCCACACCACTTTGTCCGGATATGACTGCATGAAACCGGAAATATCCGGTTTTGTTTTGGCTAACTCAATCCCAGATATTGCCACAGCCTCTGTGTTTTTGTTTTCTGGATATTACCAATGGTCATGATTGGTTTAAAGGTTTTTTTTTTCATCAGGGAACATTTAATTTTGTACTGGGAAACACTCAGTGGTTCCACATGGAGACCCCAGCTCTACACATTCGTATTTTCTAAGCGAGAAACTAGAGGAACTGTGGCAAACAAACATGATATTTCTGTTTGTATGCATGACATTTTATGCACTTGTCCAACGAAAAGACTTTGCTTTGCTCCAAAACCATTTTTACTATGATTTGCTTGGTCTATTGCATACAAATTCCACACCACTTTGTCCGGATATGACTGCATAAAACCGGAAATATCCGGTTTTGTTTTGGCTAACTCAATCCCAGATATTGCCACAGCCTCTGTGTTTGTGTTTTCTGGATATTATCAATGGTCATTATTGTTTGGAACGTTTTTTTTAAATCAGGGAGCACTTAATTTTCTACTGGGAAAAAATCACTGGTTCCAAATGCAGAAACCAGTTCTTCCTATTCGTGTATTCTGGGGAGAAAACTAGAGGAACTGCGGCAAACAAACATGATATCTCTGTTTGTATACATGACATTTTATGCACTTGCCTAAAGAAAGGACTTTGCTTTTCTCCAAAACCATTTTACTATGATTTGCTTGGTCTATTGCATACAAATTCCACACCACTTTGTCCGGATATGACTGGATGAAAGGGGAAATATCCGCTTTTGTTTTGGCTAACTCAATCCCAGATTGCCACAGCCTCTGTGTTTGTGTTTTCTGGATAATATCAAAGGACTTTATTGTTTTGAATGTTTTTTATCAGGGAACATTTAATTTTGTACTGGGAAACTCTAATTGGTTCCACATGGAGACACCAGCTCTACACATTCGTATTTTCTAGGAGAAAGCTAGAAGAACTGCGGCAAATAAACATGATATTTCTGTTTGTATACATGACATTTTATGCACTTGTCCAACGAAAAGACTTTGCTTTTCTCCAAAATCATTTTTACTATGATTTGCTTGGTCTATTGCATACAAATTCCACACCACTTTGTCCGGATATGACTGCATGAAACCGGAAATATCCGGTTTTGTTTTGGCTAACTCAATCACAGATATTGCCACAGCCTCTGTGTTTGTGTTTTCTGGATATTACCAATGGTCATTATTGTTTTGAATGTTTTTTTTAATCAGTGAGCATTTAATTTTGCACAGGGAAAGAATCACTGGTTCCACATGCAGAAACCAGTTCTTCCTATTCGTGTATTCTAGGGAAAAAACTAGAGGAACTGCGGCAAACAAACATGATATTTCTGTTTGTATACATGACATTTTATGCACTTCCCTAAAGAAAGGAGTTTGCTTTTCACAAAACCATTTTTACTATGATTTGCTTGGTCTATTGCATACAAATTCCACACCACTTTGTCCGGATATGACTGCATGAAACCGGAAATATCCGGTTTTGTTTTGGCTAACTCAATCCCAGATTGCCACAGCCTCTGTGTTTGTGTTTTCTGGATATTACCAATGGTCATTATTGTTTTGAATTTTTTTTAATCAGGGAGCATTTAATTTTGTACAGGGAAACAATCACTGGTTCCACTTGGAGACACCAGCTCTACACATTCGTATTTTCTAAGCGAGAAACTAGAGGAACTGCGGCAAACAAACATGATATTTCTGTTTGTATACATGACATTTTATGCACTTGCCTAAAGAAAGGAGTTTGCTTTTCTCCAAAACCATTTTTACTATGATTTGCTTGGTCTATTGCATACAAATTCCACACCACTTTGTCCGGATATGACTGCATGAAACCGGAAATATCCGGTTTTGTTTTGGCTAACTCAATCCCAGATATTGCCACAGCCCTGTGTTTGTGTTTTCTGGATATTATCAATGGTCATTTTTGTTTGGAACTTTTTTTTTAATCAGGGAGCATTTAATTTTGTACAGGGAAACAATCACTGGTTCCACATGCAGAAACCAGTTCTTCCTATTCGTGTATTCTTGGGAGAAAACTAGAGGAACTGCGGCAAGCAAACATGATATTTCTGTTTGTATACATGACATTTTATGCACTTGCCTAAAGAAAGGAGTTTGCTTTTCTCCAAAACCATTTTTACTATGATTTGCTTGGTCTATTGCATACAAATTCCAGACCACTTTGTCCGGATATGACTGCATGAAACTGGAAATATCCGGTTTTGTTTTGGCTAACTCAATCCCAGATATTGCCACAGCCCCTGTGTTTGTGTTTTCTGGATATTATCAAAGGACTTTATTGTTTTGAAACATTTTTTTTTATCAGGGAACATTTAATTTTGTACTGGGAAACACTCAGTGGTTCCACATGGAGAAACCAGCTCTAAACATTTGTAAATTATACTTAGAATGCTAGAGGAACTGCAGCAAACAAACATGATAATTCTGTTTGTATACATGACATTTTATGCACCTGCCTAATGAAATGACTTTGCTTTTCTCCAAAACCATTTTACTCTGATTTGCTTGGTCTATTGCATACAAATTCCACACCACTTTGTCCGGATATGACTGCATGAAAGGGGAAATATCCGCTTTTGTTTTGGCTAACTCAATCACAGACATTGCGACAGCCTCTGTGTTTTTGTTTTCTGGATATTATCAAAGGACTTTATTGTTTTGAATGTTTTTTATCAAGGAACATTTACTTTTGTACTGGGAAACTCTAATTGGTTCCACATGGAGACACCAGCTCTACACATTCGTATTTTCTAGGAGAAAGCTAGAAGTACTGCGGCAAACAAATATGATAATTCTGTTTGTATACATGACATTTTATGCACCTGCCTAATGAAATGACTTTGCTTTTCTCCAAAACCATTTTACTATGATTTGCTTGGTCTATTGCATACAAATTCCACACCACTTTGTCCGGATATGACTGGATGAAAGGGGAAATATCCGCTTTTGTTTTGGCTAACTCAATCACAGATATTGCGACAGCCTCTGTGTTTGTTTTTTCTGGATATTATCAAAGGACTTTATTGTTTTGAATGTTTTTTATCAGGGAACATTTAATTTTGTACTGGGAAACTCTAATTGGTTCCACATGGAGACACCAGCTCTACACATTCGTATTTTCTAAGCGAGAAACTAGAGGAACTGCGGCAAACAAACATGATATTTCTGTTTGTATACATGACATTTTATGCACTTGCCTAAAGAAAGGAGTTTGCTTTTCTCCAAAACCATTTTTAGTATGAATTGCTTGGTCTATTGCATACAAATTCCACACCACTTTGTCCGGATATGACTGCATGAAACCGGAAATATCCGGTTTTGTTTTGGCTAACTCAATCCCAGATATTGCCACAGCCCCTGTGTTTGTGTTTTCTGGATATTATCAATGGTCATTATTGTTTGGAACGTTTTTTTTTAAATCAGGGAGCATTTAATTTTCTACTGGGAAACAATCACTGGTTCCACATGCAGAAACCAGTTCTTCCTATTCGTGTATTCTAGGGAGAAAACTAGAGGAACTGCGGCAAGCAAACATGATATTTCTGTTTGTATACATGACATTTTATGCACTTGCCTAAAGAAAGGACTTTCCTTTTCTCCAAAACCATTTTTACTATGATTTGCTTGGTCTATTGCATACAAATTCCACACCACTTTGTCCGGATATGACTGCATGAAACCGGAAATATCCGGTTTTGTTTTGGCTAAATCAATCCCAGATATAGCGACAGCCCCTGTGTTTGTGTTTTCTGGATATTATCAATGGTCATTATTGTTTTGAACGTTTTTTTTAATCAGGGAGCATTTAATTTTGTACAGGGAAACAATCACTGGTTCCACATGCAGAAACCAGTTCTTCCTATTCGTGTATTCTAGGGAGAAAACTAGAGGAACTGCGGCAAATAAACATGATATCTCTGTTTGTATACATGACATTTTATGCACTTGCCTAAAGAAAGGACTTTGCTTTTCTCCAAAACCATTTTACTATGATTTGCTTGGTCTATTGCATACAAATTCCACACCACTTTGTCCGGATATGACTGCATGAAACCGGAAATATGCGGTTTTGTTTTGGCTAACTCAATCAAAGATATTGCCACAGCCTCTGTGTTTGTGTTTTCTGGATATTACCAATGGTCATGATTGTTTTGAAAGTTTTTTTTTTTTTTTTTCATCAGGGAACATTTAATTTTGTACTGGGAAACACTCAGTGGTTCCACATGGAGACCCCAGCTCTACACATTCGTATTTTCTAAGCGAGAAACTAGAGGAACTGTGGCAAACAAACATGATATTTCTGTTTGTATGCATGACATTTTATGCACTTGTCCAACGAAAAGACTTTGCTTTGCTCCAAAACCATTTTTACTATGATTTGCTTGGTCTATTGCATACAAATTCCACACCACTTTGTCCGGATATGACTGCATAAAACCGGAAATATCCGGTTTTGTTTTGGCTAACTCAATCCCAGATATTGCCACAGCCTCTGTGTTTGTGTTTTCTGGATATTATCAATGGTCATTATTGTTTGGAACGTTTTTTTTAAATCAGGGAGCACTTAATTTTCTACTGGGAAACAATCACTGGTTCCAAATGCAGAAACCAGTTCTTCCTATTCGTGTATTC
Source organism: Lepus europaeus (assembly GCF_033115175.1). NCBI lineage: Eukaryota > Metazoa > Chordata > Mammalia > Lagomorpha > Leporidae > Lepus > Lepus europaeus. The sequence continues at coordinate 40,095,275 of NC_084847.1, read as the reverse complement.
TGGGGAGAAAACTAGAGGAACTGCGGCAAACAAACATGATATCTCTGTTTGTATACATGACATTTTATGCACTTGCCTAAAGAAAGGACTTTGCTTTTCTCCAAAACCATTTTACTATGATTTGCTTGGTCTATTGCATACAAATTCCACACCACTTTGTCCGGATATGACTGGATGAAAGGGGAAATATCCGCTTTTGTTTTGGCTAACTCAATCCCAGATTGCCACAGCCTCTGTGTTTGTGTTTTCTGGATATTATCAAAGGACTTTATTGTTTTGAATGTTTTTTATCAGGGAACATTTAATTTTGTACTGGGAAACTCTAATTGGTTCCACATGGAGACACCAGCTCTACACATTCCTATTTTCTAGGAGAAAGCTAGAAGAACTGCGGCAAACAAACATGATATTTCTGTTTGTATACATGACATTTTATGCACTTGTCCAACGAAAAGACTTTGCTTTTCTCCAAAACCATTTTTACTATGATTTGCTTGGTCTATTGCATACAAATTCCACACCACTTTGTCCGGATATGACTGCATGAAACTGGAAATATCCGGTTTTGTTTTGGCTAACTCAATCCCAGATTGCCACAGCCTCTGTGTTTGTGTTTTCTGGATATTACCAATGGTCATTATTGTTTTGAATTTTTTTTTAATCACTGAGCATTTAATTTTGCACAGGGAAAGAATCACTGGTTCCACATGCAGAAACCAGTTCTTCCTATTCGTGTATTCTAGGGAAAAAACTAGAGGAACTGCGGCAAACAAACATGATATTTCTGTTTGTATACATGACATTTTATGCACTTCCCTAAAGAAAGGAGTTTGCTTTTCACAAAACCATTTTTACTATGATTTGCTTGGTCTATTGCATACAAATTCCACACCACTTTGTCCGGATATGACTGCATGAAACCGGAAATATCCGGTGTTGTTTTGGCTAACTCAATCCCAGATTGCCACAGCCTCTGTGTTTGTGTTTTCTGGATATTACCAATGGTCATTATTGTTTTGAATTTTTTTTAATCAGGGAGCATTTAATTTTGTACAGGGAAACAATCACTGGTTCCACTTGGAGACACCAGCTCTACACATTCGTGTTTTCTAAGCGAGAAACTAGAGGAACTGCGGCAAACAAACATGATATTTCTGTTTGTATACATGACATTTTATGCACTTGCCTAAAGAAAGGAGTTTGCTTTTCTCCAAAACCATTTTTACTATGATTTGCTTGGTCTATTGCATACAAATTCCACACCACTTTGTCCGGATATGACTGCATGAAACCGGAAATATCCGGTTTTGTTTTGGCTAACTCAATCCCAGATATTGCCACAGCCCTGTGTTTGTGTTTTCTGGATATTATCAATGGTCATTTTTGTTTGGAACTTTTTTTTTAATCAGGGAGCATTTAATTTTGTACAGGGAAACAATCACTGGTTCCACATGCAGAAACCAGTTCTTCCTATTCGTGTATTCTTGGGAGAAAACTAGAGGAACTGCGGCAAGCAAACATGATATTTCTGTTTGTATACATGACATTTTATGCACTTGCCTAAAGAAATGAGTTTGCTTTTCTCCAAAACCATTTTTACTATGATTTGCTTGGTCTATTGCATACAAATTCCAGACCACTTTGTCCGGATATGACTGCATGAAACTGGAAATATCCGGTTTTGTTTTGGCTATCTCAATCCCAGATATTGCCACAGCCCCTGTGTTTGTGTTTTCTGGATATTATCAAAGGACTTTATTGTTTTGAAACATTTTTTTTTATCAGGGAACATTTAATTTTGTACTGGGAAACACTCAGTGGTTCCACATGGAGAAACCAGCTCTAAACATTTGTAAATTATACTTAGAATGCTAGAGGAACTGCAGCAAACAAACATGATAATTCTGTTTGTATACATGACATTTTATGCACCTGCCTAATGAAATGACTTTGCTTTTCTCCAAAACCATTTTACTCTGATTTGCTTGGTCTATTGCATACAAATTCCACACCACTTTGTCCGGATATGACTGCATGAAAGGGGAAATATCCGTTTTTGTTTTGGCTAACTCAATCACAGACATTGCGACAGCCTCTGTGTTTTTGTTTTCTGGATATTATCAAAGGACTTTATTGTTTTGAATGTTTTTTATCAAGGAACATTTACTTTTGTACTGGGAAACTCTAATTGGTTCCACATGGAGACACCAGCTCTACACATTCGTATTTTCTAGGAGAAAGCTAGAAGTACTGCGGCAAACAAATATGATAATTCTGTTTGTATACATGACATTTTATGCACCTGCCTAATGAAATGACTTTGCTTTTCTCCAAAACCATTTTACTATGATTTGCTTGGTCTATTGCATACAAATTCCACACCACTTTGTCCGGATATGACTGGATGAAAGGGGAAATATCCGGTTTTGTTTTGGCTAACTCAATCCCAGATATTGCGACAGCCTCTGTGTTTGTGTTTTCTGGATATTATCAAAGGACTTTATTGTTTTGAATGTTTTTTATCAGGGAACATTTAATTTTGTACTGGGAAACTCTAATTGGTTCCACATGGAGACACCAGCTCTACACATTCGTATTTTCTAGGAGAAAGCTAGAAGAACTGCGGCAAACAAACATGATATTTCTGTTTGTATACATGACATTTTATGCACTTGCGTAAAGAAAGGAGTTTGCTTTTCTCCAAAACCATTTTTACTATGATTTGCTTGGTCTATTGCATACAAATTCCACACCACTTTGTCCAGATATGACTGCATGAAACCGGAAATATCCGGTTTTGTTTTGGCTAACTCAATCCCAGATATTGCAACAGCCCCTGTGTTTGTGTTTTCTGGATATTACCAATGGTCATTATTGTTTTGAAACATTTTTTTTATCAGGGAACATTTAATTTTGTACTGGGAAACCCTCAGTGGTTCCACATGGAGAAACCAGCTCTAAACATTTGTAATTTATACGGAGAATGCTAGAGGAACTGCAGCAAACAAACATGATAATTCTCTTTGTATACATGACATTTTATGCACATGCCAAATGAAAGGAGATTGCTTTTCTCCAAAACCATTTTTACTATGATTTGCTTGGTCTATTGCATACAAATTCCACACCACTTTTTCCGGATATGACTGCATGAAACCGGAAATATCCGGTTTTGTTTTGGCTAACTCAATCCCAGATATTGCCACAGCCCCTGTGTTTGTGTTTTCTGGATATTATCAATGGTCTTTATTGTTTGGAACGTTTTTTTTAATCAGGGAGCATTTAATTTTGTACAGGGAAACAATCACTGGTTCCACATGCAGAAACCAGTTCTTCCTATTCGTGTATTCTAGGGAGAAAACTAGAGGAACTGCGGCAAACAAACATGATATCTCTGTTTGTATACATGACATTTTATGCACTTGCCTAAAGAAAGGACTTTGCTTTTCTCCAAAACCATTTTACTATGATTTGCTTGGTCTATTGCATACAAATTCCACACCACTTTGTCCGGATATGACTGCATGAAACCGGAAATATCCGGTTTTGTTTTGGCTAACTCAATCAAAGATATTGCCACAGCCCCTATGTTTGTGTTTTCTGGATATTACCAATGGTCATGATTGTTTTGAAAGTTTTTTTTTTTTCATCAGGGAACATTTAATTTTGTACTGGGAAACACTCAGTGGTTCCACATGGAGACCCCAGCTCTACACATTCGTATTTTCTAAGCGAGAAACTAGAGGAACTGTGGCAAACAAACATGATATTTCTGTTTGTATGCATGACATTTTATGCACTTGTCCAACGAAAAGACTTTGCTTTGCTCCAAAACCATTTTTACTATGATTTGCTTGGTCTATTGCATAAAAATTCCACACCACTTTGTCCGGATATGACTGCATGAAACCGGAAATATCCGGTTTTGTTTTGGCTAACTAAATCCCAGATATTGCCACAGCCTCTGTGTTTGTGTTTTCTGGATATTATCAATGGTCATTATTGTTTGGAACGTTTTTTCTAAATCAGGGAGCACTTAATTTTCTACTGGGAAACAATCACTGGTTCCAAATGCAGAAACCAGTTCTTCCTATTCGTGTTTGCTAGGGAGAAAACTAGAGGAACTGCGGCAAACAAACATGATATCTCTGTTTGTATACATGACATTTTATGCACTTGCCTAAAGAAAGGAGTTTGCTTTTCTCCAAAACCATTTTTACTATGATTTGCTTGGTCTATTGCAGACAAATTCCAGACCACTTTGTCCGGATATGACTGCATGAAACAGGAAATATCCGGTTTTGTTTTGGCTAACTCAATCCCAGATATTGCCACAGCCCCTGTGTTTGTGTTTTCTGGATATTATCAAAGGACTTTATTGTTTTGAAACATTTTTTTTTATCAGGGAACATTTAATTTTGTACTGGGAAACACTCAGTGGTTCCACATGGAGAAACCAGCTCTAAACATTTGTAAATTATACTTAGAATGCTAGAGGAACTGCAGCAAACAAACATGATAATTCTGTTTGTATACATGACATTTTATGCACCTGCCTAATGAAATGACTTTGCTTTTCTCCAAAACCATTTTACTCTGATTTGCTTGGTCTATTGCATACAAATTCCACACCACTTTGTCCGGATATGACTGGATGAAAGGGGAAATATCCGCTTTTGTTTTGGCTAACTCAATCACAGACATTGCGACAGCCTCTGTGTTTTTGTTTTCTGGATATTATCAAAGGACTTTATTGTTTTGAATGTTTTTTATCAAGGAACATTTACTTTTGTACTGGGAAACTCTAATTGGTTCCACATGGAGACACCAGCTCTACACATTCGTATTTTCTAGGAGAAAGCTAGAAGAACTGCGGCAAACAAATATGATAATTCTGTTTGTATACATGACATTTTATGCACCTGCCTAATGAAATGACTTTGCTTTTCTCCAAAACCATTTTACTATGATTTGCTTGGTCTATTGCATACAAATTCCACACCACTTTGTCCGGATATGACTGGATGAAAGGGGAAATATCCGCTTTTGTTTTGGCTAACTCAATCACAGATATTGCGACAGCCTCTGTGTTTGTGTTTTCTGGATATTATCAAAGGACTTTATTGTTTTGAATGTTTTTTATCAGGGAACATTTAATTTTGTACTGGGAAACTCTAATTGGTTCCACATGGAGACACCAGCTCTACACATTCGTATTTTCTAGGAGAAAGCTAGAAGAACTGCGGCAAACAAACATGATATTTCTGTTTGTATACATGACATTTTATGCACTTGCGTAAAGAAAGGAGTTTGCTTTTCTCCAAAACCATTTTTACTATGATTTGCTTGGTCTATTGCATACAAATTCCACACCACTTTGTCCAGATATGACTGCATGAAACCGGAAATATCCGGTTTTGTTTTGGCTAACTCAATCCCAGATATTGCAACAGCCCCTGTGTTTGTGTTTTCTGGATATTACCAATGGTCATTATTGTTTTGAAACATTTTTTTTATCAGGGAACATTTAATTTTGTACTGGGAAACCCTCAGTGGTTCCACATGGAGAAACCAGCTCTAAACATTTGTAATTTATACGGAGAATGCTAGAGGAACTGCAGCAAACAAACATGATAATTCTCTTTGTATACATGACATTTTATGCACTTGCCAAATGAAAGGAGATTGCTTTTCTCCAAAACCATTTTTACTATGATTTGCTTGGTCTATTGCATACAAATTCCACACCACTTTTTCCGGATATGACTGCATGAAACCGGAAATATCCGGTTTTGTTTTGGCTAACTCAATCCCAGATATTGCCACAGCCCCTGTGTTTGTGTTTTCTGGATATTATCAATGGTCTTTATTGTTTGGAACGTTTTTTTTAATCAGGTAGCATTTAATTTTGTACAGGGAAACAATCACTGGTTCCACATGCAGAAACCAGTTCTTCCTATTCGTGTATTCTAGGGAGAAAACTAGAGGAACTGCGGCAAACAAACATGATATCTCTGTTTGTATACATGACATTTTATGCACTTGCCTAAAGAAAGGACTTTGCTTTTCTCCAAAACCATTTTACTATGATTTGCTTGGTCTATTGCATACAAATTCCACACCACTTTGTCCGGATATGACTGCATGAAACCGGAAATATCCAGTTTTGTTTTGGCTAACTCAATCAAAGATATTGCCACAGCCCCTATGTTTGTGTTTTCTGGATATTACCAATGGTCATGATTGTTTTGAAAGTTTTTTTTTTTTTCATCAGGGAACATTTAATTTTGTACTGGGAAACACTCAGTGGTTCCACATGGAGACCCCAGCTCTACACATTCGTATTTTCTAAGCGAGAAACTAGAGGAACTGTGGCAAACAAACATGATATTTCTGTTTGTATGCATGACATTTTATGCACTTGTCCAACGAAAAGACTTTGCTTTGCTCCAAAACCATTTTTACTATGATTTGCTTGGTCTATTGCATACAAATTCCACACCACTTTGTCCGGATATGACTGGATGAAAGGGGAAATATCCGCTTTTGTTTTGGCTAACTCAATCACAGACATTGCGACAGCCTCTGTGTTTGTGTTTTCTGGATATTATCAATGGTCATTATTGTTTGGAACGTTTTTTCTAAATCAGGGAGCACTTAATTTTCTACTGGGAAACAATCACTGGTTCCAAATGCAGAAACCAGTTCTTCCTATTCGTGTATGCTAGGGAGAAAACTAGAGGAACTGCGGCAAACAAACATGATATCTCTGTTTGTATACATGACATTTTATGCACTTGCCTAAAGAAAGGACTTTGCTTTTCTCCAAAACCATTTTACTATGATTTGCTTGGTCTATTGCATACAAATTCCACACCACTTTGTCCGGATATGACTGGATGAAAGGGGAAATATCCGCTTTTGTTTTGGCTAACTCAATCCCAGATTGCCACAGCCTCTGTGTTTGTGTTTTCTGGATATTATCAAAGGACTTTATTGTTTTGAATGTTTTTTATCAGGGAACATTTAATTTTGTACTGGGAAACTCTAATTGGTTCCACATGGAGACACCAGCTCTACACATTCCTATTTTCTAGGAGAAAGCTAGAAGAACTGCGGCAAACAAACATGATATTTCTGTTTGTATACATGACATTTTATGCACTTGTCCAACGAAAAGACTTTGCTTTTCTCCAAAACCATTTTTACTATGATTTGCTTGGTCTATTGCATACAAATTCCACACCACTTTGTCCGGATATGACTGCATGAAACTGGAAATATCCGGTTTTGTTTTGGCTAACTCAATCCCAGATTGCCACAGCCTCTGTGTTTGTGTTTTCTGGATATTACCAATGGTCATTATTGTTTTGAATTTTTTTTTAATCACTGAGCATTTAATTTTGCACAGGGAAAGAATCACTGGTTCCACATGCAGAAACCAGTTCTTCCTATTCGTGTATTCTAGGGAAAAAACTAGAGGAACTGCGGCAAACAAACATGATATTTCTGTTTGTATACATGATATTTTAAGCACTAGCCTAAAGAAAGGAGTTTGCTTTTCACAAAACCATTTTTACTATGATTTGCTTGGTCTATTGCATACAAATTCCACACCACTTTGTCCGGATATGACTGCATGAAACCGGAAATATCCGGTTTTGTTTTGGCTAACTCAATCCCAGATTGCCACAGCCTCTGTGTTTGTGTTTTCTGGATATTACCAATGGTCATTATTGTTTTGAATTTTTTTTAATCAGGGAGCATTTAATTTTGTACAGGGAAACAATCACTGGTTCCACATGCAGAAACCAGTTCTTCCTATTCGTGTATTCTAGGGAAAAAACTAGAGGAACTGCGGCAAACAAACATGATATTTCTGTTTGTATACATGATATTTTATGCACTTGCCTAAAGAAAGGAGTTTGCTTTTCTCCAAAACCATTTTACTATGATTTGCTTGGTCTATTGCATACAAATTCCACACCACTTTGTCCGGATATGACTGGATGAAAGGGGAAATATCCGCTTTTGTTTTGGCTAACTCAAACACAGATATTGCGACAGCCTCTGTGTTTTTGTTTTCTGGATATTATCAAAGGACTTTATTGTTTTGAATGTTTTTTATCAGGGAACATTTAATTTTGTACTGGGAAACTCTAATTGGTTCCACATGGAGACACCAACTCTACACATTCGTATTTTCTAGGAGAAAGCTAGTAGAACTGCGGCAAACAAACATGATATTTCTGTTTGTATACATGACATTTTATGCACTTGTCTAAGGAAAAGACTTTGCTTTTCTCCAAAACCATTTTTACTATGATTTGCTTGGTCTATTGCATACAAATTCCACACCACTTTGTCCAGATATGACTGCATGAGACTGGAAATATCCGGTTTTGTTTTGGCTAACTCAATCCCAGATTGCCACAGCCTCTGTGGTTGTGTTTTCTGGATATTACCAATGGTCATTATTGTTTTGAATGTTTTTTTTAATCAGTGATCATTTAATTTTGTGCAGGGAAACAATCACTAGTTCCACATGCAGAAACCAGTTCTTCCTATTCGTGTATTCTAGGGAGAAAACTAGAGGAACTGCGGCAAACAAACATGATATTTCTGTTTGTATACATGACATTTTATGCACTTGCCTAAAGAAAGGACTTTGCTTTTCTCCAAAACCATTTTACTATGATTTGCTTGGTCTATTGCATACAAATTCCACACCACTTTGCCCGGATATGACTGAATGAAACCGGAAATATCCGGTTTTGTTTTGGCTAACTCAATCACAGATATTGCCACAGCCTGTGTGTTTGTGTTTTCTGGATATTACCAATGGTCATTATTATTTTGAAAGTTTTTTTTTTCAGGGAACATTTAATTTTGTACTGGGAAACACTCAGTGGTTCCACGTGGAGACACCAGCTCTACGCATTCGTATTTTCTAAGCGAGAAACTAGAGGAACTGCGGCAAACAAACATGATATTTCTGTTTGTATACATGACATTTTATGCACTTGCCTAAAGAAAGGACTTTGCTTTTCTCCAAAACCATTTTTACTATGATTTGCTTCATCTATTGCAGACAAATTCCACACCACTTTGCCCGGATATGACTGCATGGAACCGGAAATATCCGGTTTTGTTTTGGCTAACTCAATCCCAGATATTGCCATAGCCCCTGTGTTTGTTTTTTCTGGATATTATCAAAGGAATTTATTGTTTTTAAAACATTTTTTTTTATTAGTGAACATTTAATTTTGTACTGGGAATCCCTCAGTGGTTCCACATGGAGAAACCAGCTCTAAACATTTGTAAATTATACGGAGAATGCTAGAGGAACTGCAGCAAAAAAACATGATATTTCTGTTTGTATACATGTCATTATATGCACCTGCCTAATGAAATGACTTTGCTTTTCTCCAAAACCATTTTACTATGATTTGCTTGGTCTATTGCATACAAATTCCACACCACTTTGTCCGGATATGACTGCATGAAACCGGAAATATCCGCTTTTGTTTTGGCTAACTCAATCACAGATATTGCGACAGCCTCTGTGTTTGTGTTTTCTGGATATTATCAAAGGACTTTATTGTTTTGAATGTTTTTTATCAAGGAACATTTAATTTTGTACTGGGAAACTCTAATTGGTTCCACATGGAGACACCAGCTCTACACATTCGTATTTTCTAGGAGAAAGCTAGAAGAACTGCGGCAAACAAACATGATATTTCTGTTTGTATACATGACATTTTATGCACTTGCCTAAAGAAAGGAGTTTGCTTTTCTCCAAAACCATTTTCACTATGATTTGCTTGGTCTATTGCATACAAATTCCACACCACTTTGTCCGGATATGACTGCATGAAACCGGAAATATCCGGTTTTGTTTTGGCTAACTCAATCCCAGATATTGCAACAGCCCCTGTGTTTGTGTTTTCTGGATATTACCAATGGTCATTATTGTTTTGAAACATTTTTTTTTATCAGGGATCATTTAATTTTGTACTGGGAAACCCTCAGTGGTTCCACATGGAGAAACCAGCTCTAAACATTTGTAATTTATACGGAGAATGCTAGAGGAACTGCAGCAAACAAACATGATAATTCTTTTGTTATACATGACATTTTATGCACTTGCCAAATGAAATGACTTTGCTTTTCTCCAAAACCATTTTTACTATGATTTGCTTGGTCTATTGCATACAAATTCCACACCACTTTGTCCAGATATGACTGCATGAAACCGGAAATATCCGGTTTTGTTTTGGCTAACTCAATCCCAGATATTGCGACAGCCTCTGTGTTTCTGTTTTCTGGATATTATCAAAGGACTTCATTGTTTTGAATGTTTTTTATCAGGGAACATTTAATTTTGTACTGGGAAACTCTAATTGGTTCCACATGGAGACACCAGCCCTACACATTCGTATTTTCTAGGAGAAAGCTAGAAGAACTGCGGCAAACAAACATGATATTTCTGTTTGTATACATGACATTTTATGCACTTGCCTAAAGAAAGGAGTTTGCTTTTCTCCAAAACCATTTTTACTATGATTTGCTTGGTCTATTGCATACAAATTCCACACCACTTTGTCCGGATATGACTGCATGAAACCGGAAATATCCGGTTTTGTTTTGGCTAACTCAATCACAGATATTGCCACAGCCTCTGTGTTTGTGTTTTCTGGATATTACCAATGGTCATTATTGTTTTGAATGTTTTTTTTAATCAGTGAGCATTTAATTTTGCACAGGGAAAGAATCACTGGTTCCACATGCAGAAACCAGTTCTTCCTATTCGTGTATTCTAGGGAAAAAACTAGAGGAACTGCGGCAAACAAACATGATATTTCTGTTTGTATACATGACATTTTATGCACTTCCCTAAAGAAAGGAGTTTGCTTTTCACAAAACCATTTTTACTATGATTTGCTTGGTCTATTGCATACAAATTCCACACCACTTTGTCCGGATATGACTGCATGAAACCGGAAATATCCGGTTTTGTTTTGGCTAACTCAATCCCAGATTGCCACAGCCTCTGTGTTTGTGTTTTCTGGATATTACCAATGGTCATTATTGTTTTGAATTTTTTTTAATCAGGGAGCATTTAATTTTGTACAGGGAAACAATCACTGGTTCCACTTGGAGACACCAGCTCTACACATTCGTGTTTTCTAAGCGAGAAACTAGAGGAACTGCGGCAAACAAACATGATATTTCTGTTTGTATACATGACATTTTATGCACTTGCCTAAAGAAAGGACTTTGCTTTTCTCCAAAACCATTTTTACTATGATTTGCTTGGTCTATTGCATACAAATTCCAGACCACTTTGTCCGGATATGACTGCATGAAACTGGAAATATCCGGTTTTGTTTTGGCTATCTCAATCCCAGATATTGCCACAGCCCCTGTGTTTGTGTTTTCTGGATATTATCAAAGGACTTTATTGTTTTGAAACATTTTTTTTTATCAGGGAACATTTAATTTTGTACTGGGAAACACTCAGTGGTTCCACATGGAGAAACCAGCTCTAAACATTTGTAAATTATACTTAGAATGCTAGAGGAACTGCAGCAAACAAACATGATAATTCTGTTTGTATACATGACATTTTATGCACCTGCCTAATGAAATGACTTTGCTTTTCTCCAAAACCATTTTACTCTGATTTGCTTGGTCTATTGCATACAAATTCCACACCACTTTGTCCGGATATGACTGCATGAAAGGGGAAATATCCGTTTTTGTTTTGGCTAACTCAATCACAGACATTGCGACAGCCTCTGTGTTTTTGTTTTCTGGATATTATCAAAGGACTTTATTGTTTTGAATGTTTTTTATCAAGGAACATTTACTTTTGTACTGGGAAACTCTAATTGGTTCCACATGGAGACACCAGCTCTACACATTCGTATTTTCTAGGAGAAAGCTAGAAGTACTGCGGCAAACAAATATGATAATTCTGTTTGTATACATGACATTTTATGCACCTGCCTAATGAAATGACTTTGCTTTTCTCCAAAACCATTTTACTATGATTTGCTTGGTCTATTGCATACAAATTCCACACCACTTTGTCCGGATATGACTGGATGAAAGGGGAAATATCCGCTTTTGTTTTGGCTAACTCAATCACAGATATTGCGACAGCCTCTGTGTTTGTGTTTTCTGGATATTATCAAAGGACTTTATTGTTTTGAATGTTTTTTATCAGGGAACATTTAATTTTGTACTGGGAAACTCTAATTGGTTCCACATGGAGACACCAGCTCTACACATTCGTATTTTCTAGGAGAAAGCTAGAAGAACTGCGGCAAACAAACATGATATTTCTGTTTGTATACATGACATTTTATGCACTTGCGTAAAGAAAGGAGTTTGCTTTTCTCCAAAACCATTTTTACTATGATTTGCTTGGTCTATTGCATACAAATTCCACACCACTTTGTCCAGATATGACTGCATGAAACCGGAAATATCCGGTTTTGTTTTGGCTAACTCAATCCCAGATATTGCAACAGCCCCTGTGTTTGTGTTTTCTGGATATTACCAATGGTCATTATTGTTTTGAAACATTTTTTTTATCAGGGAACATTTAATTTTGTACTGGGAAACCCTCAGTGGTTCCACATGGAGAAACCAGCTCTAAACATTTGTAATTTATACGGAGAATGCTAGAGGAACTGCAGCAAACAAACATGATAATTCTCTTTGTATACATGACATTTTATGCACATGCCAAATGAAAGGAGATTGCTTTTCTCCAAAACCATTTTTACTATGATTTGCTTGGTCTATTGCATACAAATTCCACACCACTTTTTCCGGATATGACTGCATGAAACCGGAAATATCCGGTTTTGTTTTGGCTAACTCAATCCCAGATATTGCCACAGCCCCTGTGTTTGTGTTTTCTGGATATTATCAATGGTCTTTATTGTTTGGAACGTTTTTTTTAATCAGGGAGCATTTAATTTTGTACAGGGAAACAATCACTGGTTCCACATGCAGAAACCAGTTCTTCCTATTCGTGTATTCTAGGGAGAAAACTAGAGGAACTGCGGCAAACAAACATGATATCTCTGTTTGTATACATGACATTTTATGCACTTGCCTAAAGAAAGGACTTTGCTTTTCTCCAAAACCATTTTACTATGATTTGCTTGGTCTATTGCATACAAATTCCACACCACTTTGTCCGGATATGACTGCATGAAACCGGAAATATCCGGTTTTGTTTTGGCTAACTCAATCAAAGATATTGCCACAGCCCCTATGTTTGTGTTTTCTGGATATTACCAATGGTCATGATTGTTTTGAAAGTTTTTTTTTTTTCATCAGGGAACATTTAATTTTGTACTGGGAAACACTCAGTGGTTCCACATGGAGACCCCAGCTCTACACATTCGTATTTTCTAAGCGAGAAACTAGAGGAACTGTGGCAAACAAACATGATATTTCTGTTTGTATGCATGACATTTTATGCACTTGTCCAACGAAAAGACTTTGCTTTGCTCCAAAACCATTTTTACTATGATTTGCTTGGTCTATTGCATAAAAATTCCACACCACTTTGTCCGGATATGACTGCATGAAACCGGAAATATCCGGTTTTGTTTTGGCTAACTAAATCCCAGATATTGCCACAGCCTCTGTGTTTGTGTTTTCTGGATATTATCAATGGTCATTATTGTTTGGAACGTTTTTTCTAAATCAGGGAGCACTTAATTTTCTACTGGGAAACAATCACTGGTTCCAAATGCAGAAACCAGTTCTTCCTATTCGTGTTTGCTAGGGAGAAAACTAGAGGAACTGCGGCAAACAAACATGATATCTCTGTTTGTATACATGACATTTTATGCACTTGCCTAAAGAAAGGAGTTTGCTTTTCTCCAAAACCATTTTTACTATGATTTGCTTGGTCTATTGCAGACAAATTCCAGACCACTTTGTCCGGATATGACTGCATGAAACAGGAAATATCCGGTTTTGTTTTGGCTAACTCAATCCCAGATATTGCCACAGCCCCTGTGTTTGTGTTTTCTGGATATTATCAAAGGACTTTATTGTTTTGAAACATTTTTTTTTATCAGGGAACATTTAATTTTGTACTGGGAAACACTCAGTGGTTCCACATGGAGAAACCAGCTCTAAACATTTGTAAATTATACTTAGAATGCTAGAGGAACTGCAGCAAACAAACATGATAATTCTGTTTGTATACATGACATTTTATGCACCTGCCTAATGAAATGACTTTGCTTTTCTCCAAAACCATTTTACTCTGATTTGCTTGGTCTATTGCATACAAATTCCACACCACTTTGTCCGGATATGACTGGATGAAAGGGGAAATATCCGCTTTTGTTTTGGCTAACTCAATCACAGACATTGCGACAGCCTCTGTGTTTTTGTTTTCTGGATATTATCAAAGGACTTTATTGTTTTGAATGTTTTTTATCAAGGAACATTTACTTTTGTACTGGGAAACTCTAATTGGTTCCACATGGAGACACCAGCTCTACACATTCGTATTTTCTAGGAGAAAGCTAGAAGAACTGCGGCAAACAAATATGATAATTCTGTTTGTATACATGACATTTTATGCACCTGCCTAATGAAATGACTTTGCTTTTCTCCAAAACCATTTTACTATGATTTGCTTGGTCTATTGCATACAAATTCCACACCACTTTGTCCGGATATGACTGGATGAAAGGGGAAATATCCGCTTTTGTTTTGGCTAACTCAATCACAGATATTGCGACAGCCTCTGTGTTTGTGTTTTCTGGATATTATCAAAGGACTTTATTGTTTTGAATGTTTTTTATCAGGGAACATTTAATTTTGTACTGGGAAACTCTAATTGGTTCCACATGGAGACACCAGCTCTACACATTCGTATTTTCTAGGAGAAAGCTAGAAGAACTGCGGCAAACAAACATGATATTTCTGTTTGTATACATGACATTTTATGCACTTGCGTAAAGAAAGGAGTTTGCTTTTCTCCAAAACCATTTTTACTATGATTTGCTTGGTCTATTGCATACAAATTCCACACCACTTTGTCCAGATATGACTGCATGAAACCGGAAATATCCGGTTTTGTTTTGGCTAACTCAATCCCAGATATTGCAACAGCCCCTGTGTTTGTGTTTTCTGGATATTACCAATGGTCATTATTGTTTTGAAACATTTTTTTTATCAGGGAACATTTAATTTTGTACTGGGAAACCCTCAGTGGTTCCACATGGAGAAACCAGCTCTAAACATTTGTAATTTATACGGAGAATGCTAGAGGAACTGCAGCAAACAAACATGATAATTCTCTTTGTATACATGACATTTTATGCACTTGCCAAATGAAAGGAGATTGCTTTTCTCCAAAACCATTTTTACTATGATTTGCTTGGTCTATTGCATACAAATTCCACACCACTTTTTCCGGATATGACTGCATGAAACCGGAAATATCCGGTTTTGTTTTGGCTAACTCAATCCCAGATATTGCCACAGCCCCTGTGTTTGTGTTTTCTGGATATTATCAATGGTCTTTATTGTTTGGAACGTTTTTTTTAATCAGGTAGCATTTAATTTTGTACAGGGAAACAATCACTGGTTCCACATGCAGAAACCAGTTCTTCCTATTCGTGTATTCTAGGGAGAAAACTAGAGGAACTGCGGCAAACAAACATGATATCTCTGTTTGTATACATGACATTTTATGCACTTGCCTAAAGAAAGGACTTTGCTTTTCTCCAAAACCATTTTACTATGATTTGCTTGGTCTATTGCATACAAATTCCACACCACTTTGTCCGGATATGACTGCATGAAACCGGAAATATCCAGTTTTGTTTTGGCTAACTCAATCAAAGATATTGCCACAGCCCCTATGTTTGTGTTTTCTGGATATTACCAATGGTCATGATTGTTTTGAAAGTTTTTTTTTTTTTCATCAGGGAACATTTAATTTTGTACTGGGAAACACTCAGTGGTTCCACATGGAGACCCCAGCTCTACACATTCGTATTTTCTAAGCGAGAAACTAGAGGAACTGTGGCAAACAAACATGATATTTCTGTTTGTATGCATGACATTTTATGCACTTGTCCAACGAAAAGACTTTGCTTTGCTCCAAAACCATTTTTACTATGATTTGCTTGGTCTATTGCATACAAATTCCACACCACTTTGTCCGGATATGACTGGATGAAAGGGGAAATATCCGCTTTTGTTTTGGCTAACTCAATCACAGACATTGCGACAGCCTCTGTGTTTGTGTTTTCTGGATATTATCAATGGTCATTATTGTTTGGAACGTTTTTTCTAAATCAGGGAGCACTTAATTTTCTACTGGGAAACAATCACTGGTTCCAAATGCAGAAACCAGTTCTTCCTATTCGTGTATGCTAGGGAGAAAACTAGAGGAACTGCGGCAAACAAACATGATATCTCTGTTTGTATACATGACATTTTATGCACTTGCCTAAAGAAAGGACTTTGCTTTTCTCCAAAACCATTTTACTATGATTTGCTTGGTCTATTGCATACAAATTCCACACCACTTTGTCCGGATATGACTGGATGAAAGGGGAAATATCCGCTTTTGTTTTGGCTAACTCAATCCCAGATTGCCACAGCCTCTGTGTTTGTGTTTTCTGGATATTATCAAAGGACTTTATTGTTTTGAATGTTTTTTATCAGGGAACATTTAATTTTGTACTGGGAAACTCTAATTGGTTCCACATGGAGACACCAGCTCTACACATTCCTATTTTCTAGGAGAAAGCTAGAAGAACTGCGGCAAACAAACATGATATTTCTGTTTGTATACATGACATTTTATGCACTTGTCCAACGAAAAGACTTTGCTTTTCTCCAAAACCATTTTTACTATGATTTGCTTGGTCTATTGCATACAAATTCCACACCACTTTGTCCGGATATGACTGCATGAAACTGGAAATATCCGGTTTTGTTTTGGCTAACTCAATCCCAGATTGCCACAGCCTCTGTGTTTGTGTTTTCTGGATATTACCAATGGTCATTATTGTTTTGAATTTTTTTTTAATCACTGAGCATTTAATTTTGCACAGGGAAAGAATCACTGGTTCCACATGCAGAAACCAGTTCTTCCTATTCGTGTATTCTAGGGAAAAAACTAGAGGAACTGCGGCAAACAAACATGATATTTCTGTTTGTATACATGATATTTTAAGCACTAGCCTAAAGAAAGGAGTTTGCTTTTCACAAAACCATTTTTACTATGATTTGCTTGGTCTATTGCATACAAATTCCACACCACTTTGTCCGGATATGACTGCATGAAACCGGAAATATCCGGTTTTGTTTTGGCTAACTCAATCCCAGATTGCCACAGCCTCTGTGTTTGTGTTTTCTGGATATTACCAATGGTCATTATTGTTTTGAATTTTTTTTAATCAGGGAGCATTTAATTTTGTACAGGGAAACAATCACTGGTTCCACATGCAGAAACCAGTTCTTCCTATTCGTGTATTCTAGGGAAAAAACTAGAGGAACTGCGGCAAACAAACATGATATTTCTGTTTGTATACATGATATTTTATGCACTTGCCTAAAGAAAGGAGTTTGCTTTTCTCCAAAACCATTTTACTATGATTTGCTTGGTCTATTGCATACAAATTCCACACCACTTTGTCCGGATATGACTGGATGAAAGGGGAAATATCCGCTTTTGTTTTGGCTAACTCAAACACAGATATTGCGACAGCCTCTGTGTTTTTGTTTTCTGGATATTATCAAAGGACTTTATTGTTTTGAATGTTTTTTATCAGGGAACATTTAATTTTGTACTGGGAAACTCTAATTGGTTCCACATGGAGACACCAACTCTACACATTCGTATTTTCTAGGAGAAAGCTAGTAGAACTGCGGCAAACAAACATGATATTTCTGTTTGTATACATGACATTTTATGCACTTGTCTAAGGAAAAGACTTTGCTTTTCTCCAAAACCATTTTTACTATGATTTGCTTGGTCTATTGCATACAAATTCCACACCACTTTGTCCAGATATGACTGCATGAGACTGGAAATATCCGGTTTTGTTTTGGCTAACTCAATCCCAGATTGCCACAGCCTCTGTGGTTGTGTTTTCTGGATATTACCAATGGTCATTATTGTTTTGAATGTTTTTTTTAATCAGTGATCATTTAATTTTGTGCAGGGAAACAATCACTAGTTCCACATGCAGAAACCAGTTCTTCCTATTCGTGTATTCTAGGGAGAAAACTAGAGGAACTGCGGCAAACAAACATGATATTTCTGTTTGTATACATGACATTTTATGCACTTGCCTAAAGAAAGGACTTTGCTTTTCTCCAAAACCATTTTTACTATGATTTGCTTGGTCTATTGCATACAAATTCCACACCACTTTGCCCGGATATGACTGAATGAAACCGGAAATATCCGGTTTTGTTTTGGCTAACTCAATCACAGATATTGCCACAGCCTGTGTGTTTGTGTTTTCTGGATATTACCAATGGTCATTATTATTTTGAAAGTTTTTTTTTTCAGGGAACATTTAATTTTGTACTGGGAAACACTCAGTGGTTCCACGTGGAGACACCAGCTCTACGCATTCGTATTTTCTAAGCGAGAAACTAGAGGAACTGCGGCAAACAAACATGATATTTCTGTTTGTATACATGACATTTTATGCACTTGCCTAAAGAAAGGACTTTGCTTTTCTCCAAAACCATTTTTACTATGATTTGCTTCATCTATTGCAGACAAATTCCACACCACTTTGCCCGGATATGACTGCATGGAACCGGAAATATCCGGTTTTGTTTTGGCTAACTCAATCCCAGATATTGCCATAGCCCCTGTGTTTGTTTTTTCTGGATATTATCAAAGGAATTTATTGTTTTTAAAACATTTTTTTTTATTAGTGAACATTTAATTTTGTACTGGGAATCCCTCAGTGGTTCCACATGGAGAAACCAGCTCTAAACATTTGTAAATTATACGGAGAATGCTAGAGGAACTGCAGCAAAAAAACATGATATTTCTGTTTGTATACATGTCATTATATGCACCTGCCTAATGAAATGACTTTGCTTTTCTCCAAAACCATTTTACTATGATTTGCTTGGTCTATTGCATACAAATTCCACACCACTTTGTCCGGATATGACTGCATGAAACCGGAAATATCCGCTTTTGTTTTGGCTAACTCAATCACAGATATTGCGACAGCCTCTGTGTTTGTGTTTTCTGGATATTATCAAAGGACTTTATTGTTTTGAATGTTTTTTATCAAGGAACATTTAATTTTGTACTGGGAAACTCTAATTGGTTCCACATGGAGACACCAGCTCTACACATTCGTATTTTCTAGGAGAAAGCTAGAAGAACTGCGGCAAACAAACATGATATTTCTGTTTGTATACATGACATTTTATGCACTTGCCTAAAGAAAGGAGTTTGCTTTTCTCCAAAACCATTTTCACTATGATTTGCTTGGTCTATTGCATACAAATTCCACACCACTTTGTCCGGATATGACTGCATGAAACCGGAAATATCCGGTTTTGTTTTGGCTAACTCAATCCCAGATATTGCAACAGCCCCTGTGTTTGTGTTTTCTGGATATTACCAATGGTCATTATTGTTTTGAAACATTTTTTTTTATCAGGGATCATTTAATTTTGTACTGGGAAACCCTCAGTGGTTCCACATGGAGAAACCAGCTCTAAACATTTGTAATTTATACGGAGAATGCTAGAGGAACTGCAGCAAACAAACATGATAATTCTTTTGTTATACATGACATTTTATGCACTTGCCAAATGAAATGACTTTGCTTTTCTCCAAAACCATTTTTACTATGATTTGCTTGGTCTATTGCATACAAATTCCACACCACTTTGTCCAGATATGACTGCATGAAACCGGAAATATCCGGTTTTGTTTTGGCTAACTCAATCCCAGATATTGCGACAGCCTCTGTGTTTCTGTTTTCTGGATATTATCAAAGGACTTCATTGTTTTGAATGTTTTTTATCAGGGAACATTTAATTTTGTACTGGGAAACTCTAATTGGTTCCACATGGAGACACCAGCCCTACACATTCGTATTTTCTAGGAGAAAGCTAGAAGAACTGCGGCAAACAAACATGATATTTCTGTTTGTATACATGACATTTTATGCACTTGCCTAAAGAAAGGAGTTTGCTTTTCTCCAAAACCATTTTTACTATGATTTGCTTGGTCTATTGCATACAAATTCCACACCACTTTTTCCGGATATGACTGCATGAAACCGGAAATATCCGGTTTTGTTTTGGCTAACTCAATCCCAGATATTGCCACAGCCCCTGTGTTTGTGTTTTCTGGATATTATCAATGGTCTTTATTGTTTGGAACGTTTTTTTTAATCAGGGAGCATTTAATTTTGTACACGGAAACAATCACTGGTTCCACATGCAGAAACCAGTTCTTCCTATTCGTGTATTCTAGGGAGAAAACTAGAAGAACTGCGGCAAACAAACATGATATCTCTGTTTGTATACATGACATTTTATGCACTTGCCTAAAGAAAGGACTTTGCTTTTCTCCAAAACCATTTTACTATGATTTGCTTGGTCTATTGCATACAAATTCCACACCACTTTGTCCGGATATGACTGGATGAAAGGGGAAATATCCGCTTTTGTTTTGGCTAACTCAATCAAAGATATTGCCACAGCCTCTGTGTTTTTGTTTTCTGGATATTATCAAAGGACTTTATTGTTTTGAATGTTTTTTATCAGGGAACATTTAATTTTGTACTGGGAAACTCTAATTGGTTCCACATGGAGACACCAACTCTACACATTCGTATTTTCTAGGAGAAAGCTAGTAGAACTGCGGCAAACAAACATGATATTTCTGTTTGTATACATGACATTTTATGCACTTGTCTAAGGAAAAGACTTTGCTTTTCTCCAAAACCATTTTTACTATGATTTGCTTGGTCTATTGCATACAAATTCCACACCACTTTGTCCAGATATGACTGCATGAAACTGGAAATATCTGGTTTTGTTTTGGCTAACTCAATCCCAGATTGCCACAGCCTCTGTGGTTGTGTTTTCTGGATATTACCAATGGTCATTATTGTTTTGAATGTTTTTTTTTAATCAGTGATCATTTAATTTTGTGCAGGGAAACAATCACTAGTTCCACATGCAGAAACCAGTTCTTCCTATTCGTGTATTCTAGGGAGAAAACTAGAGGAACTGCGGCAAACAAACATGATATTTCTGTTTGTATACATGACATTTTATGCACTTGCCTAAAGAAAGGAGTTTGCTTTTCTCCAAAACCATTTTTACTATGATTTGCTTGGTCTATTGCATACAAATTCCACACCACTTTGCCCGGATATGACTGAATGAAACCGGAAATATCCGGTTTTGTTTTGGCTAACTCAATCACAGATATTGCCACAGCCTGTGTGTTTGTGTTTTCTGGATATTACCAATGGTCATTATTATTTTGAAAGTTTTTTTTTTTCAGGGAACATTTAATTTTGTACTGGGAAACACTCAGTGGTTCCACGTGGAGACACCAGCTCTACGCATTCGTATTTTCTAAGCGAGAAACTAGAGGAACTGCGGCAAACAAACATGATATTTCTGTTTGTATACATGACATTTTATGCACTTGCCTAAAGAAAGGACTTTGCTTTTCTCCAAAACCATTTTTACTATGATTTGCTTGATCTATTGCAGACAAATTCCACACCACTTTGCCCGGATATGACTGCATGAAACCGGAAATATCCGGTTTTGTTTTGGCTAACTCAATCCCAGATATTGCCATAGCCCCTGTGTTTGTTTTTTCTGGATATTATCAAAGGACTTTATTGTTTTTAAAACATTTTTTTTTATTAGAAAACATTTAATTTTGTACTGGGAATCCCTCAGTGGTTCCACATGGAGAAACCAGCTCTAAACATTTGTAAATTATACGGAGAATGCTAGAGGAACTGCAGCAAAAAAACATGATATTTCTGTTTGTATACATGTCATTATATGCACCTGCCTAATGAAATGACTTTGCTTTTCTCCAAAACCATTTTACTATGATTTGCTTGGTCTATTGCATACAAATTCCACACCACTTTGTCCGGATATGACTGCATGAAACCGGAAATATCCGCTTTTGTTTTGGCTAACTCAATCACAGATATTGCGACAGCCTCTGTGTTTGTGTTTTCTGGATATTATCAAAGGACTTTATTGTTTTGAATGTTTTTTATCAAGGAACATTTAATTTTGTACTGGGAAACTCTAATTGGTTCCACATGGAGACACCAGCTCTACACATTCGTATTTTCTAGGAGAAAGCTAGAAGAACTGCGGCAAACAAACATGATATTTCTGTTTGTATACATGACATTTTATGCACTTGCCTAAAGAAAGGAGTTTGCTTTTCTCCAAAACCATTTTTACTATGATTTGCTTGGTCTATTGCATACAAATTCCACACCACTTTGTCCGGATATGACTGCATGAAACCGGAAATATCCGGTTTTGTTTTGGCTAACTCAATCCCAGATATTGCAACAGCCCCTGTGTTTGTGTTTTCTGGATATTACCAATGGTCATTATTGTTTTGAAACATTTTTTTTTATCAGGGATCATTTAATTTTGTACTGGGAAACCCTCAGTGGTTCCACATGGAGAAAC
The DNA here is from genome assembly GCF_033115175.1 of Lepus europaeus. NCBI lineage: Eukaryota > Metazoa > Chordata > Mammalia > Lagomorpha > Leporidae > Lepus > Lepus europaeus. Next base: position 40,072,529 of record NC_084847.1, on the reverse strand, counting down.
CAGCTCTAAACATTTGTAATTTATACGGAGAATGCTAGAGGAACTGCAGCAAACAAACATGATAATTCTTTTGGTATACATGACATTTTATGCACTTGCCAAATGAAATGACTTTGCTTTTCTCCAAAACCATTTTTACTATGATTTGCTTGGTCTATTGCATACAAATTCCACACCACTTTGTCCGGATATGACTGCATGAAACCGGAAATATCCGGTTTTGTTTTGGATAACTCAATCCCAGATATTGCCACAGCCCCTGTGTTTGTGTTTTCTGGATATTATCAATGGTCTTTATTGTTTGGAACGTTTTTTTTAATCAGGGAGCATTTAATTTTGTACAGGGAAACAATCACTGGTTCCACATGCAGAAACCAGTTCTTCCTATTCGTGTATTCTAGGGAGAAAACTAGAGGAACTGCGGCAAACAAACATGATATCTCTGTATACATGACATTTTATGCACTTGCCTAAAGAAAGGACTTTGCTTTTCTCCAAAACCATTTTACTATGATTTGCTTGGTCTATTGCATACAAATTCCACACCACTTTGTCCGGATATGACTGCATGAAACCGGAAATATCCGGTTTTGTTTTGGCTAACTCAATCAAAGATATTGCCACAGCCTCTGTGTTTGTGTTTTCTGGATATTACCAATGGTCATGATTGTTTTGAAAGTTTTTTTTTTTTTTCATCAGGGAACATTTAATTTTGTACTGGGAAACACTCAGTGGTTCCACATGGAGAAACCAGCTCTACACATTCGTATTTTCTAAGCGAGAAACTAGAGGAACTGTGGCAAACAAACATGATATTTCTGTTTTTATGCATGACATTTTATGCACTTGTCCAACGAAAAGACTTTGCTTTGCTCCAAAACCATTTTACTATGATTTGCTTGGTCTATTGCATACAAATTCCACACCACTTTGTCCGGATATGACTGCATGAAACCGGAAATATCCGGTTTTGTTTTGGCTAACTTAATCCCAGATATTGCCACAGCCTCTGTGTTTGTGTTTTCTGGATATTATAAATGGTCATTATTGTTTGGAACGTTTTTTTTAAATCAGGGAGCACTTAATTTTCTACTGGGAAACAATCACTGGTTCCAAATGCAGAAACCAGTTCTTCCTATTCGTGTATGCTAGGGAGAAAACTAGAGGAACTGCGGCAAACAAACATGATATCTCTGTTTGTATACATGACATTTTATGCACTTGCCTAAAGAAAGGAGTTTGCTTTTCTCCAAAACCATTTTACTATGATTTGCTTGGTCTATTGCATACAAATTCCACACCACTTTGTCCGGATATAACTGGATGAAAGGGGAAATATCCGCTTTTGTTTTGGCTAACTCAATCCCAGATTGCCACAGCCTCTGTGTTTGTGTTTTCTGGATATTATCAAAGGACTTTATTGTTTTGAATGTTTTTTATCAGGGAACATTTAATTTTGTACTGGGAAACTCTAATTGGTTCCACATGGAGACACCAGCTCTACACATTCGTATTTTCTATGAGAAAGCTAGAAGAACTGCGGCAAACAAACATGATATTTCTGTTTGTATACATGACATTTTATGCACTTGTCCAACGAAAAGACTTTGCTTTTCTCCAAAACCATTTTTACTATGATTTGCTTGGTCTATTGCATACAAATTCCACACCACTTTGTCCGGATATGACTGCATGAAACCGGAAATATCCGGTTTTTTTTTGGCTAACTCAATCCCAGATTGCCACAGCCTCTGTGTTTGTGTTTTCTGGATATTACCAATGGTCATTATTGTTTTGAATGCTTTTTTTAATCAGTGAGCATTTAATTTTGCACAGGGAAAGAATCACTAGTTCCACATGCAGAAACCAGTTCTTCCTTTTCGTGTATTCTAGGGAAAAAACTAGAGGAACTGCGGCAAACAAACATGATATTTCTGTTTGTATACATGATATTTTATGCACTTGCCTAAAGAAAGGAGTTTGCTTTTCACAAAACCATTTTTACTATGATTTGCTTGGTCTATTGCATTCAAATGCCACACCACTTTGTCCGGATATGACTGCATGAAACCGGAAATATCCGGTTTTGTTTTGGCTAACTCAATCCCAGATTGCCACAGCCTCTGTGTTTTTGTTTTCTGGATATTATCAAAGGACTTTATTGTTTTGAATGTTTTTTATCAGGGAACATTTAATTTTGTACTGGGAAACTCTAATTGGTTCCACATGGAGACACCAACTCTACACATTCGTATTTTCTAGGAGAAAGCTAGAAGAACTGCGGCAAACAAACATGATATTTCTGTTTGTATACATGACATTTTATGCACTTGTCTAAGGAAAAGACTTTGCTTTTCTCCAAAACCATTTTTACTATGATTTGCTTGGTCTATTGCATACAAATTCCACACCACTTTGTCCAGATATGACTGCATGAAACTGGAAATATCCGGTTTTGTTTTGGCTAACTCAATCCCAGATTGCCACAGCCTCTGTGGTTGTGTTTTCTGGATATTACCAATGGTCATTATTGTTTTGAATGTTTTTTTTTAATCAGTGATCATTTAATTTTGTGCAGGGAAACAATCACTAGTTCCACATGCAGAAACCAGTTCTTCCTATTCGTGTATTCTAGGGAGAAAACTAGAGGAACTGCGGCAAACAAACATGATATTTCTGTTTGTATACATGACATTTTATGCACTTGCCTAAAGAAAGGAGTTTGCTTTTCTCCAAAACCATTTTTACTATGATTTGCTTGGTCTATTGCATACAAATTCCACACCACTTTGCCCGGATATGACTGCATGAAACCGGAAATATCCGGTTTTGTTTTGGCTAACTCAATCACAGATATTGCGACAGCCTCTGTGTTTGTGTTTTCTGGATATTATCAATGATCATTATTATTTTGAAAGTTTTTTTTTCAGGGAACATTTAATTTTGTACTGGGAAACCCTCAGTGGTTCCACGTGGAGACACCAGCTCTACGCATTCGTATTTTCTAAGCGAGAAACTAGAGGAACTTCGGCAAACAAACATGATATTTCTGTTTGTATACATGACATTTTATGCACTTGCCTAAAGAAAGGACTTTGCTTTTCTCCAAAACCATTTTTACTATGATTTGCTTGATCTATTGCAGACAAATTCCACACCACTTTTCCCGGATATGACTGCATGAAACCGGAAATATCCGGTTTTGTTTTGGCTAACTCAATCCCAGATATTGCCATAGCCCCTGTGTTTGTTTTTTCTGGATATTATCAAAGGACTTTATTGTTTTTAAAACATTTTTTTTATTAGTGAACATTTAATTTTGTACTGGGAATCCCTCAGTGGTTCCACATGGAGAAACCAGCTCTAAACATTTGTAAATTATACGGAGAATGCTAGAGGAACTGCAGCAAAAAAACATGATATTTCTGTTTGTATACATGTCATTATATGCACCTGCCTAATGAAATGACTTTGCTTTTCTCCAAAACCATTTTACTATGATTTGCTTGGTCTATTGCATACAAATTCCACACCACTTTGTCCGGATATGACTGCATGAAACCGGAAATATCCGCTTTTGTTTTGGCTAACTCAATCACAGATATTGCGAAAGCCTCTGTGTTACTGTTTTCTGGATATTATCAAAGGACTTTATTGTTTTGAATGTTTTTTATCAGGGAACATTTAATTTTGTACTGGGAAACTCTAATTGGTTCCACATGGAGACACCAGCTCTACACATTCGTATTTTCTAGGAGAAAGCTAGAAGAACTGCGGCAAACAAACATGATATTTCTGTTTGTATACATGACATTTTATGCACTTGCCTAAAGAAAGTAGTTTGCTTTTCACAAAACCATTTTTACTATGATTTGCTTGGTCTATTGCATACAAATTCCACACCACTTTGTCCGGATATGACTGCATGAAACCGGAAATATCCGGTTTTGTTTTGGCTAACTCAATCCCAGATTGCCACAGCCTCTGTGTTTGTGTTTTCTGGATATTACCAACGGTCATTATTGTTTTGAATGTTTTTTTTTTAATCAATGTGCATTTAATTTTGCACAGGGAAAGAATCACTGGTTCCACATGCAGAAACCAGTTCTTTCTATTTGTGTATTCTAGGGAAAAACCTAGAGGAACTGCGGCAAACAAACATGATATTTCTGTTTGTATACATGACATTTTATGCACTTGCCTAAAGAAAGGACTTTGCTTTTCTCCAAAACCATTTTTACTATGATTTGCTTGGTCTATTGCATACAAATTCCACACCACTTTGTCCGGATATGACTGCATGAAACCGGAAATATCCGGTTTTGTTTTGGCTAACTCAATCCCAGATTGCCACAGCCTCTGTGTTTGTGTTTTCTGGATATTATCAAAGGACTTTATTGTTTTGAATGTTTTTTATCAGGGAACATTTAATTTTGTACTGGGAAACTCTAATTGGTTCCACATGGAGACACCAACTCTACACATTCGTATTTTCTAGGAGAAAGCTAGAAGAACTGCGGCAAACAAACATGATATTTCTGTTTGTATACATGACATTTTATGCACTTGTCTAAGGAAAAGACTTTGCTTTTCTCCAAAACCATTTTTACTATGATTTGCTTGGTCTATTGCATACAAATTCCACACCACTTTGTCCAGATATGACTGCATGAAACTGGAAATATCCGGTTTTGTTTTGGCTAACTCAATCCCAGATTGCCACAGCCTCTGTGGTTGTGTTTTCTGGATATTACCAATGGTCATTATTGTTTTGAATGTTTTTTTTAATCAGTGATCATTTAATTTTGTGCAGGGAAACAATCACTAGTTCCACATGCAGAAACCAGTTCTTCCTATTCGTGTATTCTAGGGAGAAAACTAGAGGAACTGCGGCAAACAAACATGATATTTCTGTTTGTATACATGACATTTTATGCACTTGCCTAAAGAAAGAGTTTGCTTTTCTCCAAAACCATTTTTACTATGATTTGCTTGGTCTATTGCATACAAATTCCACACCACTTTGCCCGGATATGACTGCATGAAACCGGAAATATCCGGTTTTGTTTTGGCTAACTCAATCACAGATATTGCCACAGCCTCTGTGTTTGTGTTTTCTGGATATTATCAATGATCATTATTATTTTGAAAGTTTTTTTTTTCAGGGAACATTTAATTTTGTACTGGGAAACACTCACTGGTTCCACGTGGAGACACCAGCTCTACGCATTCGTATTTTCTAAGTGAGAATCTAGAGGAACTTCGGCAAACAAACATGATATTTCTGTTTGTATACATGACATTTTATGCACTTGCCTAAAGAAAGGACTTTGCTTTTCTCCAAAACCATTTTTACTATGATTTGCTTGATCTATTGCAGACAAATTCCACACCACTTTTCCCGGATATGACTGCATGAAACCGGAAATATCCGGTTTTGTTTTGGCTAACTCAATCCCAGATATTGCCATAGCCCCTGTGTTTGTTTTTTCTGGATATTATCAAAGGACTTTATTGTTTTTAAAACATTTTTTTTTATTAGTGAACATTTAATTTTGTACTGGGAATCCCTCAGTGGTTCCACATGGAGAAACCAGCTCTAAACATTTGTAAATTATACGGGGAATGCTAGAGGAACTGCAGCAAAAAAACATGATATTTCTGTTTGTATACATGTCATTATATGCACCTGCCTAATGAAATGACTTTGCTTTTCTCCAAAACCATTTTACTATGATTTGCTTGGTCTATTGCATACAAATTCCACACCACTTTGTCCGGATATGACTGCATGAAACGGGAAATATCCGCTTTTGTTTTGGCTAACTCAATCACAGATATTGCGACAGCCTCTGTGTTTGTGTTTTCTGGATATTATCAAAGGACTTTATTGTTTTGAATGTTTTTTATCAGAGAACATTTCATTTTGTACTGGGAAACTAAAATTGTTTCCACATGGAGACACCAGCTCTACACATTCGTATTTTCTAGGAGAAACCTAGAAGAACTGCGGCAAACAAACATGATATTTCTGTTTGTATACATGACATTTTATGCACCTGCCTAATGAAATGACTTTGCTTTTCTCCAAAACCATTTTTACTATGATTTGCTTGGTCTATTGCATACAAATTCCACACCACTTTGTCCGGATATGACTGGATGAAAGGGGAAATATCCGCTTTTGTTTTGGCTAACTCAATCACAGATATTGCGAAAGCCTCTGTGTTTCTGTTTTCTGGATATTATCAAAGGACTTTATTGTTTTGAATGTTTTTTATCAGGGAACATTTAATTTTGTACTGGGAAACTCTAATTGGTTCCACATGGAGACACCAGCTCTACACATTCGTATTTTCTAGGAGAAAGCTAGAAGAACTGCGGCAAACAAACATGATATTTCTGTTTGTATACATGACATTTTATGCACTTGCCTAAAGAAAGTAGTTTGCTTTTCACAAAACCATTTTTACTATGATTTGCTTGGTCTATTGCATACAAATTCCACACCACTTTGTCCAGATATGACTGCATGAAACCGGAAATATCAGGTTTTGTTTTGGCTAACTCAATCCCAGATTGCCACAGCCTCTGTGTTTGTGTTTTCTGGATATTATCAATGATCATTAAAGTTTTGAAGTTTTTTTTTTATCAGGGAACATTTAATTTTGTACTGGGAAACACTCAGTGGTTCCACATGGAGACACCAGCTCTACACATTCGTATTTTCTAAGCGAGAAACTAGAGGAACTGCGGCAAACAAACATGATATTTCTGTTTGTATACATGTCATTTTATGCACTTGTCTAAAGAAAGGAGTTTGCTTTTCTCCAAAACCATTTTTACTATGATTTGCTTGGTCTATTGCATACAAATTCCACACCACTTTGCCCGGATATGACTGCATGAAACTGGAAATATCCGGTTTTGTTTTGGCTAACTCAATCCCAGATATTGCCACAGCCTCTGTGTTTGAGTTTTCTGGATATTATCAATGGTCATTATTGTTTGGAATGTTTTTTTTAAATCAGGGAGCACTTAATTTTCTATGGGAAACAATCACTGGTTCCAAATGCAGAAACCAGTTCTTCCTATTCGTGTATGCTAGGGAGAAAACTAGAGGAACTGCGGCAAACAAACATGATATGTCTGTTTGTATACATGACATTTTATGCACTTGCCTAAAGAAAGGACTTTGCTTTTCTCCAAAACCATTTTACTATGATTTGCTTGGTCTATTGCATACAAATTCCACACCACTTTGTCCGGATATGACTGGATGAAAGGGGAAATATCCGCTTTTGTTTTGGCTAACTCAATCCCAGATTGCCACAGCCTCTGTGTTTGTGTTTTCTGGATATTATCAAAGGACTTTATTGTTTTGAATGTTTTTTATCAGGGAACATTTAATTTTGTACTGGGAAACTCTAATTGGTTCCACATGGAGACACCAGCTCTACACATTCGTATTTTCTAGGAGAATGCTAGAAGAACTGCGGCAAACAAACATGATATTTCTGTTTGTATACATGACATTTTATGCACTTGTCTAAGGAAAAGACTTTGCTTTTCTCCAAAACCATTTTTACTATGATTTGCTTGGTCTATTGCATACAAATTCCACACCACTTTGTCCAGATATGACTGCATGAAACTGGAAATATCAGGTTTTGTTTTGGCTAACTCAATCCCAGATTGCCACAGCCTCTGTGTTTGTGTTTTCTGGATATTACCAACGGTCATTATTGTTTTGAATGTTTTTTTTTAATCAGTGATCATTTAATTTTGTGCAGGGAAACAATCACTAGTTCCACATGCAGAAACCAGTTCTTCCTATTCGTGTATTCTAGGGAGAAAACTAGAGGAACTGCGGCAAACAAACATGATATTTCTGTTTTTATACATGACATTTTATGCACTTGCCTAAAGAAAGGAGTTTGCTTTTCTCCAAAACCATTTTTACTATGATTTGCTTGGTCTATTGCATACAAATTCCACACCACTTTGCCCGGATATGACTGCATGAAACCGGAAATATCCGGTTTTGTTTTGGCTAACTCAATCCCAGATATTGCCACAGCATCTGTGTTTGTGTTTTCTGGATATTATCAATGATCATTATTATTTTGAAAGTTTTTTTTTCAGGGAACATTTAATTTTGTACTGGGAAACCCTCAGTGGTTCCACGTGGAGACACCAGCTCTACGCATTCGTATTTTCTAAGCGAGAAACTAGAGGAACTTCGGCAAACAAACATGATATTTCTGTTTGTATACATGACATTTTATGCACTTGCCTAAAGAAAGGACTTTGCTTTTCTCCAAAACCATTTTTACTATGATTTGCTTGATCTATTGCAGACAAATTCCACACCACTTTTCCTGGATATGACTGCATGAAACCGGAAATATCCGGTTTTGTTTTGGCTAACTCAATCCCAGATATTGCCATAGCCCTTTGTTTGTTTTTTCTGGATATTATCAAAGGACTTTATTGTTTTTAAAACATTTTTTTTATTAGTGAACATTTAATTTTGTACTGGGAATCCCTCAGTGGTTCCACATGGAGAAACCAGCTCTAAACATTTGTAAATTATACGGAGAATGCTAGAGGAACTGCAGCAAAAAAACATGATATTTCTGTTTGTATACATGTCATTATATGCACCTGCCTAATGAAATGACTTTGCTTTTCTCCAAAACCATTTTACTATGATTTGCTTGGTCTATTGCATACAAATTCCACACCACTTTGTCCGGATATGACTGCATGAAACGGGAAATATCCGCTTTTGTTTTGGCTAACTCAATCACAGATATTGCGACAGCCTCTGTGTTTGTGTTTTCTGGATATTATCAAAGGACTTTATTGTTTTGAATGTTTTTTATCAGAGAACATTTAATTTTGTACTGGGAAACTAAAATTGTTTCCACATGGAGACACCAGCTCTACACATTCGTATTTTCTAGGAGAAACCTAGAAGAACTGCGGCAAACAAACATGATATTTCTGTTTGTATACATGACATTTTATGCACCTGCCTAATGAAATGACTTTGCTTTTCTCCAAAACCATTTTTACTATGATTTGCTTGGTCTATTGCATACAAATTCCACACCACTTTGTCCGGATATGACTGGATGAAAGGGGAAATATCCGCTTTTGTTTTGGCTAACTCAATCACAGAAATTGCGAAAGCCTCTGTGTTTCTGTTTTCTGGATATTATCAAAGGACTTTATTGTTTTGAATGTTTTTTATCAGGGAACATTTAATTTTGTACTGGGAAACTCTAATTGGTTCCACATGGAGACACCAGCTCTACACATTCGTATTTTCTAGGAGAAAGCTAGAAGAACTGCGGCAAACAAACATGATATTTCTGTTTGTATACATGACATTTTATGCACTTGCCTAAAGAAAGTAGTTTGCTTTTCACAAAACCATTTTTACTATGATTTGCTTGGTCTATTGCATACAAATTCCACACCACTTTGTCCGGATATGACTGCATGAAACCGGAAATATCCGGTTTTGTTTTGGCTAACTCAATCCCAGATTGCCACAGCCTCTGTGTTTGTGTTTTCTGGATATTACCAACGGTCATTATTGTTTTGAATGTTTTTTTTTTAATCAATGTGCATTTAATTTTGCACAGGGAAAGAATCACTGGTTCCACATGCAGAAACCAGTTCTTTCTATTTGTGTATTCTAGGGAAAAAACTAGAGGAACTGCGGCAAACAAACATGATATTTCTGTTTGTATACATGACATTTTATGCACTTGCCTAAAGAAAGGACTTTGCTTTTCTCCAAAACCATTTTTACTATGATTAGCTTGGTCTATTGCATACAAATTCCACATCACTTTGTCCGGATATGACTGCATGAAACCGGAAATATCCGGTTTTGTTTTGGCTAACTCAATCCCAGATTGCCACAGTCTCTGTGTTTGTGTTTTCTGGATATTATCAAAGGACTTTATTGTTTTGAATGTTTTTTATCAGGGAACATTTAATTTTGTACTGGGAAACTCTAATTGGTTCCACATGGAGACACCAACTCTACACATTCGTATTTTCTAGGAGAAAGCTAGAAGAACTGCGGCAAACAAACATGATATTTCTGTTTGTATACATGACATTTTATGCACTTGTCTAAGGAAAAGACTTTGCTTTTCTCCAAAACCATTTTTACTATGATTTGCTTGGTCTATTGCATACAAATTCCACACCACTTTGTCCAGATATGACTGCATGAAACTGGAAATATCCGGTTTTGTTTTGGCTAACTCAATCCCAGATTGCCACAGCCTCTGTGTTTGTGTTTTCTGGATATTACCAATGGTCATTATTGTTTTGAATGTTTTTTTTAATCAGTGATCATTTAATTTTGTGCAGGGAAACAATCACTAGTTCCACATGCAGAAACCAGTTCTTCCTATTCGTGTATTCTAGGGAGAAAACTAGAGGAACTGCGGCAAACAAACATGATATTTCTGTTTGTATACATGACATTTTATGCACTTGCCTAAAGAAAGAGTTTGCTTTTCTCCAAAACCATTTTTACTATGATTTGCTTGGTCTATTGCATACAAATTCCACACCACTTTGCCCGGATATGACTGCATGAAACCGGAAATATCCGGTTTTGTTTTGGCTAACTCAATCACAGATATTGCCACAGCCTCTGTGTTTGTGTTTTCTGGATATTATCAATGATCATTATTATTTTGAAAGTTTTTTTTTTCAGGGAACATTTAATTTTGTACTGGGAAACCCTCAGTGGTTCCACATGGAGACACCAGCTCTACGCATTCGTATTTTCTAAGCGAGAAACTAGAGGAACTTCGGCAAACAAACATGATATTTCTGTTTGTATACATGACATTTTATGCACTTGCCTAAAGAAAGGACTTTGCTTTTCTCCAAAACCATTTTTACTATGATTTGCTTGATCTATTGCAGACAAATTCCACACCACTTTTCCCGGATATGACTGCATGAAACCGGAAATATCCGGTTTTGTTTTGGCTAACTCAATCCCAGATATTGCCATAGCCCCTGTGTTTGTTTTTTCTGGATATTATCAAAGGACTTTATTGTTTTTAAAACATTTTTTTTTATTAGTGAACATTTAATTTTGTACTGGGAATCCCTCAGTGGTTCCACATGGAGAAACCAGCTCTAAACATTTGTAAATTATACGGAGAATGCTAGAGGAACTGCAGCAAAAAAACATGATATTTCTGTTTGTATACATGTCATTATATGCACCTGCCTAATGAAATGACTTTGCTTTTCTCCAAAACCATTTTACTATGATTTGCTTGGTCTATTGCATACAAATTCCACACCACTTTGTCCGGATATGACTGCATGAAACCGGAAATATCCGCGTTTGTTTTGGCTAACTCAATCACAGATATTGCGACAGCCTCTGTGTTTGTGTTTTCTGGATATTACCAATGGTCATTATTGTTTTGAATTTTTTTTAATCAGGGAGCATTTAATTTTGTACAGGGAAACAATCACTGGTTCCACATGCAGAAACCAGTTCTTCCTATTCGTGTATTCTAGGGAAAAAACTAGAGGAACTGCGGCAAACAAACATGATATTTCTGTTTGTATACATGACATTTTATGCACTTGCCTAAAGAAAGGAGTTTGCTTTTCTCCAAAACCATTTTACTATGATTTGCTTGGTCTATTGCATACAAATTCCACACCACTTTGTCCGGATATGACTGGATGAAAGGGGAAATATCCGCTTTTGTTTTGGCTAACTCAAACACAGATATTGCGACAGCCTCTGTGTTTTTGTTTTCTGGATATTATCAAAGGACTTTATTGTTTTGAATGTTTTTTATCAGGGAACATTTAATTTTGTACTGGGAAACTCTAATTGGTTCCACATGGAGACACCAACTCTACACATTCGTATTTTCTAGGAGAAAGCTAGAAAACTGCGGCAAACAAACATGATATTTCTGTTTGTATACATGACATTTTATGCACTTGTCTAAGGAAAAGACTTTGCTTTTCTCCAAAACCATTTTTACTATGATTTGCTTGGTCTATTGCATACAAATTCCACACCACTTTGTCCAGATATGACTGCATGAAACTGGAAATATCCGGTTTTGTTTTGGCTAACTCAATCCCAGATTGCCACAGCCTCTGTGGTTGTGTTTTCTGGATATTACCAATGGTCATTATTGTTTTGAATGTTTTTTTTTAATCAGTGATCATTTAATTTTGTGCAGGGAAACAATCACTAGTTCCACATGCAGAAACCAGTTCTTCCTATTCGTGTATTCTAGGGAGAAAACTAGAGGAACTGCGGCAAACAAACATGATATTTCTGTTTGTATACATGACATTTTATGCACTTGCCTAAAGAAAGGAGTTTGCTTTTCTCCAAAACCATTTTTACTATGATTTGCTTGGTCTATTGCATACAAATTCCACACCACTTTGCCCGGATATGACTGCATGAAACCGGAAATATCCGGTTTTGTTTTGGCTAACTCAATCACAGATATTGCCACAGCCTCTGTGTTTGTGTTTTCTGGATATTATCAATGATCATTATTATTTTGAAAGTTTTTTTTTCAGGGAACATTTAATTTTGTACTGGGAAACCCTCAGTGGTTCCACGTGGAGACACCAGCTCTACGCATTCGTATTTTCTAAGCGAGAAACTAGAGGAACTTCGGCAAACAAACATGATATTTCTGTTTGTATACATGACATTTTATGCACTTGCCTAAAGAAAGGACTTTGCTTTTCTCCAAAACCATTTTTACTATGATTTGCTTGATCTATTGCAGACAAATTCCACACCACTTTTCCCGGATATGACTGCATGAAACCGGAAATATCCGGTTTTGTTTTGGCTAACTCAATCCCAGATATTGCCATAGCCCCTGTGTTTGTTTTTTCTGGATATTATCAAAGGACTTTATTGTTTTTAAAACATTTTTTTTTATTAGTGAACATTTAATTTTGTACTGGGAATCCCTCAGTGGTTCCACATGGAGAAACCAGCTCTAAACATTTGTAAATTATACGGAGAATGCTAGAGGAACTGCAGCAAAAAAACATGATATTTCTGTTTGTATACATGTCATTATATGCACCTGCCTAATGAAATGACTTTGCTTTTCTCCAAAACCATTTTACTATAATTTGCTTGGTCTATTGCATACAAATTCCACACCACTTTGTCCGGATATGACTGCATGAAACCGGAAATATCCGCTTTTGTTTTGGCTAACTCAATCACAGATATTGCGACAGCCTCTGTGTTTGTGTTTTCTGGATATTATCAAAGGACTTTATTGTTTTGAATGTTTTTTATCAGAGAACATTTAATTTTGTACTGGGAAACTAAAATTGTTTCCACATGGAGACACCAGCTCTACACATTCGTATTTTCTAGGAGAAACCTAGAAGAACTGCGGCAAACAAACATGATATTTCTGTTTGTATACATGACATTTTATGCACCTGCCTAATGAAATGACTTTGCTTTTCTCCAAAACCATTTTTACTATGATTTGCTTGGTCTATTGCATACAAATTCCACACCACTTTGTCCGGATATGACTGGATGAAAGGGGAAATATCCGCTTTTGTTTTGGCTAACTCAATCACAGATATTGCGAAAGCCTCTGTGTTTCTGTTTTCTGGATATTATCAAAGGACTTTATTGTTTTGAATGTTTTTTATCAGGGAACATTTAATTTTGTACTGGGAAACTCTAATTGGTTCCACATGGAGACACCAGCTCTACACATTCCTATTTTCTAGGAGAAAGCTAGAAGAACTGCGGCAAACAAACATGATATTTCTGTTTGTATACATGACATTTTATGCACTTGCCTAAAGAAAGTAGTTTGCTTTTCACAAAACCATTTTTACTATGATTTGCTTGGTCTATTGCATACAAATTCCACACCACTTTGTCCGGATATGACTGCATGAAACCGGAAATATCCGGTTTTGTTTTGGCTAACTCAATCCCAGATTGCCACAGCCTCTGTGTTTGTGTTTTCTGGATATTATCAAAGGACTTTATTGTTTTGAATGTTTTTTATCAGGGAACATTTAATTTTGTACTGGGAAACTCTAATTGGTTCCACATGGAGACACCAACTCTACACATTCGTATTTTCTAGGAGAAAGCTAGAAGAACTGCGGCAAACAAACATGATATTTCTGTTTGTATACATGACATTTTATGCACTTGTCTAAGGAAAAGACTTTGCTTTTCTCCAAAACCATTTTTACTATGATTTGCTTGGTCTATTGCATACAAATTCCACACCACTTTGTCCAGATATGACTGCATGAAACTGGAAATATCCGGTTTTGTTTTGGCTAACTCAATCCCAGATTGCCACAGCCTCTGTGTTTGTGTTTTCTGGATATTACCAATGGTCATTATTGTTTTGAATGTTTTTTTTTAATCAGTGATCATTTAATTTTGTGCAGGGAAACAATCACTAGTTCCACATGCAGAAACCAGTTCTTCCTATTCGTGTATTCTAGGGAGAAAACTAGAGGAACTGCGGCAAACAAACATGATATTTCTGTTTGTATACATGACATTTTATGCACTTGCCTAAAGAAAGAGTTTGCTTTTCTCCAAAACCATTTTTACTATGATTTGCTTGGTCTATTGCATACAAATTCCACACCACTTTGCCCGGATATGACTGCATGAAACCGGAAATATCCGGTTTTGTTTTGGCTAACTCAATCACAGATATTGCCACAGCCTCTGTGTTTGTGTTTTCTGGATATTATCAATGATCATTATTATTTTGAAAGTTTTTTTTTTCAGGGAACATTTAATTTTGTACTGGGAAACCCTCAGTGGTTCCACGTGGAGACACCAGCTCTACGCATTCGTATTTTCTAAGCGAGAAACTAGAGGAACTTCGGCAAACAAACATGATATTTCTGTTTGTATACATGACATTTTATGCACTTGCCTAAAGAAAGGACTTTGCTTTTCTCCAAAACCATTTTTACTATGATTTGCTTGATCTATTGCAGACAAATTCCACACCACTTTTCCCGGATATGACTGCATGAAACCGGAAATATCCGGTTTTGTTTTGGCTAACTCAATCCCAGATATTGCCATAGCCCCTGTGTTTGTTTTTTCTGGATATTATCAAAGGACTTTATTGTTTTTAAAACATTTTTTTTTATTAGTGAACATTTAATTTTGTACTGGGAATCCCTCAGTGGTTCCACATGGAGAAACCAGCTCTAAACATTTGTAAATTATACGGAGAATGCTAGAGGAACTGCAGCAAAAATACATGATATTTCTGTTTGTATACATGTCATTATATGCACCTGCCTAATGAAATGACTTTGCTTTTCTCCAAAACCATTTTACTATGATTTGCTTGGTCTATTGCATACAAATTCCACACCACTTTGTCCGGATATGACTGCATGAAACCGGAAATATCCGCTTTTGTTTTGGCTAACTCAATCACAGATATTGCGACAGCCTCTGTGTTTGTGTTTTCTGGATATTATCAAAGGACTTTATTGTTTTGAATGTTTTTTATCAGAGAACATTTAATTTTGTACTGGGAAACTAAAATTGTTTCCACATGGAGACACCAGCTCTACACATTCGTATTTTCTAGGAGAAACCTAGAAGAACTGCGGCAAACAAACATGATATTTCTGTTTGTATACATGACATTTTATGCACCTGCCTAATGAAATGACTTTGCTTTTCTCCAAAACCATTTTTACTATGATTTGCTTGGTCTATTGCATACAAATTCCACACCACTTTGTCCGGATATGACTGGATGAAAGTGGAAATATCCGCTTTTGTTTTGGCTAACTCAATCACAGATATTGCGAAAGCCTCTGTGTTTCTGTTTTCTGGATATTATCAAAGGACTTTATTGTTTTGAATGTTTTTTTATCAGGGAACATTTAATTTTGTACTGGGAAACTCTAATTGGTTCCACATGGAGACACCAGCTCTACACATTCGTATTTTCTAGGAGAAAGCTAGAAGAACTGCGGCAAACAAACATGATATTTCTGTTTGTATACATGACATTTTATGCACTTGCCTAAAGAAAGTAGTTTGCTTTTCACAAAACCATTTTTACTATGATTTGCTTGGTCTATTGCATACAAATTCCACACCACTTTGTCCGGATATGACTGCATGAAACCGGAAATATCCGGTTTTGTTTTGGCTAACTCAATCCCAGATTGCCACAGCCTCTGTGGTTGTGTTTTCTGGATATTACCAATGGTCATTATTGTTTTGAATGTTTTTTTTTAATCAGTGATCATTTAATTTTGTGCAGGGAAACAATCACTAGTTCCACATGCAGAAACCAGTTCTTCCTATTCGTGTATTCTAGGGAGAAAACTAGAGGAACTGCGGCAAACAAACATGATATTTCTGTTTGTATACATGACATTTTATGCACTTGCCTAAAGAAAGAGTTTGCTTTTCTCCAAAACCATTTTTACTATGATTTGCTTGGTCTATTGCATACAAATTCCACACCACTTTGCCCGGATATGACTGCATGAAACCAGAAATATCCGGTTTTGTTTTGGCTAAATCAATCACAGATATTGCCACAGCCTCTGTGTTTGTGTTTTCTGGATATTATCAATGATCATTATTATTTTGAAAGTTTTTTTTTCAGGGAACATTTAATTTTGTACTGGGAAACCCTCAGTGGTTCCACGTGGAGACACCAGCTCTACGCATTCGTATTTTCTAAGCGAGAAACTAGAGGAACTTCGGCAAACAAACATGATATTTCTGTTTGTATACATGACATTTTATGCACTTGCCTAAAGAAATGACTTTGCTTTTCTCCAAAACCATTTTTACTATGATTTGCTTGATCTATTGCAGACAAATTCCACACCACTTTTCCCGGATATGACTGCATGAAACCGGAAATATCCGGTTTTGTTTTGGCTAACTCAATCCCAGATATTGCCATAGCCCCTGTGTTTGTTTTTTCTGGATATTATCAAAGGACTTTATTGTTTTTAAAACATTTTTTTTTATTAGTGAACATTAATTTTGTACTGGGAATCCCTCAGTGGTTCCACATGGAGAAACCAGCTCTAAACATTTGTAAATTATACGGAGAATGCTAGAGGAACTGCAGCAAAAAAACATGATATTTCTGTTTGTATACATGTCATTATATGCACCTGCCTAATGAAATGACTTTGCTTTTCTCCAAAACCATTTTACTATGATTTGCTTGGTCTATTGCATACAAATTCCACACCACTTTGTCCGGATATGACTGCATGAAACCGGAAATATCCGCTTTTGTTTTGGCTAACTCAATCACAGATATTGCGACAGCCTCTGTGTTTGTGTTTTCTGGATATTATCAAAGGACTTTATTGTTTTGAATGTTTTTTATCAGAGAACATTTAATTTTGTACTGGGAAACTAAAATTGTTTCCACATGGAGACACCAGCTCTACACATTCGTATTTTCTAGGAGAAACCTAGAAGAACTGCGGCAAACAAACATGATATTTCTGTTTGTATACATGACATTTTATGCACCTGCCTAATGAAATGACTTTGCTTTTCTCCAAAACCATTTTTACTATGATTTGCTTGGTCTATTGCATACAAATTCCACACCACTTTGTCCGGATATGACTGGATGAAAGGGGAAATATCCGCTTTTGTTTTGGCTAACTCAATCACAGATATTGCGAAAGCCTCTGTGTTTCTGTTTTCTGGATATTATCAAAGGACTTTATTGTTTTGAATGTTTTTTATCAGGGAACATTTAATTTTGTACTGGGAAACTCTAATTGGTTCCACATGGAGACACCAGCTCTACACATTCGTATTTTCTAGGAGAAAGCTAGAAGAACTGCGGCAAACAAACATGATATTTCTGTTTGTATACATGACATTTTATGCACTTGCCTAAAGAAAGTAGTTTGCTTTTCACAAAACCATTTTTACTATGATTTGCTTGGTCTATTGCATACAAATTCCACACCACTTTGTCCGGATATGACTGCATGAAACCGGAAATATCCGGTTTTGTTTTGGCTAACTCAATCCCAGATTGCCACAGCCTCTGTGTTTGTGTTTTCTGGATATTACCAATGGTCATTATTGTTTTGAATGTTTTTTTTTTAATCAATGTGCATTTAATTTTGCACAGGGAAAGAATCACTGGTTCCACATGCAGAAACCAGTTCTTTCTATTTGTGTATTCTAGGGAAAAAACTAGAGGAACTGCGGCAAACAAACATGATATTTCTGTTTGTATACATGACATTTTATGCACTTGCCTAAAGAAAGGACTTTGCTTTTCTCCAAAACCATTTTTACTATGATTTGCTTGGTCTATTGCATACAAATTCCACACCACTTTGTCCGGATATGACTGCATGAAACCGGAAATATCCGGTTTTGTTTTGGCTAACTCAATCCCAGATTGCCACAGCCTCTGTGTTTGTGTTTTCTGGATATTATCAAAGGACTTTATTGTTTTGAATGTTTTTTATCAGGGAACATTTAATTTTGTACTGGGAAACTCTAATTGGTTCCACATGGAGACACCAATTCTACACATTCGTATTTTCTAGGAGAAAGCTAGAAGAACTGCGGCAAACAAACATGATATTTCTGTTTGTATACATGACATTTTATGCACTTGTCAAAGAAAAGACTTTGCTTTTCTCCAAAACCATTTTTACTATGATTTGCTTGGTCTATTGCATACAAATTCCACACCACTTTGTCCAGATATGACTGCATGAAACTGGAAATATCCGGTTTTGTTTTGGCTAACTCAATCCCAGATTGCCACAGCCTCTGTGGTTGTGTTTTCTGGATATTACCAATGGTCATTATTGTTTTGAATGTTTTTTTTTTAATCAGTGATCATTTAATTTTGTGCAGGGAAACAATCACTAGTTCCACATGCAGAAACCAGTTCTTCCTATTCGTGTATTCTAGGGAGAAAACTAGAGGAACTGCGGCAAACAAACATGATATTTCTGTTTGTATACATGACATTTTATGCACTTGCCTAAAGAAAGAGTTTGCTTTCCTCCAAAACCATTTTTACTATGATTTGCTTGGTCGATTGCATACAAATTCCACACCACTTTGCCCGGATATGACTGCATGAAACCGGAAATATCCGGTTTTGTTTTGGCTAACTCAATCACAGATATTGCCACAGCCTCTGTGTTTGTGTTTTCTGGATATTATCAATGATCATTATTATTTTGAAAGTTTTTTTTTTCAGGGAACATTTAATTTTGTACTGGGAAACCCTCAGTGGTTCCACGTGGAGACACCAGCTCTACGCATTCGTATTTTCTAAGC
Organism: Lepus europaeus; assembly: GCF_033115175.1. NCBI lineage: Eukaryota > Metazoa > Chordata > Mammalia > Lagomorpha > Leporidae > Lepus > Lepus europaeus. Next base: position 40,053,130 of record NC_084847.1, on the reverse strand, counting down.
GAGAAACTAGAGGAACTTCGGCAAACAAACATGATATTTCTGTTTGTATACATGACATTTTATGCACTTGCCTAAAGAAAGGACTTTGCTTTTCTCCAAAACCATTTTTACTATGATTTGCTTGATCTATTGCAGACAAATTCCACACCACTTTGCCCGGATATGACTGCATGAAACCGGAAATATCCGGTTTTGTTTTGGCTAACTCAATCCCAGATATTGCCATAGCCCCTGTGTTTGTTTTTTCTGGATATTATCAAAGGACTTTATTGTTTTTAAAACATTTTTTTTATTAGTGAACATTTAATTTTGTACTGGGAATCCCTCAGTGGTTCCACATGGAGAAACCAGCTCTAAACATTTGTAAATTATACGGAGAATGCTAGAGGAACTGCAGCAAAAAAACATGATATTTCTGTTTGTATACATGTCATTATATGCACCTGCCTAATGAAATGACTTTGCTTTTCTCCAAAACCATTTTACTATGATTTGCTTGGTCTATTGCATACAAATTCCACACCACTTTGTCCGGATATGACTGCATGAAACCGGAAATATCCGCTTTTGTTTTTGCTAACTCAATCACAGATATTGCGACAGCCTCTGTGTTTGTGTTTTCTGGATATTATCAAAGGACTTTATTGTTTTGAATGTTTTTTATCAGAGAACATTTAATTTTGTACTGGGAAACTAAAATTGTTTCCACATGGAGACACCAGCTCTACACATTCGTATTTTCTAGGAGAAACCTAGAAGAACTGCGGCAAACAAACATGATATTTCTGTTTGTATACATGACATTTTATGCACCTGCCTAATGAAATGACTTTGCTTTTCTCCAAAACCATTTTTACTATGATTTGCTTGGTCTATTGCATACAAATTCCACACCACTTTGTCCGGATATGACTGGATGAAAGGGGAAATATCCGCTTTTGTTTTGGCTAACTCAATCACAGATATTGTGAAAGCCTCTGTGTTTCTGTTTTCTGGATATTATCAAAGGACTTTATTGTTTTGAATGTTTTTTATCAGGGAACATTTAATTTTGTACTGGGAAACTCTAATTGGTTCCACATGGAGACACCAGCTCTACACATTCGTATTTTCTAGGAGAAAGCTAGAAGAACTGCGGCAAACAAACATGATATTTCTGTTTGTATACATGACATTTTATGCACTTGCCTAAAGAAAGTAGTTTGCTTTTCACAAAACCATTTTTACTATGATTTGCTTGGTCTATTGCATACAAATTCCACACCACTTTGTCCGGATATGACTGCATGAAACCGGAAATATCCGGTTTTGTTTTGGCTAACTCAATCCCAGATTGCCACAGCCTCTGTGTTTGTGTTTTCTGGATATTACCAATGGTCATTATTGTTTTGAATGTTTTTTTTTTAATCAATGTGCATTTAATTTTGCACAGGGAAAGAATCACTGGTTCCACATGCAGAAACCAGTTCTTTCTATTTGTGTATTCTAGGGAAAAAACTAGAGGAATTGCGGCAAACAAACATGATATTTCTGTTTGTATACATGACATTTTATGCACTTGCCTAAAGACAGGACTTTGCTTTTCTCCAAAACCATTTTTACTATGATTTGCTTGGTCTATTGCATACAAATTCCACACCACTTTGTCCGGATATGACTGCATGAAACCGGAAATATCCGGTTTTGTTTTGGCTAACTCAATCCCAGATTGCCACAGTCTCTGTGTTTGTGTTTTCTGGATATTATCAATGATCATTAAAGTTTTGAAAGTTTTTTTTTATCATGGAACATTTAATTTTGTACTGGGAAACACTCAGTGGTTCCACATGGAGACACCAGCTCTACACATTCGTATTTTCTAAGCGAGAAACTAGAGGAACTGCGGCAAACAAACATGATATTTCTGTTTGTATACATGTCATTTTATGCACTTGTCTAAAAAAGGAGTTTGCTTTTCTCCAAAACCATTTTTACTATGATTTGCTTGGTCTATTGCATACAAATTCCACACCACTTTGTCCGGATATGACTGCATGAAACCGGAAATATCCGGTTTTGTTTTGGCTAACTCAATCCCAGATTGCCACAGTCTCTGTGTTTGTGTTTTCTGGATATTATCAAAGGACTTTATTGTTTTGAATGTTTTTTATCAGGGAACATTTAATTTTGTACTGGGAAACACTCAGTGGTTCCACATGGAGACACCAGCTCTACACATTCGTATTTTCTAAGCGAGAAACTAGAGGAACTGCGGCAAACAAACATGATATTTCTGTTTGTATACATGTCATTTTATGCACTTGTCTAAAAAAGGAGTTTGCTTTTCTCCAAAACCATTTTTACTATGATTTGCTTGGTCTATTGCATACAAATTCCACACCACTTTGCCCGGATATGACTGCATGAAACCACAAATATCCGGTTTTGTTTTGGCTAACTCAATCACAGATATTGCCACAGCCTCTGTGTTTGTGTTTTCTGGATATTATCAATGATCATTATTATTTTGAAAGTTTTTTTTTTCAGGGAACATTTAATTTTGTACTGGGAAACCCTCAGTGGTTCCACGTGGAGACACCAGCTCTACGCATTCGTATTTTCTCAGCGAGAAACTAGAGGAACTTCGGCAAACAAACATGATATTTCTGTTTGTATACATGACATTTTATGCACTTGCCTAAAGAAATGACTTTGCTTTTCTCCAAAACCATTTTTACTATGATTTGCTTGATCTATTGCAGACAAATTCCACACCACTTTTCCCGGATATGACTGCATGAAACCGGAAATATCCGGTTTTGTTTTGGCTAACTCAATCCCAGATATTGCCATAGCCCCTGTGTTTGTTTTTTCTGGATATTATCAAAGGACTTTATTGTTTTTAAAACATTTTTTTTTTATTAGTGAACATTTAATTTTGTACTGGGAATCCCTCAGTGGTTCCACATGGAGAAACCAGCTCTAAACATTTGTAAATTATACGGAGAATGCTAGAGGAACTGCAGCAAAAAAACATGATATTTCTGTTTGTATACATGTCATTATATGCACCTGCCTAATGAAATGACTTTGCTTTTCTCCAAAACCATTTTACTATGATTTGCTTGGTCTATTGCATACAAATTCCACACCACTTTGTCCGGATATGACTGCATGAAACCAGAAATATCCGCTTTTGTTTTGGCTAACTCAATCACAAATATTGCGACAGCCTCTGTGTTTGTGTTTTCTGGATATTATCAAAGGACTTTATTGTTTTGAATGTTTTTTATCAGAGAACATTTAATTTTGTACTGGGAAACTAAAATTGTTTCCACATGGAGACACCAGCTCTACACATTCGTATTTTCTAGGAGAAACCTAGAAGAACTGCGGCAAACAAACATGATATTTCTGTTTGTATACATGACATTTTATGCACTTGCCTAAAGAAAGTAGTTTGCTTTTCACAAAACCATTTTTACTATGATTTGCTTGGTCTATTGCATACAAATTCCACACCACTTTGTCCGGATATGACTGCATGAAACCGGAAATATCCGGTTTTGTTTTGGCTAACTCAATCCCAGATTGCCACAGCCTCTGTGTTTGTGTTTTCTGGATATTACCAATGGTCATTATTGTTTTGAATGTTTTTTTTTTAATCAATGTGCATTTAATTTTGCACAGGGAAAGAATCACTGGTTCCACATGCAGAAACCAGTTCTTTCTATTTGTGTATTCTAGGGAAAAAACTAGAGGAACTGCGGCAAACAAACATGATATTTCTGTTTGTATACATGACATTTTATGCACTTGCCTAAAGAAAGGACTTTGCTTTTCTCCAAAACCATTTTTACTATGATTTGCTTGGTCTATTGCATACAAATTCCACACCACTTTGTCCGGATATGACTGCATGAAACCGGAAATATCCGGTTTTGTTTTGGCTAACTCAATCCCAGATTGCCACAGTCTCTGTGTTTGTGTTTTCTGGATATTATCAAAGGACTTTATTGTTTTGAATGTTTTTTATCAGGGAACATTTAATTTTGTACTGGGAAACTCTAATTGGTTCCACATGGAGACACCAATTCTACACATTCGTATTTTCTAGGAGAAAGCTAGAAGAACTGCGGCAAACAAACATGATATTTCTGTTTGTATACATGACATTTTATGCACTTGTCTAAGGAAAAGACTTTGCTTTTCTCCAAAACCATTTTTACTATGATTTGCTTGGTCTATTGCATACAAATTCCACACCACTTTGTCCAGATATGACTGCATGAAACTGGAAATATCCGGTTTTGTTTTGACTAACTCAATCCCAGATTGCCACAGCCTCTGTGGTTGTGTTTTCTGGATATTACCAATGGTCATTATTGTTTTGAATGTTTTTTTTTTAATCAGTGATCATTTAATTTTGTGCAGGGAAACAATCACTAGTTCCACATGCAGAAACCAGTTCTTCCTATTCGTGTATTCTAGGGAGAAAACTAGAGGAACTGCGGCAAACAAACATGATATTTCTGTTTGTATACATGACATTTTATGCACTTGCCTAAAGAAAGAGTTTGCTTTTCTCCAAAACCATTTTTACTATGATTTGCTTGGTCTATTGCATACAAATTCCACACCACTTTGCCCGGATATGACTGCATGAAACCGGAAATATCCGGTTTTGTTTTGGCTAACTCAATCACAGATATTGCCACAGCCTCTGTGTTTGTGTTTTCTGGATATTATCAATGATCATTATTATTTTGAAAGTTTTTTTTTTCAGGGAACATTTAATTTTGTACTGGGAAACCCTCAGTGGTTCCACGTGGAGACACCAGCTCTACGCATTCGTATTTTCTAAGCGAGAAACTAGAGGAACTTCGGCAAACAAACATGATATTTCTGTTTGTATACATGACATTTTATGCACTTGCCTAAAGAAAGGACTTTGCTTTTCTCCAAAACCATTTTTACTATGATTTGCTTGATCTATTGCAGACAAATTCCACACCACTTTGCCCGGATATGACTGCATGAAACCGGAAATATCCGGTTTTGTTTTGGCTAACTCAATCCCAGATATTGCCATAGCCCCTGTGTTTGTTTTTTCTGGATATTATCAAAGGACTTTATTGTTTTTAAATCATTTTTTTTATTAGTGAACATTTAATTTTGTACTGGGAATCCCTCAGTGGTTCCACATGGAGAAACCAGCTCTAAACATTTGTAAATTATACGGAGAATGCTAGAGGAACTGCAGCAAAAAAACATGATATTTCTGTTTGTATACATGTCATTATATGCACCTGCCTAATGAAATGACTTTGCTTTTCTCCAAAACCATTTTACTATGATTTGCTTGGTCTATTGCATACAAATTCCACACCACTTTGTCCGGATATGACTGCATGAAACCGGAAATATCCGCTTTTGTTTTGGCTAACTCAATCACAGATATTGCGACAGCCTCTGTGTTTGTGTTTTCTGGATATTATCAAAGGACTTTATTGTTTTGAATGTTTTTTATCAGAGAACATTTAATGTTGTACTGGGAAACTAAAATTGTTTCCACATGGAGACACCAGCTCTACACATTCGTATTTTCTAGGAGAAACCTAGAAGAACTGCGGCAAACAAACATGATATTTCTGTTTGTATACATGACATTTTATGCACCTGCCTAATGAAATGACTTTGCTTTTCTCCAAAACCATTTTTACTATGATTTGCTTGGTCTATTGCATACAAATTCCACACCACTTTGTCCGGATATGACTGGATGAAAGGGGAAATATCCGCTTTTGTTTTGGCTAACTCAATCCCAGATATTGCGAAAGCCTCTGTGTTTCTGTTTTCTGGATATTATCAAAGGACTTTATTGTTTTGAATGTTTTTTATCAGGGAACATTTAATTTTGTACTGGGAAACTCTAATTGGTTCCACATGGAGACACCAGCTCTACACATTCGTATTTTCTAGGAGAAAGCTAGAAGAACTGCGGCAAACAAACATGATATTTCTGTTTGTATACATGACATTTTATGCACTTGCCTAAAGAAAGTAGTTTGCTTTTCACAAAACCATTTTTACTATGATTTGCTTGGTCTATTGCATACAAATTCCACACCACTTTGTCCGGATATGACTGCATGAAACCGGAAATATCCGGTTTTGTTTTGGCTAACTCAATCCCAGATTGCCACAGCCTCTGTGTTTGTGTTTTCTGGATATTACCAATGGTCATTATTGTTTTGAATGTTTTTTTTTAATCAATGTGCATTTAATTTTGCACAGGGAAAGAATCACTGGTTCCACATGCAGAAACCAGTTCTTTCTATTTGTGTATTCTAGGGAAAAAACTAGAGGAATTGCGGCAAACAAACATGATATTTCTGTTTGTATACATGACATTTTATGCACTTGCCTAAAGAAAGGACTTTGCTTTTCTCCAAAACCATTTTTACTATGATTTGCTTGGTCTATTGCATACAAATTCCACACCACTTTGTCCGGATATGACTGCATGAAACCGGAAATATCCGGTTTTGTTTTGGCTAACTCAATCCCAGATTGCCACAGTCTCTGTGTTTGTGTTTTCTGGATATTATCAATGATCATTAAAGTTTTGAAAGTTTTTTTTTATCATGGAACATTTAATTTTGTACTGGGAAACACTCAGTGGTTCCACATGGAGACACCAGCTCTACACATTCGTATTTTCTAAGCGAGAAACTAGAGGAACTGCGGCAAACAAACATGATATTTCTGTTTGTATACATGTCATTTTATGCACTTGTCTAAAAAAGGAGTTTGCTTTTCTCCAAAACCATTTTTACTATGATTTGCTTGGTCTATTGCATACAAATTCCACACCACTTTGTCCGGATATGACTGCATGAAACCGGAAATATCCGGTTTTGTTTTGGCTAACTCAATCCCAGATTGCCACAGTCTCTGTGTTTGTGTTTTCTGGATATTATCAAAGGACTTTATTGTTTTGAATGTTTTTTTATTAGTGAACATTTAATTTTGTACTGGGAAACACTCAGTGGTTCCACATGGAGACACCAGCTCTACACATTCGTATTTTCTAAGCGAGAAACTAGAGGAACTGCGGCAAACAAACATGATATTTCTGTTTGTATACATGTCATTTTATGCACTTGTCTAAAAAAGGAGTTTGCTTTTCTCCAAAACCATTTTTACTATGATTTGCTTGGTCTATTGCATACAAATTCCACACCACTTTGTCCGGATATGACTGCATGAAACCGGAAATATCCGGTTTTGTTTTGGCTAACTCAATCCCAGATTGCCACAGTCTCTGTGTTTGTGTTTTCTGGATATTATCAAAGGACTTTATTGTTTTGAATGTTTTTTATCAGGGAACATTTAATTTTGTACTGGGAAACCCTCAGTGGTTCCACATGGAGACACCAATTCTACACATTCGTATTTTCTAGGAGAAAGCTAGAAGAACTGCGGCAAACAAACATGATATTACTGTTTGTATACATGACATTTTATGCACTTGTCTAAGGAAAAGACTTTGCTTTTCTCCAAAACCATTTTTACTATGATTTGCTTGGTCTATTGCATACAAATTCCACACCACTTTGTCCAGATATGACTGCATGAAACTGGAAATATCCGGTTTTGTTTTGGCTAACTCAATCCCAGATTGCCACAGCCTCTGTGGTTGTGTTTTCTGGATATTACCAATGGTCATTATTGTTTTGAATGTTTTTTTTTAATCAGTGATCATTTAATTTTGTGCAGGGAAACAATCACTAGTTCCACATGCAGAAACCAGTTCTTCCTATTCGTGTATTCTAGGGAGAAAACTAGAGGAACTGCGGCAAACAAACATGATATTTCTGTTTGTATACATGACATTTTATGCACTTGCCTAAAGAAAGAGTTTGCTTTTCTCCAAAACCATTTTTACTATGATTTGCTTGGTCTATTGCATACAAATTCCACACCACTTTGCCCGGATATGACTGCATGAAACCGGAAATATCCGGTTTTGTTTTGGCTAACTCAAACACAGATATTGCCACAGCCTCTGTGTTTGTGTTTTCTGGATATTATCAATGATCATTATTATTTTGAAAGTTTTTTTTTTCAGGGAACATTTAATTTTGTACTGGGAAACCCTCAGTGGTTCCACGTGGAGACACCAGCTCTACGCATTCGTATTTTCTAAGCGAGAAACTAGAGGAACTTCGGCAAACAAACATGATATTTCTGTTTGTATACATGACATTTTATGCACTTGCCTAAAGAAAAGACTTTGCTTTTCTCCAAAACCATTTTTACTATGATTTGCTTGATCTATTGCAGACAAATTCCACACCACTTTGCCCGGATATGACTGCATGAAACCGGAAATATCCGGTTTTGTTTTGGCTAACTCAATCCCAGATATTGCCATAGCCCCTGTGTTTGTTTTTTCTGGATATTATCAAAGGACTTTATTGTTTTTAAAACATTTTTTTTATTAGTGAACATTTAATTTTGTACTGGGAATCCCTCAGTGGTTCCACATGGAGAAACCAGCTCTAAACATTTGTAAATTATACGGAGAATGCTAGAGGAACTGCAGCAAAAAAACATGATATTTCTGTTTGTATACATGTCATTATATGCACCTGCCTAATGAAATGACTTTGCTTTTCTCCAAAACCATTTTACTATGATTTGCTTGGTCTATTGCATACAAATTCCACACCACTTTGTCCGGATATGACTGCATGAAACCGGAAATATCCACTTTTGTTTTGGCTAACTCAATCACAGATATTGCGACAGCCTCTGTGTTTGTGTTTTCTGGATATTATCAAAGGACTTTATTGTTTTGAATGTTTTTTATCAGAGAACATTTAATTTTGTACTGGGAAACTAAAATTGTTTCCACATGGAGACACCATCTCTACACATTCTTATTTTCTAGGAGAAACCTAGAAGAACTGCGGCAAACAAACATGATATTTCTGTTTGTATACATGACATTTTATGCACCTGCCTAATGAAATGAATTTGCTTTTCTCCAAAACCATTTTTACTATGATTTGCTTGGTCTATTGCATACAAATTCCACACCACTTTGTCCGGATATGACTGGATGAAAGGGGAAATATCCGCTTTTGTTTTGGCTAACTCAATCACAGATATTGCGAAAGCCTCTGTGTTTCTGTTTTCTGGATATTATCAAAGGACTTTATTGTTTTGAATGTTTTTTATCAGGGAACATTTAATTTTGTACTGGGAAACTCTAATTGGTTCCACATGGAGACACCAGCTCTACACATTCGTATTTTCTAGGAGAAAGCTAGAAGAACTGCGGCAAACAAACATGATATTTCTGTTTGTATACATGACATTTTATGCACTTGCCTAAAGAAAGTAGTTTGCTTTTCTCCAAAACCATTTTTACTATGATTTGCTTGGTCTATTGCATACAAATTCCACACCACTTTGTCCGGATATGACTGCATGAAACCGGAAATATCCGGTTTTGTTTTGGCTAACTCAATCCCAGATTGCCACAGTCTCTGTGTTTGTGTTTTCTGGATATTATCAAAGGACTTTATTGTTTTGAATGTTTTTTATCAGGGAACATTTAATTTTGTACTGGGAAACACTCAGTGGTTCCACATGGAGACACCAGCTCTACACATTCGTATTTTCTAAGCGAGAAACTAGAGGAACTGCGGCAAACAAACATGATATTTCTGTTTGTATACATGTCATTTTATGCACTTGTCTAAAAAAGGAGTTTGCTTTTCTCCAAAACCATTTTTACTATGATTTGCTTGGTCTATTGCATACAAATTCCACACCACTTTGTCCGGATATGACTGCATGAAACCGGAAATATCCGGTTTTGTTTTGGCTAACTCAATCCCAGATTGCCACAGTCTCTGTGTTTGTGTTTTCTGGATATTATCAAAGGACTTTATTGTTTTGAATGTTTTTTATCAGGGAACATTTAATTTTGTACTGGGAAACCCTCAGTGGTTCCACATGGAGACACCAATTCTACACATTCGTATTTTCTAGGAGAAAGCTAGAAGAACTGCGGCAAACAAACATGATATTACTGTTTGTATACATGACATTTTATGCACTTGTCTAAGGAAAAGACTTTGCTTTTCTCCAAAACCATTTTTACTATGATTTGCTTGGTCTATTGCATACAAATTCCACACCACTTTGTCCAGATATGACTGCATGAAACTGGAAATATCCGGTTTTGTTTTGGCTAACTCAATCCCAGATTGCCACAGCCTCTGTGGTTGTGTTTTCTGGATATTACCAATGGTCATTATTGTTTTGAATGTTTTTTTTTAATCAGTGATCATTTAATTTTGTGCAGGGAAACAATCACTAGTTCCACATGCAGAAACCAGTTCTTCCTATTCGTGTATTCTAGGGAGAAAACTAGAGGAACTGCGGCAAACAAACATGATATTTCTGTTTGTATACATGACATTTTATGCACTTGCCTAAAGAAAGAGTTTGCTTTTCTCCAAAACCATTTTTACTATGATTTGCTTGGTCTATTGCATACAAATTCCACACCACTTTGTCCGGATATGACTGCATGACACCGGAAATATCCGGTTTTGTTTTGGCTAACTCAATCACAGATATTGCCACAGCCTCTGTGTTTGTGTTTTCTGGATATTATCAATGATCATTATTATTTTGAAAGTTTTTTTTTTTCAGGGAACATTTAATTTTGTACTGGGAAACCCTCAGTGGTTCCACGTGGAGACACCAGCTCTACGCATTCGTATTTTCTAAGCGAGAAACTAGAGGAAATTCGGCAAACAAACATGATATTTCTGTTTGTATACATGACATTTTATGCACTTGCCTAAAGAAAGGACTTTGCTTTTCTCCAAAACCATTTTTACTATGATTTGCTTGATCTATTGCAGACAAATTCCACACCACTTTTCCCGGATATGACTGCATGAAACCGGAAATATCCGGTTTTGTTTTGGCTAACTCAATCCCAGATATTGCCATAGCCCCTGTGTTTGTTTTTTTCTGGATATTATCAAAGGACTTTATTGTTTTTAAAACATTTTTTTTATTAGTGAACATTTAATTTTGTACTGGGAATCCCTCAGTGGTTCCACATGGAGAAACCAGCTCTAAACATTTGTAAATTATACGGAGAATGCTAGAGGAACTGCAGCAAAAAAACATGATATTTCTGTTTGTATACATGTCATTATATGCACCTGCCTAATGAAATGACTTTGCTTTTCTCCAAAACCATTTTACTATGATTTGCTTGGTCTATTGCATACAAATTCCACACCACTTTGTCCGGATATGACTGCATGAAACCGGAAATATCCACTTTTGTTTTGGCTAACTCAATCACAGATATTGCGACAGCCTCTGTGTTTGTGTTTTCTGGATATTATCAAAGGACTTTATTGTTTTGAATGTTTTTTATCAGAGAACATTTAATTTTGTACTGGGAAACTAAAATTGTTTCCACATGGAGACACCATCTCTACACATTCTTATTTTCTAGGAGAAACCTAGAAGAACTGCGGCAAACAAACATGATATTTCTGTTTGTATACATGACATTTTATGCACCTGCCTAATGAAATGACTTTGCTTTTCTCCAAAACCATTTTTACTATGATTTGCTTGGTCTATTGCATACAAATTCCACACCACTTTGTCCGGATATGACTGGATGAAAGGGGAAATATCCGCTTTTGTTTTGGCTAACTCAATCACAGATATTGCGAAAGCCTCTGTGTTTCTGTTTTCTGGATATTATCAAAGGACTTTATTGTTTTGAATGTTTTTTATCAGGGAACATTTAATTTTGTACTGGGAAACTCTAATTGGTTCCACATGGAGACACCAGCTCTACACATTCGTATTTTCTAGGAGAAAGCTAGAAGAACTGCGGCAAACAAACATGATATTTCTGTTTGTATACATGACATTTTATGCACTTGCCTAAAGAAAGTAGTTTGCTTTTCACAAAACCATTTTTACTATGATTTGCTTGGTCTATTGCATACAAATTCCACACCACTTTGTCCGGATATGACTGCATGAAACCGGAAATATCCGGTTTTGTTTTGGCTAACTCAATCCCAGATTGCCACAGCCTCTGTGTTTGTGTTTTCTGGATATTACCAATGGTCATTATTGTTTTGAATGTTTTTTTTAATCAATGTGCATTTAATTTTGCACAGGGAAAGAATCACTGGTTCCACATGCAGAAACCAGTTTTTTCTATTTGTGTATTCTACGGAAAAAACTAGAGGAACTGCGGCAAACAAACATGATATTTCCGTTTGTATACATGACATTTTATGCACTTGCCTAAAGAAAGGACTTTGCTTTTCTCCAAAACCATTTTTACTATGATTTGCTTGGTCTATTGCATACAAATTCCACACCACTTTGTCCGGATATGACTGCATGAAACCGGAAATATCCGGTTTTGTTTTGGCTAACTCAATCCCAGATTGCCACAGTCTCTGTGTTTGTGTTTTCTGGATATTATCAATGATCATTAAAGTTTTGAAAGTTTTTTTTTATCAGGGAACATTTAATTTTGTACTGGGAAACACTCAGTGGTTCCACATGGAGACACCAGCTCTACACATTCGTATTTTCTAAGCGAGAAACTAGAGGAACTGCGGCAAACAAACATGATATTTCTGTTTGTATACATGTCATTTTATGCACTTGTCTAAAAAAGGAGTTTGCTTTTCTCCAAAACCATTTTTACTATGATTTGCTTGGTCTATTGCATACAAATTCCACACCACTTTGTCCGGATATGACTGCATGAAACCGGAAATATCCGGTTTTGTTTTGGCTAACTCAATCCCAGATTGCCACAGTCTCTGTGTTTGTGTTTTCTGGATATTATCAAAGGACTTTATTGTTTTGAATGTTTTTTATCAGGGAACATTTAATTTTGTACTGGGAAACTCTAATTGGTTCCACATGGAGACACCAATTCTACACATTCGTATTTTCTAGGAGAAAGCTAGAAGAACTGCGGCAAACAAACATGATATTTCTGTTTGTATACATGACATTTTATGCACTTGCCTAAAGAAAGGACTTTGCTTTTCTCCAAAACCATTTTTACTATGATTTGCTTGGTCTATTGCATACAAATTCCACACCACTTTGTCCAGATATGACTGCATGAAACTGGAAATATCCGGTTTTGTTTTGGCTAACTCAATCCCAGATTGCCACAGCCTCTGTGGTTGTGTTTTCTGGATATTACCAATGGTCATTATTGTTTTGAATGTTTTTTTTTAATCAGTGATCATTTAATTTTGTGCAGGGAAACAATCACTAGTTCCACATGCAGAAACCAGTTCTTCCTATTCGTGTATTCTAGGGAGAAAACTAGAGGAACTGCGGCAAACAAACATGATATTTCTGTTTGTATACATGACATTTTATGCACTTGCCTAAAGAAAGAGTTTGCTTTTCTCCAAAACCATTTTTACTATGATTTGCTTGGTCTATTGCATACAAATTCCACACCACTTTGCCCGGATATGACTGCATGAAACCGGAAATATCCGGTTTTGTTTTGGCTAACTCAATCACAGATATTGCCACAGCCTCTGTGTTTGTGTTTTCTGGATATTATCAATGATCATTATTATTTTGAAAGTTTTTTTTTCAGGGAACATTTAATTTTGTACTGGGAAACCCTCAGTGGTTCCACGTGGAGACACCAGCTCTACGCATTCGTGTTTTCTAAGCGAGAAACTAGAGGAACTTCGGCAAACAAACATGATATTTCTGTTTGTATACATGACATTTTATGCACTTGCCTAAAGAAAGGACTTTGCTTTTCTCCAAAACCATTTTTACTATGATTTGCTTGATCTATTGCAGACAAATTCCACACCACTTTTCCCGGATATGACTGCATGAAACCGGAAATATCCGGTTTTGTTTTGGCTAACTCAATCCCAGATATTGCCATAGCCCCTGTGTTTGTTTTTTCTGGATATTATCAAAGGACTTTATTGTTTTTAAAACATTTTTTTTTATTAGTGAACATTTAATTTTGTACTGGGAATCCCTCAGTGGTTCCACATGGAGAAACCAGCTCTAAACATTTGTAAATTATACGGAGAATGCTAGAGGAACTGCAGCAAAAAAACATGATATTTCTGTTTGTATACATGTCATTATATGCACCTGCCTAATGAAATGACTTTGCTTTTCTCCAAAACCATTTTACTATGATTTGCTTGGTCTATTGCATACAAATTCCACACCACTTTGTCCGGATATGACTGCATGCAACCGGAAATATCCACTTTTGTTTTGGCTAACTCAATCACAGATATTGCGACAGCCTCTGTGTTTGTGTTTTCTGGATATTATCAAAGGACTTTATTGTTTTGAATGTTTTTTATCAGAGAACATTTAATTTTGTACTGGGAAACTAAAATTGTTTCCACATGGAGACACCATCTCTACACATTCTTATTTTCTAGGAGAAACCTAGAAGAACTGCGGCAAACAAACATGATATTTCTGTTTGTATACATGACATTTTATGCACCTGCCTAATGAAATGACTTTGCTTTTCTCCAAAACCATTTTTACTATGATTTGCTTGGTCTATTGCATACAAATTCCACACCACTTTGTCCGGATATGACTGGATGAAAGGGGAAATATCCGCTTTTGTTTTGGCTAACTCAATCACAGATATTGCGAAAGCCTCTGTGTTTCTGTTTTCTGGATATTATCAAAGGACTTTATTGTTTTGAATGTTTTTTATCAGGGAACATTTAATTTTGTACTGGGAAACTCTAATTGGTTCCACATGGAGACACCAGCTGTACACATTCCTATTTTCTAGGAGAAAGCTAGAAGAACTGCGGCAAACAAACATGATATTTCTGTTTGTATACATGACATTTTATGCACTTGCCTAAAGAAAGTAGTTTGCTTTTCACAAAACCATTTTTACTATGATTTGCTTGGTCTATTGCATACAAATTCCACACCACTTTGTCCGGATATGACTGCATGAAACCGGAAATATCCGGTTTTGTTTTGGCTAACTCAATCCCAGATTGCCACAGCCTCTGTGTTTGTGTTTTCTGGATATTACCAATGGTCATTATTGTTTTGAATGTTTTTTTTTAATCAATGTGCATTTAATTTTGCACAGGGAAAGAATCACTGGTTCCACATGCAGAAACCAGTTCTTTCTATTTGTGTATTCTACGGAAAAAACTAGAGGAACTGCGGCAAACAAACATGATATTTCTGTTTGTATACATGACATTTTATGCACTTGCCTAAAGAAAGGACTTTGCTTTTCTCCAAAACCATTTTTACTATGATTTGCTTGGTCTATTGCATACAAATTCCACACCACTTTGTCCGGATATGACTGCATGAAACCGGAAATATCCGGTTTTGTTTTGGCTAACTCAATCCCAGATTGCCACAGTCTCTGTGTTTGTGTTTTCTGGATATTATCAATGATCATTAAAGTTTTGAAAGTTTTTTTTTATCAGGGAACATTTAATTTTGTACTGGGAAACACTCAGTGGTTCCACATGGAGACACCAGCTCTACACATTCGTATTTTCTAAGCGAGAAACTAGAGGAACTGCGGCAAACAAACATGATATTTCTGTTTGTATACATGTCATTTTATGCACTTGTCTAAAAAAGGAGTTTGCTTTTCTCCAAAACCATTTTTACTATGATTTGCTTGGTCTATTGCATACAAATTCCACACCACTTTGTCCAGATATGACTGCATGAAACTGGAAATATCCAGTTTTGTTTTGGCTAACTCAATCCCAGATATTGCCACAGACCCTGTGTTTGTGTTTTCTGGATATTATCAAAGGACTTTATTGTTTTCAAACATTTTTTAATCCGGGAACATTTAATTTTGTACTGGGAAACCCTCAGTGGTTCCACATGGAGAAACCAGCTCTAAACTTGTAAATTATACGGAGAATGCTAGAGGGACTGCAGCAAACAAACATGATAATTCTGTTTGTATCCATGACATTTTATGCACCTGCCTAATGAAATGACTTTGCTTTTCTCCAAAACCATTTTTACTATGATTTGCTTGGTCTATTGCATACAAATTCCACACCACTTTGTCCGGATATGACTGGATGAAAGGGGAAATATCCGCTTTTGTTCTGGCTAACTCAATCACAGATATTGTGACAGCCTCTGTGTTTGTGTTTTCTGGATATTATCAAAGGACTTTATTGTTTTGAATGTTCTTTATCAGGGAACATTTAATTTTGTACTGGGAAACTCTAATTGGTTCCACATGGAGACACCAGCTCTACACATTCGTATTTTCTAGGAGAAAGCTAGAAGAACTGCGGCAAACAAACATGATATTTCTGTTTGTATACATGACATTTTATGCACTTGTCCAACGAAAAGACTTTGCTTTTCTCCAAAACCATTTTTACTATGATTTGCTTGGTCTATTGCATACAAATTCCACACCACTTTGTCCGGATATGACTGCATGAAACTGGAAATATCCGGTTTTGTTTTGGCTAACTCAATCCCAGATTGCCACAGCCTCTGTGTTTGTGTTTTCTGGATATTACCAATGGTCATTATTGTTTTGAATGTTTTTTTTTAATCAGTGACCATTTAATTTTGTGCAGGGAAACAATCACTAGTTCCACATGCAGAAACCAGTTCTTCCTATTCGTGTATTCTAGGGAGAAAACTAGAGGAACTGCGGCAAACAAACATGGTATTTCTGTTTGTATACATGACATTTTATGCACTTGCCTAAAGAAAGGAGTTTGCTTTTCTCCAAAACCATTTTTACTATGATTTGCTTGGTCTATTGCAGACAAATTCCACACCACTTTGCCCGGATATGACTGCATGAAACCGGAAATATCCGGTTTTGTTTTGGCTAACTCAATCCCAGATATTGCCATAGCCCCTGTGTTTGTTTTTTCTGGATATTATCAAAGGACTTTATTGTTTTGAAACATTTTTTTTTATCAGTGAACATTTAATTTTGTACTGGGAAACCCTCAGTGGTTCCACATGGAGAAACCAGCTCTAAACATTTGTAAATTATACGGAGA
The DNA here is from genome assembly GCF_033115175.1 of Lepus europaeus. NCBI lineage: Eukaryota > Metazoa > Chordata > Mammalia > Lagomorpha > Leporidae > Lepus > Lepus europaeus. Next base: position 40,035,998 of record NC_084847.1, on the reverse strand, counting down.
ATGCTAGAGGAACTGCAGCAAAAAAACATGATATTTCTGTATGTATACATGACATTATATGCACCTGCCTAATGAAATGACTTTGCTTTTCTCCAAAACCATTTTACTATGATTTGCTTGGTCTATTGCATACAAATTCCACACCACTTTGTCCGGATATGACTGCATGAAACCGGAAATATCCGCTTTTGTTTTGGCTAACTCAATCACAGATGTTGCAACAGCATCTGTGTTTGTGTTTTCTGGATATTATCAAAGGACTTTATTGTTTTGAATGTTTTTTATCAGAGAACATTTAATTTTTTACTGGGAAACTAAAATTGTTTCCACATGGAGAAACCAGCTCTACACATTCGTATTTTCTAGGAGAAAGCTAGAAGAACTGCGGCAAACAAACATGATATTTCTGTTTGTATACATGACATTTTATGCACTTGCCTAAAGAAAGGAGTTTGCTTTTCTCCAAAACCATTTTTACTATGATTTGCTTGGTCTATTGCATACAAATTCCACACCACTTTTTCCGGATATGACTGCATGAAACCGGAAATATCCGGTTGTGTTTTGGCTAACTCTATCCCAGATATTGCCACAGCCCCTGTGTTTGTGTTTTCTGGATATTATCAATGGTCTTTATTGTTTGGAACGTTTTTTTTTTTAATCAGGGAGCATTTAATTTTGTACAGGGAAGCAATCACTGGATCCACATGCAGAAACCAGTTCTTCCTATTCAGGTATGCTAGGGAGAAATCTAGAGGAACGGCGGCAAACAAACATGATATTTCTGTTTGTATACATGACATTTTATGCACTTGCCTAAAGAAAGGACTTTGCTTTTCTCCAAAACCATTTTTACTATGATTTGCTTGGTCTATTGCATACAAATTCCACACCACTTTGTCCGGATATGACTGCATGAAACCGGAAATATCCGGTTTTGTTTTCGCTAACTCAATCCCAGATATTGCCACAGCCCCTGTGTTTGTGTTTTCTGGATATTATCAATGGTCATTATTGTTTTGAACGTTTTTTTTTTAATCAGGGAGCATTTAATTTTGTACAGGGAAACAATCACTGGTTCCACATGCAGAAACCAGTTCTTCCTATTCGTGTATTCTAGGGAGAAAACTAGAGGAACTGCGGCAAACAAACATGATATTTCTGTTTGTATACATGACATTTTATGCACTTGCCTAAAGAAAGGACTTTGCTTTTCTCCAAAACCATTTTACTATGATTTGCTTGGTCTATTGCATACAAATTCCACACCACTTTGTCCGGATATGACTGGATGAAAGGGGAAATATCCGCTTTTGTTTTGGCTAAGTCAAACACAGATATTGCGACAGCCTCTGTGTTTGTGTTTTCTGGATATTATCAAAGGAGTTTATTGTTTTGAATGTTTTTTATCAGGGAACATTTAATTTTGTACTGGGAAACTCTAATTGGTTCCACATGGAGACACCAACTCTACACATTCGTATTTTCTAGGAGAAAGCTAGAAGAACTGCGGCAAACAAACATGATATTTCTGTTTGTATACATGACATTTTATGCACTTGCCTAAAGAAAGGACTTTGCTTTTCTCCAAAACCATTTTTACTATGATTTGCTTGGTCTATTGCATACAAATTCCACACCACTTTGTCCGGATATGACTGCATGAAACCGGAAATATCCGGTTTTGTTTTGGCTAACTCAATCCCAGATTGCCACAGTCTCTGTGTTTCTGTTTTCTGGATATTATCAATGATCATTAAAGTTTTGAAAGTTTTTTTTTATCATGGAACATTTAATTTTGTACTGGGAAACACTCAGTGGTTCCACATGGAGACACCAGCTCTACACATTCGTATTTTCTAAGCGAGAAACTAGAGGAACTGCGGCAAACAAACATGATATTTCTGTTTGTATACATGACATTTTATGCACTTGTCTAAAAAAGGAGTTTGCTTTTCTCCAAAACCATTTTTACTATGATTTGCTTGGTCTATTGCATACAAATTCCACACCACTTTGTCCGGATATGACTGCATGAAACCGGAAATATCCGGTTTTGTTTTGGCTAACTCAATCCCAGATTGCCACAGTCTCTGTGTTTGTGTTTTCTGGATATTATCAAAGGACTTTATTGTTTTGAATGTTTTTTATCAGGGAACATTTAATTTTGTACTGGGAAACTCTAATTGGTTCCACATGGAGACACCAATTCTACACATTCGTATTTTCTAGGAGAAAGCTAGAAGAACTGCGGCAAACAAACATGATATTTCTGTTTGTATACATGACATTTTATGCACTTGTCTAAGGAAAAGACTTTGCTTTTCTCCAAAACCATTTTTACTATGATTTGCTTGGTCTATTGCATACAAATTCCACACCACTTTGTCCAGATATGACTGCATGAAACTGGAAATATCCGGTTTTGTTTTGGCTAACTCAATCCCAGATTGCCACAGCCTCTGTGGTTGTGTTTTCTGGATATTACCAATGGTCATTATTGTTTTGAATGTTTTTTTTTAATCAGTGATCATTTAATTTTGTGCAGGGAAACAATCACTAGTTCCACATGCGGAAACCAGTTCTTCCTATTCGTGTATTCTTGGGAGAAAACTAGAGGAACTGCGGCAAACAAACATGATATTTCTGTTTGTATACATGACATTTTATGCACTTGCCTAAAGAAAGAGTTTGCTTTTCTCCAAAACCATTTTTACTATGATTTGCTTGGTCTATTGCATACAAATTCCACACCACTTTGCCCGGATATGACTGCATGAAACCGGAAATATCTGGTTTTGTTTTGGCTAACTCAATCACAGATATTGCCACAGCCTCTGTGTTTGTGTTTTCTGGATATTATCAATGATCATTATTATTTTGAAAGTTTTTTTTTTCAGGGAACATTTAATTTTGTACTGGGAAACCCTCAGTGGTTCCACGTGGAGACACCAGCTCTACACATTCGTATTTTCTAAGCGAGAAACTAGAGGAACTTCGGCAAACAAACATGATATTTCTGTTTGTATACATGACATTTTATGCACTTGCCTAAAGAAAGGACTTTGCTTTTCTCCAAAACCATTTTTACTATGATTTGCTTGATCTATTGCAGACAAATTCCACACCACTTTTCCCGGATATGACTGCATGAAACCGGAAATATCCGGTTTTGTTTTGGCTAACTCAATCCCAGATATTGCCATAGCCCCTGTGTTTGTTTTTTCTGGATAATATCAAAGGACTTTATTGTTTTTAAAACATTTTTTTTTATTAGTGAACATTTAATTTTGTACTGGGAATCCCTCAGTGGTTCCACATGGAGAAACCAGCTCTAAACATTTGTAAATTATACGGAGAATGCTAGAGGAACTGCAGCAAAAAAACATGATATTTCTGTTTGTATACATGTCATTATATGCACCTGCCTAATGAAATGACTTTGCTTTTCTCCAAAACCATTTTACTATGATTTGCTTGGTCTATTGCATACAAATTCCACACCACTTTGTCCGGATATGACTGCATGAAACCGGAAATATCCGCTTTTGTTTTGGCTAACTCAATCACAGATATTGCGACAGCCACTGTGTTTGTGTTTTCTGGATATTATCAAAGGACTTTATTGTTTTGAATGTTTTTTATCAGAGAACATTTAATTTTGTACTGGGAAACTAAAATTGTTTCCACATGGAGACAACAGCTCTACACATTCGTATTTTCTAGGAGAAACCTAGAAGAACTGCGGCAAACAAACATGATATTTCTGTTTGTATACATGACATTTTATGCACCTGCCTAATGAAATGACTTTGCTTTTCTCCAAAACCATTTTTACTATGATTTGCTTGGTCTATTGCATACAAATTCCACACCACTTTGTCCGGATATGACTGGATGAAAGGGGAAATATCCGCTTTTGTTCTGGCTATCTCAATCACAGATATTGCGACAGCCTCTGTGTTTGTGTTTTCTGGATATTATCAAAGGACTTTATTGTTTTGAATGTTCTTTATCAGGGAACATTTAATTTTGTACTGGGAAACTCTAATTGGTTCCACATGGAGACACCAGCTCTACACATTCGTATTTTCTAGGAGAAAGCTAGAAGAACTGCGGCAAACAAACATGATATTTCTGTTTGTATACATGACATTTTATGCACTTGTCCAACGAAAAGACTTTGCTTTTCTCCAAAACCATTTTTACTATGATTTGCTTGGTCTATTGCATACAAATTCCACACCACTTTGTCCGGATATGACTGCATGAAACTGGAAATATCCGGTTTTGTTTTGGCTAACTCAATCCCAGATTGCCACAGCCTCTGTGTTTGTGTTTTCTGGATATTACCAATGGTCATTATTGTTTTGAATGTTTTTTTTTTTAATCAGTGACCATTTAATTTTGTGCAGGGAAACAATCACTAGTTCCACATGCAGAAACCAGTTCTTCCTATTCGTGTATTCTAGGGAGAAAACTAGAGGAACTGCGGCAAACAAACATGGTATTTCTGTTTGTATACATGACATTTTATGCACTTGCCTAAAGAAAGGAGTTTGCTTTTCTCCAAAACCATTTTTACTATGATTTGCTTGGTCTATTGCAGACAAATTCCACACCACTTTGCCCGGATATGACTGCATGAAACCGGAAATATCCGGTTTTGTTTTGGCTAACTCAATCCCAGATATTGCCATAGCCCCTGTGTTTGTTTTTTCTGGATATTATCAAAGGACTTTATTGTTTTTAAAACATTTTTTTTTATCAGTGAACATTTAATTTTGTACTGTGAAACCCTCAGTGGTTCCACATGGAGAAACCAGCTCTAAACATTTGTAAATTATACGGAGAATGCTAGAGGAACTGCAGCAAAAAAACATGATATTTCTGTATGTATACATGACATTATATGCACCTGCCTAATGAAATGACTTTGCTTTTCTCCAAAACCATTTTACTATGATTTGCTTGGTCTATTGCATACAAATTCCACACCACTTTGTCCGGATATGACTGCATGAAACCGGAAATATCCGCTTTTGTTTTGGCTAACTCAATCACAGATGTTGCTACAGCATCTGTGTTTGTGTTTTCTGGATATTATCAAAGGACTTTATTGTTTTGAATGTTTTTTATCAGAGAACATTTAATTTTTTACTGGGAAACTAAAATTGTTTCCACATGGAGAAACCAGCTCTACACATTCGTATTTTCTAGGAGAAAGCTAGAAGAAATGCGGCAAACAAACATGATATTTCTGTTTGTATACATGACATTTTATGCACTTGCCTAAAGAAAGGAGTTTGCTTTTCTCCAAAACCATTTTTACTATGATTTGCTTGGTCTATTGCATACAAATTCCACACCACTTTTTCCGGATATGACTGCATGAAACCGGAAATATCCGGTTGTGTTTTGGCTAACTCTATCCCAGATATTGCCACAGCCCCTGTGTTTGTGTTTTCTGGATATTATCAATGGTCTTTATTGTTTGGAACGTTTTTTTTTTTTAATCAGGGAGCATTTAATTTTGTACAGGGAAGCAATCACTGGATCCACATGCAGAAACCAGTTCTTCCTATTCAGGTATGCTAGGGAGAAATCTAGAGGAACGGCGGCAAACAAACATGATATTTCTGTTTGTATACATGACATTTTATGCACTTGCCTAAAGAAAGGACTTTGCTTTTCTCCAAAACCATTTTTACTATGATTTGCTTGGTCTATTGCATACAAATTCCACACCACTTTGTCCGGATATGACTGCATGAAACCGGAAATATCCGGTTTTGTTTTCGCTAACTCAATCCCAGATATTGCCACAGCCCCTGTGTTTGTGTTTTCTGGATATTATCAATGGTCATTATTGTTTTGAACGTTTTTTTTTAATCAGGGAGCATTTAATTTTGTACAGGGAAACAATCACTGGTTCCACATGCAGAAACCAGTTCTTCCTATTCGTGTATTCTAGGGAGAAAACTAGAGGAACTGCGGCAAAAAAACATGATATTTCTGTTTGTATACATGACATTTTATGCACTTGCCTAAAGAAAGGACTTTGCTTTTCTCCAAAACCATTTTACTATGATTTGCTTGGTCTATTGCATACAAATTGCACACCACTTTGTCCGGATATGACTGGATGAAAGGGGAAATATCCGCTTTTGTTTTGGCTAACTCAAACACAGATATTGCGACAGCCTCTGTGTTTGTGTTTTCTGGATATTATCAAAGGAGTTTATTGTTTTGAATGTTTTTTATCAGGGAACATTTAATTTTGTACTGGGAAACTCTAATTGGTTCCACATGGAGACACCAACTCTACACATTCGTATTTTCTAGGAGAAAGCTAGAAGAACTGCGGCAAACAAACATGATATTTCTGTTTGTATACATGACATTTTATGCACTTGTCTAAGGAAAAGACTTTGCTTTTCTCCAAAACCATTTTTACTATGATTTGCTTGGTCTATTGCATACAAATTCCACACCACTTTGTCCGGATATGACTGCATGAAACTGGAAATATCCGGTTTTGTTTTGGCTAACTCAATCCCAGATTGCCACAGCCTCTGTGTTTGTGTTTTCTGGATATTACCAATGGTCATTATTGTTTTGAATGTTTTTTTTTAATCAGTGACCATTTAATTTTGTGCAGGGAAACAATCACTAGTTCCACATGCAGAAACCAGTTCTTCCTATTCGTGTATTCTAGGGAGAAAACTAGAGGAACTGCGGCAAACAAACATGATATTTCTGTTTGTATACATGACATTTTATGCACTTGCCTAAAGAAAGGAGTTTGCTTTTCTCCAAAACCATTTTTACTATGATTTGCTTGGTCTATTGCATACAAATTCCACACCACTTTGCCCGGATATGACTGCATGAAACCGGAAATATCCGGTTTTGTTTTGGCTAACTCAATCACAGATATTGCAACAGCCTCTGTGTTTGTGTTTTCTGGATATTATCAATGATCATTATTATTTTGAAAGTTTTTTTTTTCAGGGAACATTTAATTTTGTACTGGGAAACACTCACTGGTTCCACGTGGAGACACCAGCTCTACGCATTCGTATTTTCTAAGCGAGAATCTAGAGGAACTTCGGGAAACAAAGATGATATTTCTGTTTGTATACATGACATTTTATGCACTTGCCTAAAGAAAGGACTTTGCTTTTCTCCAAAACCATTTTTACTATGATTTGCTTGGTCTATTGCAGACAAATTCCACACCACTTTGCCCGGATATGACTGCATGAAACCGGAAATATCCGGTTTTGTTTTGGCTAACTCAATCCCAGATATTGCCATAGCCCCTGTGTTTGTTTTTTCTGGATATTATCAAAGGACTTTATTGTTTTGAAACATTTTTTTTTATCAGTGAACATTTAATTTTGTACTGGGAAACCCTCAGTGGTTCCACATGGAGAAACCAGCTCTAAACATTTGTAAATTAGACGGAGAATGCTAGAGGAACTGCAGCAAAAAAACATGATATTTCTGTATGTATACATGACATTATATGCACCTGCCTAATGAAATGACTTTGCTTTTCTCCAAAACCATTTTACTATGATTTGCTTGGTCTATTGCATACAAATTCCACACCACTTTGTACGGATATGACTGCATGAAACCGGAAATATTCCCTTTTGTTTTGGCTAACTCAATCACAGATATTGCGACAGCATCTGTGTTTGTGTTTTCTGGATATTATCAAAGGACTTTATTGTTTTGAATATTTTTTATCAGAGAACATTTAATTTTGTACTGGGAAACTAAAATTGTTTCCACATGGAGACACCAGCTCTACACATTCGTATTTTCTAGGAGAAACCTAGAAGAACTGCGGGAAACAAACATGATATTTCTGTTTGTATACATGACATTTTATGCACCTGCCTAATGAAATGAATTTGCTTTTCTCCAAAACCATTTTTACTATGATTTGCTTGGTCTATTGCATAGAAATTCCACACCACTTTGTCCGGATATGACTGGATGAAAGGGGAAATATCCGCTTTTGTTTTGGCTAACTCAATCCCAGATATTGCGAAAGCCTCTGTGTTTCTGTTTTCTGGATATTATCAAAGGACTTTATTGTTTTGAATGTTTTTTATCAGGGAACATTTAATTTTGTACTGGGAAACTCTAATTGGTTCCACATGGAGACAGCAGCTCTACACATTCGTATTTTCTAGGAGAAAGCTAGAAGAACTGCGGCAAACAAACATGATATTTCTGTTTGTATACATGACATTTTATGCACTTGCCTAAAGAAAGTAGTTTGCTTTTCACAAAACCATTTTTACTATGATTTGCTTGGTCTATTGCATACAAATTCCACACCACTTTGTCCGGATATGACTGCATGAAACCGGAAATATCCGGTTTTGTTTTGGCTAACTCAATCCCAGATATTGCCACAGCCCCTGTGTTTGTGTTTTCTGGATATTACCAATGGTCATTATGGTTTTGAACGTTTTTTTTTTAATCAGTGTGCATTTAATTTTGCACAGGGAAAGAATCACTGGTTCACATGCAGAAACCAGTTCTTTCTATTCGTGTATTCTAGGGAAAAAACTAGAGGAACTGCGGCAAAAAACATGATATTTCTGTTTGTATACATGACATTTTATGCACTTGCCTAAAGAAAGGAGTTTGCTTTTCTCCAAAACCATTTTTACTATGATTTGCTTGGTCTATTGCATACAAATTCCACACCACTTTGTCCGGATATGACTGCATGAAACTGGAAATATCCGGTTTTGTTTTGGCTAACTCACTCCCAGATTGCCACAGCCTCTGTGTTTGTGTTTTCTGGATATTACCAATGGTCATTATTGTTTTGAATGTTTTTTTTTAATCAGTGAGCATTTAATTTTGCACAGGGAAAGAATCACTGGTTCCACATGCAGAAACCAGTTCTTCCTATTCGTGTATTCTAGGGAAAAAACTAGAGGAACTGCGGCAAACAAACATGATATTTCTGTTTGTATACATGACATTTTATGCACTTGCCTAAAGAAAGGAGTTTGCTTTTCTCCAAAACCATTTTTACTATGATTTGCTTGGTCTATTGCATACAAATTCCACACCACTTTGTCCGGATATGACTGCATGAAACCGGAAATATCCGGTTTTGTTTTGGCTAACTCAATCCCAGATTGCCACAGCCTCTGTGTTTGTGTTTTCTGGATATTATCAATGGTCAGTATTGTTTTGAATGTTTTTTAATCAGGGAGAATTTAATTTTGAACAGGGAAACAATCACTGGTTCCACATGCAGAAACCAGTTCTTCCTATTCGTGTATTCTAGGGAAAAAACTAGAGGAACTGCGGCAAACAAACATGATATTTCTGTTTGTATACATGACATTTTATGCACTTGCTTAAAGAAAGGAGTTTGCTTTTCTCCAAAACCATTTTTACTATGATTCGCTTGGTCTATTGCATACAAATTCCACACCACTTTGTCCGGATATGACTGCATGAAACCGGAAATATCCGGTTTTCTTTTGGCTAACTCAATCCCAGATATTGCCACAGCCCTGTGTTTGTGTTTTCTGGATATTATCAATGGTCATTATTGTTTGGAACGTTTTTTTTTAATCTGGGAGCATTTAATTTTGTACAGGGAAACAATCACTGGTTCCACATGCAGAAACCAGTTCTTCCTATTCGTGTATTCTTGGGAGAAAACTAGAGGAACTGCGGCAAGCAAACATGATATTTCTGTTTGTATACATGACATTTTATGCACTTGCCTAAAGAAAGGAGTTTGCTTTTCTCCAAAACCATTTTTACTATGATTTGCTTGGTCTATTGCATACAAATTCCAGACCACTTTGTCCGGATATGACTGCATGAAACAGGAAATTTCCGGTTTTGTTTTGGCTAACTCAATCCCAGATATTGCCACAGCCCCTGTGTTTTTGTTTTCTGGATATTATCAAAGGACTTTATTGTTTTGAAACATTTTTTTTATCAGGGAACATTTAATTTTGTACTGGGAAACACTCAGTGGTTCCACATGGAGAAACCAGCTCTAAACATTTGTAAATTATACGGAGAATGCTAGAGGAACTGCAGCAAACAAACATCATAATTCTGTTTGTATACCTGACATTTTATGCACCTGCCTAATGAAATGACTTTGCTTTTCTCCAAAACCATTTTACTATGTTTTGCTTGGTCTATTGCATACAAATTCCACACCACTTTGTCCGGATATGGCTGGATGAAAGGGGAAATATCCGCTTTTGTTTTGGCTAACTCAATCACAGATATTGCGACAGCCTCTGTGTTTGTGTTTTCTGGATATTATCAAAGGACTTTATTGTTTTGAATGTTTTTTATCAGGGAACATTTAATTTTGTACTGGGAAACTCTAATTGGTTCCACATGGAGACACCAGCTCAACACATTCGTATTTTCTAGGAGAAAGCTAGAAGAACTACAGGCAAACAAACATGATATTTCTGTTTGTATACATGACATTTTATGCACTTGCCTAAAGAAAGGAGTTTGCTTTTCTCCAAAACCATTTTTACTATGATTTGCTTGGTCTATTGCATACAAATTCCACACCACTTTGTCCGGATATGACTGCATGAAACCGGAAATATCCGGTTTTCTTTTGGCTAACTCAATCCCAGATATTGCAACAGCCCCTGTGTTTGTGTTTTCTGGATATTATCAAAGGACTTTATTGTTTTGAAACATTTTTTTTTTCAGGGAACATTTAATTTTGTACTGGGAAACCCTCAGTGGTTCCACATGGAGAAACCAGCTCTAAACATTTGTAATTTATACGGAGAATGCTAGAGGAACTGCAGCAAACAAACATGATAATTCTGTTTGTATACATGACATTTTATGCACTTGCCTAATGAAATGACTTTGCTTTTCTCCAAAACCATTTTTACTATGATTTGCTTGGTCTATTGCATACAAATTCCACACCACTTCGTCCGGATATGACTGGATGAAAGGGGAAATATCCGCTTTTGTTTTGGCTAACTCAATCCCAGATATTGCGACAGCCTCTGTGTTTCTGTTTTCTGGATATTATCAAAGGACTTTATTGTTTTGAATGTTTTTTATCAGGGAACATTTAATTTTGTACTGGGAAACTCTAATTGGTTCCACATGGAGACACCAGCTCTACACATTCGTATTTTCTAGGAGAAAGCTAGAAGAACTGCGGCAAACAAACATGATATTTCTGTTTGTATACATGACATTTTATGCACTTGCCTAAAGAAAGTAGTTTGCTTTTCACAAAACCATTTTTACTATGATTTGCTTGGTCTATTGCATACAAATTCCACACCACTTTGTCCGGATATGACTGCATGAAACCGGAAATATCCGGTTTTGTTTTGGCTAACTCAATCCCAGATTGCCACAGCCTCTGTGTTTGTGTTTTCTGGATATTACCAATGGTCATTATTGTTTTGAATTTTTTTTTAATCAGTGTGCATTTAATTTTGCACAGGGAAAGAATCACTGGTTCCACATGCAGAAACCAGTTCTTTCTATTCGTGTATTCTAGGGAAAAAACTAGAGGACCTGCGGCAAACAAACATGATATCTCTATTAGTATACATGACATTTTATGCACTTGCCTAAAGAAAGGACTTTGCTTTTCTCCAAAACCATTTTTACTATGATTTGCTTGGTCTATTGCATACAAATTCCACACCACTTTGTCCGGATATGACTGCATGAAACTGGAAATATCCGGTTTTGTTTTGGCTAACTCACTCCCAGATTGCCACAGCCTCTGTGTTTGTGTTTTCTGGATATTACCAATGGTCATTATTCTTTTGAATGTTTTTTTTAATCAGTGAGCATTTAATTTTGCACAGGGAAAGAATAACTGCTTCCACATGCAGAAACCAGTTCTTCCTATTCGTGTATTCTAGGGAAAAATCTAGAGGAACTGCGGCAAACAAACATGATATTTCTGTTTGTACACATGACATTTTATGCACTTGCCTAAAGAAAGGAGTTTGCTCTTCTCCAAAACCATTTTTACTATGATTTGCTTGGTCTATTGCATACAAATTCCACACCACTTTGCCCGGATATGACTGCATGAAACTGGAAATATCCGGTTTTGTTTTGGCTAACTCAATCCCAGATATTGCCACAGCCCCTGTGTTTTTGTTTTCTGGATATTATCAAAGGACTTTATTGTTTTGAATGTTCTTTATCAGGGAACATTTAATTTTGTTCTGGGAAACTCTAATTGGTTCCACATGGAGACACCAGCTCTACACATTCGTATTTTCTAGGAGAATGCTAGAATAACTGCGGCAAACAAACATGATATTTCTGTTTGTATACATGACATTTTATGCACTTGTCCAACGAAAAGACTTTGCTTTTCTCCAAAACCATTTTTACTATGATTTGCTTGGTCTATTGCATACAAATTCCACACCACTTTGTCCGGATATGACTGCATGAAACCGGAAATATCCGGTTTTGTTTTGGCTAACTCAATCCCAGATATTGCCACAGCACCTGTGTTTGTGTTTTCTGGATATTATCAATGGTCATTATTGTTTGGAACATTTTTTTTAAATCAGGGAGCATTTAATTTTCTACTGGGAAACAATCACTGGTTCCAAATGCAGAAAGCAGTTCTTCTTATTCGTGTATTCTAGGGAGAAAACTAGAGGAACTGCGGCAAGCAAACATGATATTTCTGTTTGTGTACATGACATTTTATGCACTTTGCTAAAGAAATGACTTTGCTTTTCTCCAAAACCATTTTTACTATGATTTGCTTGGTCTATTGCATACAAATTCCACACCACTTTGTCCGGATATGACTGCATGAAACCGGAAATATCCGGTTTTGTTTTGGCTAACTCAATCCCAGATATTGCCACAGCCTCTGTGTTTGTGTTTTCTGGATATTACCAATGGTCATGATTGTTTTGAAAGTTTTTTTTTTCATCAGGGAACATTTAATTTTGTACTGGGAAACACTCAGTGGTTCCACATGGAGACACCAGCTCTACACATTCGTATTTTCTAAGCGAGAAACTAGAGGAACTGTGGCAAACAAACATGATATTTCTGTTTGTATACATGACATTTTATGCACTTGTCTAACGAAAAGACTTTGCTTTTCTACAAAAGCATTTTTACTATGATTTGCTTGGTCTATTGCATAAAAATTCCATACCACTTTGTCCGGATATGACTGCATGAAACCGGAAATATCCGGTTTTGTTTTGGCTAACTCAATCCCAGATATTGCCACAGCCTCTGTGTTTGTGTTTTCTGGATATTATCAATGGTCATTATTGTTTTGAACGTTTTTTTTAAATCAGGGAGCACTTAATTTTCTACTGGGAAACAATCACTGGTTCCAAATGCAGAAACCAGTTCTTCCTATTCGTGTATTCTAGGGAGAAAACTAGAGGAACTGCGGCAAGCAAACATGATATTTCTGTTTGTATACATGACATTTTATGCACTTGTCCAACGAAAAGACTTTGCTTTTCTCCAAAACCATTTTTACTATGATTTGCTTGGTCTATTGCATACAAATTCCACACCACTTTGTCCGGATATGACTGCATGAAACCGGAAATATCCGGTTTTGTTTTGGCTAACTCAATCCCAGATTGCCACAGCCTCTGTGTTTGTGTTTTCTGGATATTATCAATGGTCATTATTGTTTTGAATATTTTTTTAATCAGGGAGCTTTTAATTTTGTACAGGGAAACAATCACTGGTTCCACATGCAGAAACCAGTTCTTCCTATTCGTGTATTCTAGGGAGAAAACTAGAGGAACTGCGGCACACAAACATGATATCTCTGTTTGTATACATGACATTTTATGCACTTGCCTAAAGAAAGGACTTTGCTTTTCTCCAAAACCATTTTACTATGATTTGCTTGGTCTATTGCATACAAATTCCACACCACTTTGTCCGGATATGACTGGATGAAGGGGGAAATATCCGCTTTTGTTTTGGCTAACTCAATCACAGATATTTCGACAGCCTCTGTGTTTCTGTTTTCTGGATATTATCAAAGGACTTTATTGTTTTGAATGTTTTTTATCAGGGAACATTTGATTTTGTACTGGAAACTCTAATATATTCCACATGGAGACACCAGCTCTACACATTCGTATTTTCTAGGAGAAAGCTAGAAGAACTGCGGCAAACAAACATGATATTTCTGTTTGTATAGATGGCATTTTATGCACTTGTCCAACGAAAAGACTTTGCTTTTCTCCAAAACCATTTTTACTATGATTTGCTTGGTCTATTGCATACAAATTCCACACCACTTTGTCCAGATATGACTGCATGAAACCGGAAATATCCGGTTTTGTTTTGGCTAACTCAATCCCAGATTGCCATAGCCTCTGTGTTTGTGTTTTCTGGATATTATCAATGATCATTATTGTTTTGAAAGTTTTTTTTTATCAGGGAACATTTAATTTTCTACTGGGAAACACTCAGTGGTTCCACATGGAGACACCAGCTCTACACATTCGTATTTTCTAAGCGAGAAACTAGAGGAACTGCGGCAAACAAACATGATATTTCTGTTTGTATACATGTCATTTTATGCACTTGTCTAAAGAAAGGATTTTGCTTTTCAACAAAACCATTTTTACTATGATTTGCTTGGTCTATTGCATACAAATTCCACACCACTTTGCCCGGATATGACTGCATGAAACCGGAAATATCCGGTTTTGTTTATGCTAACTCAATCCCAGATATTGCCACAGCCCCTGTGTTTGTGTTTTCTGGATATTATCAAAGGACTTTATGGTTTTCAAACATTTTTTAATCAGGGAACATTTAATTTTGTACTGGGAAACCCTCAGTGGTTCCACATGGAGAAACCAGCTCTAAACTTTTGTAAATTATACGGAGAATGCTAGAGGAACTGCAGCAAACAAACATCATAATTCTGTTTGTATACATGACATTTTATGCACCTGCCTAATGAAATGACTTTGCTTTTCTCCAAAACCATTTTTACTATGATTTGCTTGGTCTATTGCATACAAATTCCACACCACTTTGTCCGGATATGACTGGATGAAAGGGGAAATATCCGCTTTTGTTTTGGCTAACTCAATCACAGATATTGCGACAGCCTCTGTGTTTGTGTTTTCTGGATATTATCAAAGGACTTTATTGTTTTGAATGTTCTTTATCAGGGAACATTTAATTTTGTACTGGGAAACTCTAATTGATTCCACATGGAGACACCAGCGCTACACATTCGTATTTTCTAGGAGAATGCTAGAAGAACTGCGGCAAACAAACATGATATTTCTGTTTGTATACATGACATTTTATGCACTTGTCCAACGAAAAGACTTTGCTTTTCTCCAAAACCATTTTTACTATGATTTGCTTGGTCTATTGCATACAAATTCCACACCACTTTGCCCGGACATGACTGCATGAAACCGGAAATATCCGGTTTTGTTTTGGCTAACTCAATCACAGATATTGCCACAGCCTCTGTGTTTGTGTTTTCTGGATATTACCAATGGTCATGATTGTTTTGAAAGTTTTTTTTTTCATCAGGGAACATTTAATTTTGTACTGGGAAACACTCAGTGGTTCCACATGGAGACACCAGCTCTACACATTCGTATTTTCTAAGCGAGAAACTAGAGGAACTGCGGCAAACAAACATGATATTTCTGTTTGTATACATGACATTTTATGCACTTGCCTAAAGAAAGGAGTTTGCTTTTCTCCAAAACCATTTTTAGTATGAATTGCTTCGTCTATAGCATACAAATTCCACACCACTTTGTCCGGATATGACTGCATGAAACCGGAAATATCCGGTTTTGTTTTGGCTAACTCAATCCCAGATATTGCCACAGCCCCTGTGTTTGTGTTTTCTGGATATTATCAATGGTCATTATTGTTTGGAACGTTTTTTTTAAATCAGGGAGCATTTAATTTTCTACTGGGAAACAATCACTGGTTCCAAATGCAGAAACCAGTTCTTCCTATTCGTGTATTCTAGGGAGAAAACTAGAGGAACTGCAGCAAGCAAACATGATATTTCTGTTTGTATACATGACATTTTATGCACTTTGCTAAAGAAAGGAGTTTGCTTTTCTCCAAAACCATTTTTACTATGATTTTCTTGGTCCATTACATAGGAATTCCACAACACTTTGTCCGGATATGACTGCATGAAACCGGAAATATCCGGTTTTGTTTTGGCTAACTCAATCCCAGATATTGCCACAGCCCCTGTGATTGTGTTTTCTGGATATTATCAATGGTCATTATTGTTTTGAACGTTTTTTTTTAATCAGGGAGCATTTAATTTTGTACAGGGAAACAATCACTGGTTCCACATGCAGAAACCAGTTCTTCCTATTCGTGTATTCTAGGGAGAAAACTAGAGGAACTGCGGCAAACAAACATGATATCTCTGTTTGTATACATGATATTTTATGCACTTGCCTAAAGAAAGGACTTTGCTTTTCTCCAATACCATTTTACTATGATTTGCTTGGTCTATTGCATACAAATTCCACACCACTTTGTCCGGATATGACTGCATGAAACCGGAAATATCCGGTTTTGTTTTGGCTAACTCAATCCCAGATTGCCACAGCCTCTGTGTTTGTGTTTTCTGGATATTACCAATGGTCATGATTGTTTTGAAAGTTTTTTTTTTCATCTGGGAACATTGAATTTTGTACTGGGAAACACTCATTGGTTCCTCATGGAGACACCAGCTCTACACATTCGTATTTTCTAAGCGAGAAACTAGAGGAACTGTGGGAAACAAACATGATATTTCTGTTTGTATACATGACATTTTATGCACTTGTCCAACGAAAAGACTTTGCTTTTCTCCAAAACCATTTTTAGTATGAATTGCTTGGTCTATTGCATACAAATTCCACACCACTTTGTCCGGATATGACTGCATGAAACTGGAAATATCCGGTTTTGTTTTGGCTAACTCAATCCCAGATATTGCCACAGCCTCTGTGTTTGTGTTTTCTGGAAATTATCAATGGTAATTATTGTTTGGAACGTTTTTTTTTAATCAGGGAGCATTTAATTTTCTACTGGGAAACAATCACTGGTTCCAAATGCAGAAACCAGTTCTTCCTATTCGTGTATTCTAGGGAGAAAACTAGAGGAACTGCGGCAAGCAAACATGATATTTCTGTTTGTATACATGACATTTTATGCACTTGTCCAACGAAAAGACTTTGCTTTTCTCCAAAACCATTTTTACTATGATTTGCTTGGTCTATTGCATACAAATTCCACACCACTTTGTCCGGATATGACTGCATGAAACCGGAAATATCCGGTTTTGTTTTGGCTAACTCAATCCCAGATATTGCCACAGACCCTGTGTTTGTGTTTTCTGGATATTATCAATGGTCATTATTGTTTTGAATTTTTTGTTTTAATCAGGGAGCATTTAATTTTGTACAGGGAAACAATCACTGGTTTCACATGCAGAAACCAGTTCTTCCTATTCGTGTATTCTAGGGAGAAAACTAGAGGAACTGCGGCAAACAAACATGATATTTCTGTTTGTATACATGACATTTTATGCACTTGCCTAAAGAAAGGAGTTTGCTTTTCTCCAAAACCATTTTTACTATGATTTGCTTGGTCTATTGCATACAAATTCCACACCACTTTGTCCGGATATGACTGCATGAAACCAGAAATATCCGGTTTTGTTTTGGCTAACTCAATCCCAGATATTGCCACAGCCCGATTGTTTGTGTTTTCTGGATATTATCAATGGTCATTATTGTTTTGAATGTTTTTTATAATTAGGGAGCATTTAATTTTGTACAGGGAAACAATCACTGGTTCCACATGCAGAAACCAGTTCTTCCTATTCGGGTATTCTAGGGAGAAATCTAGAGGAACGGCGGCAAACAAACATGATATTTCTGTTTGTATACATGCCATTTTATGCACTTGCCTGAAGAAAGGAGTTTGCTTTTCCCAAAACCATTTTTACTATGATTTGCTTGGTCTATTGCATACAAATTCCACACCACTTTGTCCGGATATGACTGCATGAAACCGGAAATATCCGGTTTTGTTTTGGCTAACTCAATCCCAGATTGCCACAGCCTCTGTGTTTGTGTTTTCTGGATATTACCAATGGTCATTATTGTTTTGAATTTTTTTTTATCAGGGAACATTTAATTTTATACTGGGTAACACTCAGTGGTTCCACATGGAGACACCAGCTCTACACATTGGTATTTTCTAATCGAGAAACTAGAGGAACTGCGGCAAAAAAACATGATATTTCTGTTTGTATACATGATATTTTATGCACTTGCCTAAAGAAAGGAGTTTGCTTTTCTCCAAAACCATTTTACTATGATTTGCTTGGTCTATTGCATACAAATTCCACACCACTTTGCCCGGATATGACTGCATGAAACCGGAAATATCCGGTTTTGTTTTGGCTAACTCAATCCCAGATATTGCCACAGCCCCTGTGTTTGTGTTTTCTGGATATTATCAAAGGTCTTTATTGTTTTCAAACATTTTTTTAATCAGGGAACATTTAATTTTGTACTGGGAAACCCTCAGTGGTTCCACATGGAGAAACCAGCTCTAAACTTTAGTAAATTATACGGAGAATACTAGAGGAACTGCAGCAAACAAACATGATAATTCTGTTTGTATACATGACATTTTATGCACTTGTCCAACGAAAAGACTTTGCTTTTCTCCAAAACCATTTTTACTATGATTTGCTTGGCCTATTGCATACAAATTCCACACCACTTTGTCCGGATATGACTGGATGAAAGGGGAAATATCCGCTTTTGTTTTGGCTAACTCAATCCCAGATATTGCCACAGCCTCTGTGTTTGTGTTTTCTGGATATTACCAATGGTCATGATTGTTTTGAAAGTTCTTTTTTTTTCATCAGGGAACATTTAATTTTGTACTGGGAAACACTCAGTGGTTCCACATGGAGACACCAGCCCTACACATTCGTATTTTCTAAGCGAGAAACTAGAGGAACTGTGGCAAACAAACATGATATTTCTGTTTGTATACATGACATTTTATGCACTTGCCTAAAGAAAGGAGTTTGCTTTTCTCCAAAACCATTTTTACTATGATTTGCTTGGACTATTGCATACAAATTCCACACCACTTTGTCCGGATATGACTGCATGAAACCGGAAATATCCGCTTTTGTTTTGGCTAACTCAATCCCAGATTGCCACAGCCTCTGTGTTTGTGTTTTCTGGATATTATCAATGGTCATTATTGTTTTGAATGTTTTTTTTTAATCAGGGAGCATTTAATTTTGTACAGGGAAACAATCACTGGTTCCACATGCAGAAACCAGTTCTTCCTATTCGTGTATTCTAGGGAGAAAACTAGAGGAACTGCGGCAAACAAACATGATATCTCTGTTTGTATACATGACATTTTATGCACTTGCCTAAAGAAAGGACTTTGCTTTTCTCCAAAACCATTTTACTATGATTTGCTTGGTCTATTGCATACAAATTCCACACCACTTTGTCCGGATATCACTGGATGAAAGGGGAAATATCCGCTTTTGTTTTGGCTAAGTCAATCACAGATATTGCGACAGCCTCTGTTTGTGTTTTCTGGATATTATCAAAGGACTTTATTGTTTTGAATGTTTTTTATCAGGGAACATTTAATTTTGTACTGGGAAACTCTAATTGGTTCCACATGGAGACACCAGCTCTACACATTCGTATTTTCTAGGAGAAAGCTAGAAGAACTGCGGCAAACAAACATGATATTTCTGTTTGTATACATGACATTTTATGCACTTGTACAACGAAAAGACTTTGCTTTTCTCCAAAACCATTTTTACTATGATTTGCTTGGTCTATTGCATACAAATTCCACACCACTTTGTCCGGATATGACTGCATGAAACCGGAAATATCTGGTTTTGTTTTGGCTAACTCAATCCCAGATTGCCACAGCCTCTGTGTTTGTGTTTTCTGGATATTATCAATGGTCATTATTGTTTTGAATGTTTTTTTTAATCAGGGAGCATTTAATTTTGTACAGGGAAACAATCACTGGTTCCACATGCAGAAACCAGTTCTTCCTATTTGGGTATTCTAGGGAGAAATCTAGAAGAACGGCGGCAAACAAACATGATATTTCTGTTTGTATACATGACATTTTATGCACTTGCCTGAAGAAAGAAGTTTGCTTTTCTCCAAAACCATATTTACTATGATTTGCTTGGTCTATTGCATACAAATTCCACACCACTTTGTCCGGATATGATTGCATGAAACCGGAAATATCCGCTTTTGTTTTGGCTAACTCAATCCCAGATTGCCACAGCCTCTGTGTTTGTGTTTTCTGGATATTATCAATGGTCATTATTTTATTGAATTTTTTTTTATCAGAGAACATTTAATTTTGTACTGGGTAACACTCAGTGGTTCCACATGGAGCACCAGCTCTACACATTCGTATTTTCTAATCAAGAAACTAGAGGAACTGCGGCAAACAAACATGATATTTCTGTTTGTATACATGACATTTTATGCACTTGCCTAAAGAAAGGAGTTTGCTTTTCTCCAAAACCATTTTTACTATGATTTGCTTGGACTATTGCATACAAATTCCACACCACTTTGTCCGGATATGACTGCATGAAACCGGAAATATCCGGTTTTGTTTTGGCTAACTCAATCCCAGATTGCCACAGCCTCTGTGTTTGTGTTTTCTGGATATTATCAATGGTCATTATTGTTTTGAATGTTTTTTTTAATCAGGGAGCATTTAATTTTGTACAGGGAAACAATCACTGGTTCCACATGCAGAAACCAGTTCTTCCTATTCGGGTATTCTAGGGAGAAATCTAGAAGAACGGCGGCAAACAAACATGATATTTCTGTTTGTATACATGACATTTTATGCACTTGCCTGAAGAAAGAAGTTTGCTTTTCTCCAAAACCATATTTACTATGATTTGCTTGGTCTATTGCATACAAATTCCACACCACTTTGCTCGGATATGACTGCATGAAACCGGAAATATCCGGTTTTGTTTTGGCTAACTCAATCCCAGATATTGCCACAGCCTCTGTGTTTGTGTTTTCTGGATATTATCAAAGGACTTTATTGTTTTCAAACATTTTTTTAATCAGGGAAAATTTAATTTTGTACTGGGAAACCCTCAGTGGTTCCACATGGAGAAACCAGCTCTAAACATTTGTAAATTATACGGAGAATGCTAGTGGAACTGCAGCAAACAAACATCATAATTCTGTTTGTATACATGACATTTTATGCACCTGCCTAATGAAATGACTTTGCTTTTCTCCAAAACCATTTTTACTATGATTTGCTTGGTCTATTGCATACAAATTCCACACCACTTTGTCCGGATATGACTGGATGAAAGGGGAAATATCCGCTTTTGTTTTGGCTACCTCAATCACAGATATTGCGACAGCCTCTGTGTTTGTGTTTTCTGGATATTATCAAACGACTTTATTGTTTTGAATGTTCTTTATCAGTGAACATTTAATTTTGTACTGGGAAACCCTCAGTGGTTCCACATGGAGAAACCCGCTCTAAACATTTGTAATTTATACGGAGAATGCTAGAGGAACTGCAGCAAACAAACATGATAATTCTGTTTGTATACATGAGATTTTATGCACATGCCTAATGAAATGACTTTGCTTTTCTCCAAAACCATTTTACTATGATTTGCTTGGTCTATTGCATACAAATTCCACACCACTTTGTCCGGACATGACTGCATGAAACCGGAAATATCCGGTTTTGTTTTGGCTAACTCAATCCCAGATTGCCACAGCCTCTGTGTTTGTGTTTTCTGGATATTATCAATGGCCATTATTGTTTTGAATTTTTTTTATCAGGGAACATTTAATTTTGTACTGGGAAACTCTAATTGGTTCCACATGGAGACACCAGCTCTACACATTCGTATTTTCTAAGCGAGAAACTAGAGGAACTGCGGCAAACAAACATGATATTTCTGTTTGTATACATGACATTTTATGCACTTTGCTAAAGAAAGGAGTTTGCTTTTCTCCAAAACCATTTTTACTATGATTTGCTTGGTCTATTGCATACAAATTCCACACCACTTTGTCCGGATATGACTGCATGAAACCGGAAATATCCGGTTTTGTTTTGGCTAAATCAATCCCAGATATTGCCACAGCCCTGTGTTTGTGTTTTCTGGATATTATCAATGGTCATTATTGTTTTGAACGTTTTTTTTTAATCAGGGAGCATTTAATTTTGTACAGGGAAACAATCACTGGTTCCACATGCAGAAACCAGTTCTTCCTATTCGTGTATTCTAGGGAGAAAACTAGAGGAACTGCGGCAAACAAACATGATATTTCTGTTTGTATACATGACATTTTATGCACTTGCCTAAAGAAAGGACTTTGCTTTTCTCCAAAACCATTTTTACTATGATTTTCTCGGTTCATTGCATAGGAATTCCACACCACTTTGTCCGGATATGACTGCATGAAACTGGAAATATCCGGTTTTGTTTTGGCTAACTCAATCCCAGATATTGCCATAGCCCCTGTGTTTGTGTTTTCTGGATATTATCAAAGGACTTTATTGTTTTGAAACATTTTTTTTATCAGGGAACATTTAATTTTGTACTGGAAAACCCTCAGTGGTTCCACATGAGGAAACCAGTTCTAAACATTTGTAATTTATACGGAGAATGCTAGAGGAACTGCAGCAAACAAACATGATATTTCTGTTTGTATACATGGCATTTTATGCACCTGCCTAATGAAATGACTTTGCTTTTCTCCAAAACCAATTTACTATGATTTGCTTTGTCTTGCATACAAATTCCACACCACTTTGTCCGGATATGACTGGATGAAAGGGGAAATATCCGCTTTTGTTTTGGCTAACTCAATCCCAGATATTGCGACAGCCTCTGTGTTTGTGTTTTCTGGATATTATCAAAGGACTTTATTGTTTTGAATGTTTTTTATCAGGGAACATTTAATTTTGTACTGCGAAACTCTAATTGGTTCCACATGGAGACACCAGCTCTACACATTCGTATTTTCTAGGAGAAAGCTAGAAGAACTGCGGCAAACAAACATGATATTTCTGTTTGTATACATGACATTTTATGCACTTGCCTAAAGAAGGAGTTTGCTTTTCTCCAAAACCATTTTTACTATGATTTGCTTGGTCTATTGCATACAAATTCCACACCACTTTCTCCGGATATGACTGCATGAAACCGGAAATATCCGGTTTTGTTTTGGCTAACTCAATCCCAGATTGCCACAGCCTCTGTGTTTGTGTTTTCTGGATATTATCAATGGTCATTATTGTTGTGATTTTTTTTTATCAGGGAACATTTAATTTTGTACTGGGAAACTCTAATTGGTTCCACCTGGAGAAACCAGCTCTACACATTCGTATTTTCTACGCGAGAAACTAGAGGAACTGCAGCAAAAAAACATGATATTTCTGTATGTATACATGACATTTTATGCACCTGCCTAATGAAATGACTTTGCTTTTCTCCAAAACCATTTTACTATGATTTGCTTGGTCTATTGCATACAAATTCCACACCACTTTGTCCGGATATGACTGCATGAAACCGGAAATATCCGGTTTTGTTTTGGCTAACTCAATCACAGATATTGCCACAGCCTCTGTGTTTGTGTTTTCTGGATATTACCAAAGGACTTCATTGTTTTGAATGTTTTTTATCAGGGAACATTTAATATTGTACTGGGAAACTCTAATTGGTTCCACATGGAGACACCAGCACTACACATTTATATTTTCTAAGCGAGAAACTAGAGGAATTGCGGCAAACAAACGTTATATTTCTGTTTGTATACATGACATTTTATGCACTTGCCTAAAGAAAGCACTTTGCTTTTCTCCAAAACCATTTTTACTATGATTTGCTTGGTCTATTGCATACAAATTCCACACCACTTTGTCCGGATATGACTGCATGAAACCGGAAATATCCGGTTTTGTTTTGGCTAACTCAATCCCAGATTGCCACAGCCTCTGTGTTTGTGTTTTCTGGATATTACCAAAGGACTTCATTGTTTTGAATGTTTTTTATCAGGGAACATTTAATTTTGTACTGGGAAACTCTAATTGGTTCCACATGGAGACACCAGCTCTACACATTCGTATTTTCTAAGCGAGAAACTAGAGGAACTGCAGCAAACAAACATGATATTTATGTTTGTATACATGACATTTTATGCACTTGTCCAACGAAAAGACTTTGCTTTTCTCCAAAACCATTTTACTATGATTTGCTTGGTCTACTGCATACAAATTCCACACCACTTTGTCCGGATATGACTGCATGAAACCGGAAATATCCGGTTTTGTTTTGGCTAACTCAATCCCAGATTGCCACAGCCCCTGTGTTTGTGTTTTCTGGATATTATCAAAGGACTTTATTGTTTTGATTTTTTTTTATTAGGGAACATTTGATTTTGTACTGGGAAACTCTAATTGGTTCCACATGGAGACACCAGCTCTACACATTCGTATTTTCTACGCGAGAAACTAGAGGAACTGCGGCAAACAAACATGATATTTCTGTTTGTATACATGACATTTTATACACTTGCCAAAGAAATGAGTTTGCATTTCTCCAAAACCATTTTTACTATGATTTGCTTGGTCTATTGCATACAAGTTCCACACCACTTTGTCCGGATATGACTGCATGAAACCGGAAATATCCGGTTTTGTTTTGGCTAACTCAATCCCAGATATTGCCACAGCCCCTGTGTTTGTGTTTTCTGGATATTATCAATGGTCATTATTGTTTTGAACGTTTTTTTTAATCAGGGAGCATTTAAATTTGTACAGGGAAACAATCACTGGTTCCACATGCAGAAACCAGTTCTTCCTATTCGTGTATTCTAGGGAGAAAACTAGAGGAACTGCGGCAAACAAACATGATGTCTCTGTTTGTATACATGACATTTTATGCACTTTGCTAAAGAAAGGACTTTGCATTTCTCCAAAACCATTTTTACTATGATTTTCTTGGTCCATTACATAGGAATTCCACAACACTTTGTCCAGATATGACTGCATGAAACCGGAAATATCCGGTTTTGTTTTGCTATGTCAATCCCAGATATTGCCACAGCCCCTGTGTTTGTGTTTTCTGGATATTATCAATGGTCATTATTGTTTTGAACGTTTTTTTTTATCAGGGAGTATTTAATTTTTTACAGGGAAACAATCACTGGATCCACATGCAGAAACCAGTTCTTCCTATTCGTGTATTCTAGGAACAAATCTAGAGGAACTGCTGCAAACAATCATGATATTTCTGTTTGTATACATGACATTTTATGCACTTGCCTAAAGAAAGGACTTTGCATTTCTGTAAAACCATTTTACTATGATTTTCTCGGTTCATTGCATAGGAATTCCACACCACTTTGTCCGGATATGACTGCATGAAACCGGAAATATCCGGTTTTTTTTTGGCTAACTCTATCCCAGATATTGCCATAGCCCCTGTGTTTGTGTTTTCTGGGTATTATCAAAGTACTTTATTGTTTTGAAACATTTTTTTTATCAGGGAACATTTAATTTTGTACTGGGAAACCCTCAGTGGTTCCACATGGAGAAACCAGCTCTAAACATTTGTAATTTATACGGAGAATGCTAGAGGAACTGCAGCCAAAAAACATGATATTTCTCTTTGTATACATGACATTTTATGCACCTGCCAAATGAAATGACTTTGCTTTTCTCCCAAACCATTTTACTATGATTTGCTTGGTCTATTGCATACAAATTCCACACCTCTTTGTCCGGATATGACTGGATGAAAGGGGAAATATCCGCTTTTGTTTTGGCTAACTCAATCACAGATATTGCGACAGCCTCTGTGTTTCTGTTTTCTGGATATTATCAAAGGACTTTATTGTTTTGAATGTTTTTTATCAGGGAACATTTAATTTTGTACTGGGAAACTCTAATTGGTTCCACATGGAGACACCAGCTCTACACATTCGTATTTTCTAGGAGAAAGCTAGAAGAACTGCGGCAAACAAACATGATATTTCTGTTTGTATACATGACATTTTATGCACCTGCCTAATGAAATGACTTTGCTTTTCTCCAAAAGCATTTTACTATGATTTGCTTGGTCTATTGCATACAAATTCCACACCACTTTGTCCGGATATGACTGCATGAAACCGGAAATATCCGGTTTTGTTTTGGCTAACTCAATCCCAGATATTGCCACATTCCCTGTGTTTGTGTTTTCTGGATATTATCAATTGTCATTATGTTTTGAATTTTTTTTTGTCAGGGAACATTTAATTTTGTACTGGGCAACTCTAATTGGTTCCACATGGAGACACCAGCTCTACACATTCATATTTTCTAAGCGAGAAACTAGAGGAACTGCGGCAAACAAACGTGATATTTCTGTTTGTACACATGACATTTTATGCACTTGCCTAAAGAAAGGACTTTGCTTTTCTCCAAAACCATTTTTACTATGATTTGCTTGGTCTATTGCATACAAATTCCACACCACTTTGTCCGGATATGACTGCATGAAACCGGAAATATCCGGTTTTGTTTTGGCTAACTCAATCCCAGATATTGCCACAGCACCTGTGTTTGGGTTTTCTGAATATTATCAATGGTCATTATTGTTTGGAACGTTTTTTTTTATCAGGGAGCATTTAATTTTGTACAGGGAAAGAATCACTGGATTCACATGCAGAAACCAGTTCTTCCTATTCGTGTATTCTAGGGAGAAAACTAGAGGAACTGCGGCAAACAAACATGATATCGCAGTTTGTATACATGACATTTTATGCACTTGCCTAAAGAAAGGACTTTGCTTTTCTCCAAAACCATTTTTACTATGATTTTCTCGGTCCATTACATAGGATTTCTCACCTCTATGTCCGGATATGACTGCATGAAACCGGAAATATCCGGTTTTGTTTTGCTAACTCAATCCCAGATATTGCCACTGCCACTGTGTTTGTGTTTTCTGGATATTATCAATGGTCATTATTGTTTTGAACGTTTTTTTTATCAGGGAGCATTTAATTTTGTACTGGGAAACCCTCAGTGGTTCCACATGGAGAAACCAGCTCTACACATTCGTATTTTCTAAGCGAGAAACTAGAGGAACTGCGGCAAGCAAACATAATATTTCTGTTTGTATACATGACATTTTATGCACCTGCCTAATGAAATGACTTTGCTTTTCTCCAAAACCATTTTACTATGATTTGCTTGGTCTATTGCATACAAATTCCACACCACTTTGTCCGGATATGACTGGATGAAAGGGGAAATATCCGCTTTTGTTTTGGCTAACTGAATCCCAGATATTGCCACAGCCTCTGTGGTTGTGTTTTCTGGATATTACCAAAGGACTTCATTGTTTTGAATGTTTTTTATCAAGGAACATTTAATTTTGTACTGGGAATCTCTAATTGGTTCCACATGGAGGCACCAGCTCTACACATTCGTATTTTCTAAGTGAGAAACTAGAGGAACTGCGGCAAACAAACATGATATTTCTGTTTGTATACATGACATTTTATGCACTTGCATAATGAAAGGACTTTGCTTTTCTCCAAAACCATTTTTACTATGATTTTCTCGGTCCATTGCATAGGATTTCTCACCACTATGTAGGGATATGACTGTATGAAACCGGAAATATCCGGTTTTGTTTTGCTAACTCAATCCCAGATATTGCCACAGCCCTTGTGTTTGTGTTTTCTGGATATTATCAAAGGACTTTATTGTTTTGAAACATTTTTTTTTATCAGGGAACATTTATTTTGTACTGGGAAACCCTCAGTGGATCCACATGGAGAATACAGCTCTAAACATTTGTAATTTATACGGAGGATGCTAGAGGAACTGCAGCAAACAAACATGGTATTTCTGTTTGTACACATGACATTTTATGCACCTGAATAATGAAATGACTTTGCTTTTCTCCAAAACCATTTTACTATGATTTGCTTGGTCTATTGCATACAAATTCCACACCAATTTGTCCGGATATGACTGGATGAAAGTGGAAATATCCGCTTTTATTTTGGCTAACTCAATCACAGATATTGCCACAGCCTCTGTGTTTGTGTTTTCTGGATATTATCAATGGTCATTATTGTTTTGAATTTTTTTTTATCAGGGAACATTTAATTTTGTACTGGGAAACACTCAGTGGTTCCACATGGAGACACCAGCTCTACACATTCGTATTTTCTAAGCGAGAAACTAGAGGAAATGTGGCAAACAAACATGATATTTCTTTTTGTATACATGACATTTTATGCACTTGTCCAACGAAAAGTCTTTGCTTTTCTCCAAAACCATTTTTACTATGATTTGCTTGGTCTATTGCATACAAATTCCACACCACTTTGTCCGGATATGACTGCATGAAACCAGAAATATCCGGCTTTGTTTTGGGTAACTTAATCACAATATTGCGACAGCCTCTGTGTTTGTGTTTTCTGGATATTATCAAAGGACTTTATTGTTTTGAAACATTTCTTTTATCAGGGAACATTTAATTTTGTACTGGGAAACCCTCAGTGGTTCCACATGGAGAAACCAGCTCTAAACAGTTGTAATTTATACGGAGAATGCTAGAGGAACTGCAGCAAAAAAACATGACATTTCTGTTTGTATAAAAAAATTTTATGCACCTGCCTAATGAAATGACCTTGCTTTTCTCCAAAACCATTTTACTATGATTTGCTTGGTCTATTGCATACAAATTCCACACCACTTTGTCCGGATATGACTGCATGAAACCGGAAATATCCGGTTTTGTTTTGGCTAACTCAATCCCAGATTGCCACAGCCTCTGTGTTTGTGTTTTCTGGATATTATCAATGGTCATTATTGTTTTGAATTTTTTTTTCAGGGAACATTTAATTTTGTACTGGGAAACACTCAGTGGTTCCACATGGAGACACCAGCTCTACACATTCGTATTTTCTAAGCGAGAAACTAGAGGAACTGCGGCAAACAAACATGATATTTCTGTTTGTATACATGACATTTTATGCACTTGTCCAACGAAAAGACTTTGATTTTCTCCAAAACCATTTTTACTATGATTTGCTTGGTCTATTGCATACAAATTCCACACCACTTTGTCCGGATATGACTGCATGAAACCGGAAATATCCGGTTTTGTTTTGGCTAACTCAATCCCAGATTGCCACAGCCTCTGTGTTTGTGTTTTCTGGATATTATCAATGGTCATTATTGTTTTGAATTTTTTTTATCAGGGAACATTTTATTTTGTACTGGGAAACTCTAATTGGTTCCACATGGAGACACCAGCACTACACATTCGTATTTTCTAAGCGAGAAACTAGAGGAACTGCAGCAAATAAACATGATATTTCTGTTTGTATACATGACATTTTATGCACTTGCCTAAAGAAAGGACTATGCATTTATCCAAAACCATTTTTACTATGATTTTCTCGGTTCATTGCATAGGAATTCCACACCACTTTGTCCGGATATGACTGCATGAAACCGGAAATATCCGGTTTTGTTTTGGCTAACTCAATCCCAGATTGCCACAGCCTCTGTGTTTGTGTTTTCTGGATATTATCAATGGTCATTATTGTTTTGAATTTTTTTTATCAGGTAACATTTAATTTTGTACTGGGAAACACTCAGTGGTTCCACATGGAGACACCAGCTCTACAAATTCGTATTTTCTAAGCGAGAAACTAGAGGAACTGCGGCAAACAAACATGATATTTCTGTTTGTATACATGACATTTTATGCACTTGCCTAAAGAAAGGACTTTGCTTTTCTCCAAAACCATTTTTAGTATGAATTGCTTGGTCTATTGCATACAAATTCCACACCACTTTGTCCGGATATGACTGCATGAAACCGGAAATATCCGGTTTTGTTTTGGCTAACTCAATCCCAGATATTGCCACAGCCCCTGTGTTTGTGTTTTCTGGATATTATCAATGGTCATTATTGTTTTGAACGTTTTTTTTTAATCAGGGAGCATTTAATTTTGTACAGGGAAACAATCACTGGTTCCACATGCAGAAACCAGTTCTTCCTATTCGTGTATTCTTGGGAGAAAACTAGAGGAACTGTGGCAAACAAACATGATATCTCTGTTTGTATACATGACATTTTATGCACTTGCCTAAAGAAAGGACTTTGCTTTTCTCCAAAACCATTTTTACTATGATTTTCTCGGTCCATTACAGAGTAATTCCACAATACTTTGTCCGGATATGACTGCATGAAACCGGAAATATCCGGTTTTGTTTTGGCTAACTCAATCCCAGATTGCCACAGCCTCTGTGTTTGTGTTTTCTGGATATTATCAAAGGACTTTATTGTTTTGAATGTTTTTTTTAATCAGTGAACATTTAATTTTTTACTGGGAAACTCTAATTGGTTCCACATGGAGACACCAGCTCTACACATTCGTATTTTCTAGGAGAAAGCTAGAAGAACTGCGGCAAACAAACATGATATTTCTGTTTGTATACATGACATTTTATGCACTTGTCCAAAGAAAGGAGTTTGCTTTTCTCCAAAACCATTTTTACTATGATTTGCTTGGTCTATTGCATACAAATTCCACACCACTTTGTCCGGATATGACTGCATGAAACCGGAAATATCCGGTTTTGTTTTGGTTAACTCAATCCCAGATATTGCCACAGCCTCTGTGTTTTTGTTTTCTGGATATTACCAATGGTCATTATTGTTTTGAACGTTTTTTTTAATCAGGGAGCATTTAATTTTGTACAGGGAAAGAATCACTGGTTCCACATGCAGAAACCAGTTCTTCCTATTCGGGTATTCTAGGGAGAAATCTAGAGGAACGGCGGAAAACAAACATGATATTTCTGTTTGTATAGATGACATTTTATGCACTTGCCTGAAGAAAGGAGTTTGCTTTTCTCCGAAACCATTTTTACTATGATTTGCTTGGTCTATTGCATGCATATTCCACACCACTTTGTCCGGATATGACTGGATGGAACCGGAAATATCCGGTTTTGTTTTGGCTAACTCAATCCCAGATATTGCCACAGCCACTGTGTTTGTGTTTTCTGGATATTATCAATGGTCATTATTGTTTGGAACGTTTTTTTTTAATCAGGGAGCATTTAATTTTGTACAGGGAAACAATCACTGGTTCCACATGGAGACACCAGCTCTACACATTCGTATTTTCTAGCGAGAAAACTAGAGGAACTGCGGCAAGCAAACATGATATTTCTGTTTGTATACATGACATTTTATGCACTTGCCTAAAGAAAGGACTTTGCTTTTCTCCAAAACCATTTTTACTGTGATTTTCTCGGTTCATTGCATAGCAATTCCAGAACACTTTGTCCGGATATGACTGTATGAAAATGGAAATATCCGGTTTTGTTTTGGCTAATTCAATCCCAGATTGCCACAGCCTCTGTGTTTGTGTTTTCTGGATATTATCAATGGTCATTATTGTTTGGAACGTTTTTTTTTTAATCAGGGAGCATTTAATTTTGTACAGGGAAACAATCACTGGTTCCACATGCAGAAACCAGTTCTTCCTATTCGTGTATTCTTGGGAGAAAACTAGAGGAACTGCGGCAAGCAAACATGATATTTCTGTTTGTATACATGACATTTTATGCACTTGTCCAAAGAAAGGAGTTTGCTTTTCTCCAAAACCATTTTTACTATGATTTGCTTGGTCTATTGCATACAAATTCCACACCACTTTGTCCGGATATGACTGCATGAAACCGGAAATATCCGGTTTTGTTTTGGCTAACTCAATCCCAGATTGCCACAGCCTCTGTGTTTGTGTTTTCTGGATATTATCAATGGTCTTTATTGTTTTGAACGTTTTTTTTTTATCAGGGATCATTTAATTTTGTACAGGGAAACAATCACTGGTTCCACATGCAGAAACCAGTTCTTCCTATTCGTGTATTCTTGGGAGAAAACTAGAGGAACTGCGGCAAGCAAACATGATATTTCTGTTTGTATACATGACATTTTATGCACTTGCCAAAAGAAAGGACTTTGCTTTTCTCCAAAACCATTTTTACTGTGAATTTCTCGGTTCATTGCGTAGCAATTCCAGAACACTTTGTCCGGATATGACTGCATGAAACCGGAAATATCCGGTTTTGTTTTGGCTAACTCAATCCCAGATATTGCCACAGCCCCTGTGTTTGTGTTTTCTGGATATTATCAAAGGACTTTATTGTTTTGAAACATTTTTTTATCAGGGAACATTTAATTTTGTACTGGGAAACCCTCAGTGTTTTCACATGGAGAAACCAGCTCTAAACATTTGTAAATTATACGGAGAAAACTAGAGGAACTGCAGCAAACAAACATGATAATTCTGTTTGTATACATGACATTTTATGCACCTGCCTAATGAAATGACTTTGCTTTTCTCCAAAACCATTTTTACTATGATTTGCTTGGTCTATTGCATACAAATTCCACACCACTTTGTCCGGATATGACTGGATGAAAGGGGAAATATCCGCTTTTGTTTTGGCTAACTCAATCACAGATATTGAGACAGCCTCTGTGTTTGTTTTTTCTGCATATTATCAAAGGACTTTATAGTTTTGAATGTTTTTTATGAGGGAACATTTAATTTTGTACTGGGATACTCTAATTGGTTCCACATGGAGACACCAGCACTACACATTCGTATTTTCTAGGAGAAAGCTAGAAAAACTGCAGCAAACAAACATGATATTTCTGTTTGTATACATGACATTTTATGCACTTGCCTAAAGAAAGGACTTTGCTTTTCTCCAAAACCATTTTACTGTGATTTTCTCGGTTCATTGCATAGGAATTCCAGAACACTTTGTCCGGATATGACTGCATGAAACCGGAAATATCCGGTTTTGTTTTGGCTAACTCAATCCCAGATATTGCCACAGCCCCTGTGTTTGTGTTTTCTGGATATTATCAATGGTCATTATTGTTTTGAACGTTTTAATCAGGGAGCATTTAATTTTGTACAGGGAAACAATCACTGGTTCCACATGGAGAAACCAGTTCTTCCTATTCGTGTATTCTAGGGAGAAAACTAGAGGAACTGCGGCAAACAAACATGATATCTCTGTTTGTATACATGACATTTTATGCACTTGCCTAAAAAAGAGTTTGCTTTTCTCCAAAACCATTTTTACTATGATTTGCTTGGTCTATTGCATACAAATTCCACACCACTTTGTCCGGATATGACTGCATGAAACCGGAAATATCTGGTTTTGTTTTGGCTAACTCAATCCCAGATATTGCCACAGCCCCTGTGTTTGTGTTTTCTGGATATTATCAATGGTCATTATTGTTTTCAACATTTATTTTTATCAGGGAGCATTTAATTTTGTACTGGGAAACCCTCAGTGTTTTCACAATGAGAAACCACCTCTAAACATTTGTAAATTATACGGAGAAAACTAGAGGAACTGCAGCAAACAAACATGATAATTCTGTTTGTATACATGACATTTTATGCACCTGCCTAATGAAATGACTTTGCTTTTCTCCAAAACCATTTTTACTATGATTTGCTTGGTCTATTGCATACAAATTCCACACCACTTTGTCCGGATATGACTGGATGAAAGGGGAAATATCCGCTTTTGTTTTGGCTAACTCAATCACAGATATTGCAACAGCCTCTGTGTTTTTTCTGCATATTATCAAAGGACTTTATAGTTTTGAATGTTTTTTATGAGGGAACATTTAATTTTGTACTGGGAAACTCTAATTGGTTCCACATGGATACACTAGCACTACACATTCGTATTTTCTAGGAGAAAGCTAGAAGAACTGCAGCAAACAAAGATGATATTTCTGTTTGTATACATGACATTTTATGCACTTGCCTAAAGAAAGGACTTTGCTTTTCACCAAAACCATTTTACTGTGATTTTCTCGGTTCATTGCATAGGAATTCCAGAACACTTTGTCCGGATATGACTGCATGAAACCGGAAATATCCGGTTTTGTTTTGGCTAACTCAATCCCAGATATTGCCACAGCCCCTGTGTTTGTGTTTTCTGGATATTATCAATGGTCATTATTGTTTTGAACGTTTTAATCAGGGAGCATTTAATTTTGTACAGGGAAACAATCACTGGTTCCACATGGAGAAACCAGTTTTTCCTATTCATGTATTCTAGGGAGAAAACTAGAGGAACTGCGGCAAACAAACATGATATCTCTGTTTGTATACATGACATTTTATGCACTTGCCTAAAGAAAGAGTTTGCTTTTCTCCAAAACCATTTTTACTATGATTTTCTTGGTATATTGCATACAAATTCCACACCACTGGGTCCGGATATGACTGCATGAAACCGGAAATATCCGGTTTTGTTTTTGCTAACTCAATCCCAGATTGCCACAGCCTCTGTGTTTGTGTTTTCTGGATATTATCAATGGTCATTATTGTTTTGAACATTTATTTTTATCAGGGAGCATTTAATTTTGTACTGGGAAACACTCAGTGGTTCCACATGGAGACACCAGCTCTACACATTCGTATTTTCTAAGCGAGAAACTAGAGGAACTGCGGAAAACAAACATGATATTTCTGTTTGTATACATGACATTTTATGCACTTGCCTAAAAAAGGAGTTTGCTTTTCTCCAAAACCATTTTTACTATGATTTGCTTGGTATATTGCATACAAATTCCACACCACTTTGCCCGGATATGACTGCATGAAACCGGAAATATCCGGTTTTGTTTTGGTTAACTCAATCCCAGATATTGCCACAGCCCCTGTGTTTGTGTTTTCTGGATATTATCAATGGTCATTATTGTTTTGAACGTTTTGTTTTTTATCAGGGAGCATTTAATTTTTTACTGGGAAACACTCAGTGGTTCCACATGGAGACACCAGCTCTACACATTCGTACTTTCCAAGCGAGAAACTAAAGGAACTGCGGCAAAGAAACATGATATTTCTGTTTGTATAAATGACATTTTATGCACTTGCCTAAATAAAGGACTTTGCTTTTCTCCAAAACCATTTTTACTATGATTTGCTTGGTCTATTGCATACAAATTCCACACCACTTTGTCCGGATATGACTGCATGAAACCGGAAATATCCGGTTTTGTTTTGGCTAACTCAATCCCAGATATTGCCACAGCCCCTGTGTTTGTGTTTTCTGGATATTATCAATGGTCATTATTGTTTTCAACGTTTTTTTTAATCAGGGAGCATTTAATTTTGTACAGGGAAGCAATCACTGGTTCCACATGCAGAAACCAGTTTTTCCTATTCGTGTATTCTAGGGAGAAATCTAGAGGAACTGCGGCAAACAAACATGATATTTCTGTTTGTATAGATGACATTTTATGCACTTGCCTTAAGAAAGGAGTTTGCTTTTCTCCAAAACCATTTTTACTATTATTTGCTTGGTCTATTGCATGCATATTCCACACCACTTTGTCCGGATATGACTGGATGGAACCGGAAATATCCGGTTTTTTTTTGGCTAACTCAATCACAATATTGCGACAGCCTCTGTGTTTGTGTTTTCTGGATATTATCAAAGGACTTTATTGTTTTGAATGTTTTTTATCAGGGAACATTTAATTTTGTACTGGGAAACTCTAATTGGTTCCACATGGAGACACCAGCTCTACACATTTTTATTTTCTAAGCAAGAAACTAGAGGAACTGCGGCAAACAAACATGATATTTCTGTTTGTATACATGACATTTTATGTACTTGCCTAAAGAAAGGAGTTTGCTTTTCTCCAAAACCATATTTACTATGATTTGCTTGGTCTATTGCATACAAATTCCACACCACTTTGTCCGGATATGACTGCATGAAACCGGAAATATCCGGTTTTGTTTTGGCTAACTCAATCCCAGATTGCCACAGCCTCTGTGTTTGTGTTTTCTGGATATTATCAATGGTCATTATTGTTTTGAACATTTATTTTTATCAGGGAGCATTTAATTTTGTACTGGGAAACACTCAGTGGTTCCACATGGAGACACCAGCTCTACACATTCTTATTTTCTAAGCGAGAAACTAGAGGAACTGCGGCAAACAAACATGATATTTCTGTTCCTATACATGACATTTTATGCACTTGCCTGAAGAAAGGAGTTTGCTTTTCTCCAAAACCATTTTTACTATGATTTGCTTGCTCTATTGCATACATATTCCACACCACTTTGTCTGGATATGACTGGATGGAACCGGAAATATCCGGTTTTGTTTTGGCTAACTCAATCCCAGATATTGCCACAGCCACTGTGTTTGTGTTTTCTGGATATTATCAATGGTCATTATTGTTTGGAACGTTTTTTTTTAATCTGGGAGCATTTAATTTTGTACTGGGAAACAATCACTGGTTCCACATGGAGACACCAGCTCTACACATTCGTATTTTCTAGCGAGAAAACTAGAGGAACTGCGGCAAGCAAACATGATATTTCTGTTTGTATACATGACATTTTATGCACTTGCCTAAAGAAAGGACTTTGCTTTTCTCCAAAACCATTTTTACTGTGAATTTCTCGGTTCATTGCATAGCAATTCCAGAACACTTTGTCCGGATATGACTGCATGAAACCGGAAATATCCGGTTTTGTTTTGGCTAACTCAATCCCAGATATTGCCACAGCCCCTGTGTTTGTGTTTTCTGGATATTATCAAAGGACTTTATTGTTTTGAAACATTTTTTTATCAGGGAACATTTAATTTTGTACTGGGAAACCCTCAGTGTTTTCACATGGAGAAACCAGCTCTAAACATTTGTAAATTATACGGATAAAACTAGAGGAACTGCAGCAAACAAACATGATAATTCTGTTTGTATACATGACATTTTATGCACCTGCCTAATGAAATGACTTTGCTTTTCTCCAAAACCATTTTTACTATGATTTGCTTGGTCTATTGCATACAAATTCCACACCACTTTGTCCGGATATGACTGCATGAAACCGGAAATATCCGCTTTTGTTTTGGCTAACTCAATCACAGATATTGCGACAGCCTCTGTGTTTGTTTTTTCTGCATATTATCAAAGGACTTTATAGTTTTGAATGTTTTTTATGAGGGAACATTTAATTTTGTACTGGGAAACTCTAATTGGTTCCACATGGAGACACCAGCACTACACATTCGTATTTTCTAGGAGAAAGCTAGAAGAACTGCAGCAAACAAACATGATATTTCTGTTTGTATACATGACATTTTATGCACTTGCCTAAAGAAAGGACTTTGCTTTTCTCCAAAACCATTTTACTGTGATTTTCTCGGTTCATTGCATAGGAATTCCAGAACACTTTGTCCGGATATGACTGCATGAAACCGGAAATATCCGGTTTTGTTTTGGCTAACTCAATCCCAGATATTGCCACAGCCCCTATGTTTGTGTTTTCTGGATATTATCAATGGTCATTATTGTTTTGAACGTTTTAATCAGGGAGCATTTAATTTTGTACAGGGAAACAATCACTGGTTCCACATGGAGAAACCAGTTTTTGCTATTCGTGTATTCTAGGGAGAAAACTAGAGGAACTGCGGCAAACAAACATGATATCTCTGTTTGTATACATGACATTTTATGCACTTGCCTAAAGAAAGAGTTTGCTTTTCTCCAAAACCATTTTTACTATGATTTGCTTGGTATATTGCATACAAATTCCACACCACTTTGTCCGGATATGACTGCATGAAACCGGAAATATCTGGTTTTGTTTTGGCTAACTCAATCCCAGATTGCCACAGCCTCTGTGTTTGTGTTTCTGGATATTATCAATGGTCATTATTGTTTTGAACATTTATTTTTATCAGGGAGCATTTAATTTTGTACTGGGAAACACTCAGTGGTTCCACATGGAGACACCAGCTCTACACATTCGTATTTTTCTAAGCGAGAAACTAGAGGAACTGCGGCAAACAAACATGATATTTCTGTTTGTATACATGACATTTTATGCACTTGCCTAAAGAAAGGAGTTTGCTTTTCTCCAAAACCATTTTTACTATGATTTACTTGGTATATTGCATACAAATTCCACACCACCTTTCCGGATATGACTGCATGAAACCGGAAATATCCGGTTTTGTTTTGGCTAACTCAATCCCAGATATTGCCACAGCCCCTGTGTTTGTGATTTCTGGATATTATCAATGGTCATTATTGTTTTGAACGTTTTAATCAGGGAGCATTTAATTTTATACAGGGAAACAATCACTGGTTCCACATAGAGAAACCAGTTTTTCCTATTCGTGTATTCTAGGGAGAAAACTAGAGGAACTGCGGCAAACAAACATGATATTTCTGTTTGTATACATGACATTTTATGTACTTGCCTAAAGAAAGGAGTTTGCTTTTCTCCAAAACCATATTTACTATGATTTGCTTGGTCTATTGCATACAAATTCCACACCACTTTGTCCGGATATGACTGCATGAAACCGGAAATATCTGCTTTTGTTTTGGCTAACTCAATCACAATATTGCGACAGCCTCTGTGTTTGTGTTTTCTGGATATTATCAAAGGACTTTATTGTTTTGAATGTTTTTTATCAGGGAACATTTAATTTTGTACTGGGAAACTCTAATTGGTTCCACATGGAGACACCAGCTCTACACATTTTTATTTTCTAAGCAAGAAACTAGAGGAACTGCGGCAAACAAACATGATATTTCTGTTTGTATACATGACATTTTATGTACTTGCCTAAAGAAAGGAGTTTGCTTTTCTCCAAAACCATATTTACTATGATTTGCTTGGTCTATTGCATACAAATTCCACACCACTTTGTCCGGATATGACTGCATGAAACCGGAAATATCCGGTTTTGTTTTGGCTAACTCAATCCCAGATTGCCACAGCCACTGTGTTTGTGTTTTCTGGATATTATCAATGGTCATTATTGTTTTGAACATTTATTTTTATCAGGGAGCATTTAATTTTGTACTGGGAAACACTCAGTGGTTCCACATGGAGACACCAGCTCTACACAGTCGTATTTTCTAAGCGAGAAACTAGAGGAACTGCGGCAAGCAAACATGATATTTCTGTTCCTATACATGACATTTTATGCACTTGCCTAAAGAAAGGACTTTGCTTTTCTCCAAAACCATTTTTACTATGATTTGCTTGGTCTATTGCATACAAATTCCACACCACTTTGTCCGGATATGACTGCATGAAACCGGAAATATCCGGTTTTGTTTTGGTTAACTCAATCCCAGATATTGCCACAGCCTCTGTGTTTGTGTTTTCTGGATATTACCAATGGTCATTATTGTTTTGAATGTTTTTTTTAATTAGGGAGCATTTAATTTTGTACAGGGAAACAATCACTGGTTCCACATGCAGAAACCAGTTCTTCCTATTCGGGTATTCTAGGGAGAAATCTAGAGGAACGGCGGCAAACAAATATGATATTTCTGTTTGTATACATGACATTTTATGCACTTGCCTAAAGAAAGGAGTTTGCTTTTCTCCAAAACCATTTTTACTATGATTTGCTTGGTCTATTGCATACATATTCCACACCACTTTGTCCGGATATGACTGGATGGAACCGGAAATATCCGGTTTTGTTTTGGCTAACTCAATCCCAGATATTGCCACAGCCACTGTGTTTGTGTTTTCTGGATATTATCAATGGTCATTATTGTTTGGAACGTTTTTTTTTAATCAGGGAGCATTTAATTTTGTACATGGAAACAATCACTGGTTACACATGGAGACACCAGCTCTACATATTCGTATTTTCTAGCGAGAAAACTAGAGGAACTTCGGCAAGCAAACATGATATTTCTGTTTGTATACATGACATTTTATGCACTTGCCTAAAGAAAGGACTTTGCTTTTCTCCAAAACCATTTTTACTGTGAATTTCTCGGTTCATTGCATAGCAATTCCAGAACACTTTGTGCGGATATGACTGCATGAAACCGGAAATATCCGGTTTTGTTTTGGCTAACTCAATCCCAGATATTGCCACAGCCCCTGTGTTTGTGTTTTCTGGATATTATCAAAGGACTTTATTGTTTTGAAACATTTTTTTATCAGGGAACATTTAATTTTGTACTGGGAAACCCTCAGTGTTTTCACATGGAGAAACCAGCTCTAAACATTTGTAAATTATACGGAGAAAACTAGAGGAACTGCAGCAAACAAACATGATAATTCTGTTTGTATACATGACATTTTATGCACTTGTCCAAAAAAGGAGTTTGCTTTTCTCCAAAACCATTTTTACTATGATTTGCTTGGTCTATTGCATACAAATTCCACACCACTTTGTCCGGATATGACTGCATGAAACCGGAAATATCCGGTTTTGTTTTGGTTAACTCAATCCCAGATATTGCCACAGCCTCTGTGTTTGTGTTTTCTGGATATTATCAAAGGACTTTATTGTTTTGAACGTTTTTTTTATCAGGGAGCATTTAATTTTGTACAGGGAAACAATCACTGGTTCCACATGCAGAAACCAGTTCTTCCTATTCGGGTATTCTAGGGAGAAATCTAGAGGAACGGCGGCAAACAAACATGATATTTCTGTTTGTATACATGACATTTTATGCACTTGCCTGAAGAAAGGAGTTTGCTTTTCTCCAAAACCATTTTTACTATGATTTGCTTGGTCTATTGCATACATATTCCACACCACTTTGTCCGGATATGACTGGATGGAACCAGAAATATCCGGTTTTGTTTTGGCTAACTCAATCCCAGATATTGCCACAGCCACTGTGTTTGTGTTTTCTGGATATTATCAATGGTCATTATTGTTTGGAACGTTTTTTTTAATCAGGGAGCATTTAATTTTGTACAGGGAAACAATCACTGGTTCCACATGGAGACACCAGCTCTACACATTCGTATTTTCTAGCGAGAAAACTAGAGGAACTGCGGCAAGCAAACATGATATTTCTGTTTGTATACATGATATTTTATGCACTTGCCTAAAGAAAGGAGTTTGCTTTTCTCCAAAACCATTTTTACTGTGAATTTCTCGGTTCATTGCATAGCAATTCCAGAACACTTTGTCCGGATATGACTGCATGAAACCGGAAATATCCGGTTTTGTTTTGGCTAACTCAATCCCAGATATTGCCACAGCCCCTGTGTTTGTGTTTTCTGGATATTATCAAAGGACTTTATTGTTTTGAAACATTTTTTTATCAGGGAACTTTTAATTTTGTACTGGGAAACCCTCAGTGTTTTCACATGGAGAAACCAGCTCTAAATATTTGTAAATTATACGGAGAAAACTAGAGGAACTGCAGCAAACAAACATGATAATTCTGTTTGTATACATGACATTTTATGCACCTGCCTAATGAAATGACTTTGCTTTTCTCCAAAACCATTTTTACTATGATTTGCTTGGTCTATTGCATACAAATTCCACACCACTTTGTCCGGATATGACTGGATGAAAGGGGAAATATCCGCTTTTGTTTTGGCTAACTCAATCACAGATATTGCGACAGCCTCTTGTTTGTTTTTTCTGGATATTATCAAAGGACTTTATTGTTTTGAATGTTTTTTATCAGGGAACATTTAATTTTGTACTGGGAAACTCTAATTGGTTCCACATGGAGACACCAGCACTACACATTCGTATTTTCTAGGAGAAAGCTAGAAGAACTGCAGCAAACAAACATGATATTTCTGTTTGTATACATGACATTTTATGCACTTGCCTAAAGAAAGGACTTTGCTTTTCTCCAAAACCATTTTACTGTGATTTTCTCGGTTCATTGCATAGGAATTCCAGAACACTTTGTCCGGATATGACTGCATGAAACCGGAAATATCCGGTTTTGTTTTGGCTAACTCAATCCCAGATATTGCCACAGCCCCTGTGTTTGTGTTTTCTGGATATTATCAATGGTCATTATTGTTTTGAACGTTTTAATCAGGGAGCATTTAATTTTGTACAGGGAAACAATCACTGGTTCCACATGGAGAAACCAGTTCTTCCTATTCGTGTATTCTAGGGAGAAAACTAGAGGAACTGCGGCAAACAAACATGATATCTCTGTTTGTATACATGACATTTTATGCACTTGCCTAAAGAAAGGACTTTGCATTTCTCCAAAACCATTTTACTGTGATTTTCTCGGTTCATTGCATAGGAATTCCAGAACACTTTGTCCGGATATGACTGCATGAAACCGGAAATATCCGGTTTTATTTTGGCTAACCTAATCCCAGATATTGCCACAGCCCCTGTGTTTGTGTTTTCTGGATATTATCAATGGTCATTATAGTTTTGAACGTTTTAATCAGGTTCATTTAATTTTGTACAGGGAAACAATCACTGGTTCCACATGGAGAAACCAGTTCTTCCTATTCGTGTATTCTAGGAAGAAAACTAGAGGAACTGCGGCAAACAAACATGATATCTCTGTTTGTATACATGACATTTTATGCACTTGCCTAAAAAAGAGTTTGCTTTTCTCCAAAACCATTTTTACTATGATTTGCTTGGTATATTGCATACAAATTCCACACCACTTTGTCCGGATATGACTGCATGAAACCGGAAATATCTGGTTTTGTTTTGGCTAACTCAATCCCAGATTGCCACAGCCTCTGTGTTTGTGTTTTCTGGATATTATCAATGGTCATTATTGTTTTCAACATTTATTTTTATCAGGGAGCATTTAATTTTGTACTGGGAAAAACTCTGTGGTTCCACATGGAGACACCAGCTCTACACATTCGTATTTTCTAAGCGAGAAACTAGAGGAACTGCGGCAAACAA
The DNA here is from genome assembly GCF_033115175.1 of Lepus europaeus. Classification (NCBI taxonomy): domain Eukaryota; kingdom Metazoa; phylum Chordata; class Mammalia; order Lagomorpha; family Leporidae; genus Lepus; species Lepus europaeus. Next base: position 39,993,095 of record NC_084847.1, on the reverse strand, counting down.
ACATGATATTTCTGTTTGTATACATGACATTTTATGCACTTGCCTAAAGAAAGGAGTTTGCTTTTCTCCAAAACCATTTTTACTATGATTTGCTTGGTATATTGCATACAAATTCCACACCACCTTTTCCGGATATGACTGCATGAAACCGGAAATATCCGGTTTTGTTTTGGCTAACTCAATCCCAGATATTGCCACAGCCCCTGTGTTTGTGTTTTCTGGATATTATCAATGGTCATTATTGTTTTGAACGTTTTAATCAGGGAGCATTTAATTTTGTACAGGGAAACAATCACTGGTTCCACATGGAGACACCAGCTCTACACATTCGTATTTTCTAGCGAGAAAACTAGAGGAACTGCGGCAAGCAAACATGATATTTCTGTTTGTATACATGATATTTTATGCACTTGCCTAAAGAAAGGAGTTTGCTTTTCTCCAAAACCATTTTTACTGTGAATTTCTCGGTTCATTGCATAGCAATTCCAGAACACTTTGTCCGGATATGACTGCATGAAACCGGAAATATCCGGTTTTGTTTTGGCTAACTCAATCCCAGATATTGCCACAGCCCCTGTGTTTGTGTTTTCTGGATATTATCAAAGGACTTTATTGTTTTGAAACATTTTTTTATCAGGGAACATTTAATTTTGTACTGGGAAACCCTCAGTGTTTTCACATGGAGAAACCAGCTCTAAATATTTGTAAATTATACGGAGAAAACTAGAGGAACTGCAGCAAACAAACATGATAATTCTGTTTGTATACATGACATTTTATGCACCTGCCTAATGAAATGACTTTGCTTTTCTCCAAAACCATTTTTACTATGATTTGCTTGGTCTATTGCATACAAATTCCACACCACTTTGTCCGGATATGACTGGATGAAAGGGGAAATATCCGCTTTTGTTTTGGCTAACTCAATCACAGATATTGCGACAGCCTCTTGTTTGTTTTTTCTGGATATTATCAAAGGACTTTATTGTTTTGAATGTTTTTTATCAGGGAACATTTAATTTTGTACTGGGAAACTCTAATTGGTTCCACATGGAGACACCAGCACTACACATTCGTATTTTCTAGGAGAAAGCTAGAAGAACTGCAGCAAACAAACATGATATTTCTGTTTGTATACATGACATTTTATGCACTTGCCTAAAGAAAGGACTTTGCTTTTCTCCAAAACCATTTTACTGTGATTTTCTCGGTTCATTGCATAGGAATTCCAGAACACTTTGTCCGGATATGACTGCATGAAACCGGAAATATCCGGTTTTGTTTTGGCTAACTCAATCCCAGATATTGCCACAGCCCCTGTGTTTGTGTTTTCTGGATATTATCAATGGTCATTATTGTTTTGAACGTTTTAATCAGGGAGCATTTAATTTTGTACAGGGAAACAATCACTGGTTCCACATGGAGAAACCAGTTCTTCCTATTCGTGTATTCTAGGGAGAAAACTAGAGGAACTGCGGCAAACAAACATGATATCTCTGTTTGTATACATGACATTTTATGCACTTGCCTAAAGAAAGGACTTTGCATTTCTCCAAAACCATTTTACTGTGATTTTCTCGGTTCATTGCATAGGAATTCCAGAACACTTTGTCCGGATATGACTGCATGAAACCGGAAATATCCGGTTATATTTTGGCTAACCTAATCCCAGATATTGCCACAGCCCCTGTGTTTGTGTTTTCTGGATATTATCAATGGTCATTATTGTTTTCAACATTTATTTTTATCAGGGAGCATTTAATTTTGTACTGGGAAAAACTCTGTGGTTCCACATGGAGACACCAGCTCTACACATTCGTATTTTCTAAGCGAGAAACTAGAGGAACTGCGGCAAACAAACATGATATTTCTGTTTGTATACATGACATTTTATGCACTTGCCTAAAGAAAGGAGTTTGCTTTTCTCCAAAACCATTTTTACTATGATTTGCTTGGTATATTGCATACAAATTCCACACCACCTTTTCCGGATATGACTGCATGAAACCGGAAATATCCGGTTTTGTTTTGGCTAACTCAATCCCAGATATTGCCACAGCCCCTGTGTTTGTGTTTTCTGGATATTATCAATGGTCATTATTGTTTTGAACGTTTTAATCAGGGAGCATTTAATTTTGTACAGGGAAACAATCACTGGTTCCACATGGAGAAACCAGTTTTTCCTATTCGTGTATTCTAGGGAGAAAACTAGAGGAACTGCGGCAAACAAACATGATATTTCTGTTTGTATACATGACATTTTATGCACTTGCCTGAAGAAAGGAGTTTGCTTTTCTCCAAAACCATTTTTACTATGATTTGCTTGGTCTATTGCATACAAATTCCACACCACTTTGTCTGGATATGACTGCATGAAACCGGAAATATCCGGTTTTGTTTTGGCTAACTCAATCCCAGATTGCCACACCCTCTGTGTTTGTGTTTTCTGGATATTATCAATGGTCATTATTGTTTTGAATGTTTTTTTCTCAGGGAACATTCAATTTTGTACTGGGAAACCCTCAGTGGTTCCACATGGAGAAACCAGCTCTAAACATTTATAAATTATAAGGAGAATGCTAGAGGAACTGCAGCAAACAAACATGATATTTCTGTTTGTATACATGACATTTTGTGTACCTGCCTAATGAAATGACTTTGCTTTTCTCCAAAACCATATTTACTTTGATTTGCTTGGTCTATTGCATAGAAATTCCACACCACTTTGTCCGGATATGACTGCATGAAACCGGAAATATCCGCTTTTGTTTTGGCTAACTCAATCACAATATTGCGACAGCCTCTGTGTTTGTGTTTTCTGGATATTATCAAAGGACTTTATTGTTTTGAATGTTTTTTATCAGGGAACATTTAATTTTTACTGGGAAACTCTAATTGGTTCCACATGGAGACACCAGCTCTACACATTCGTATTTTCTAAGCAAGAAACTAGAGGAACTGCGGCAAACAAACATGATATTTCTGTTTGTATACATGGCATTTTATGCACTTGCCTGAAGAAAGGAGTTTGCTTTTCTCCAAAACCATTTTTACTATGATTTGCTTGGTCTATTGCATACAAATTCCACACGACTTTGTCCGGATATGACTGCATGAAACCGGAAATATCTGGTTTTGTTTTGGCTAACTCAATCCCAGATTGCCACAGCCTCTGTGTTTGTGTTTTCTGGATATTATCAATGGTCATTATTGTTTTGAATTTTTTTTTATCAGGGAACATTTAATTTTGTACTGGGAAACACTGAGTGGTTCCACATGGAGACACCAGCTCTACACATTCGTATTTTCTAAGCAAGAAACTAGAGGAACTGCGGCAAACAAACATGATATTTCTGTTTGTATACATGACATTTTATGCACTTGCCTAAAGAAAGGACTTTGCTTTTCTCCAAAACCATTTTTACTATGATTTGCTTGGTCTATTGCATACAAATTCCACACCACTTTGTCCGGATATGACTGCATGTAACCGGAAATATCCGGTTTTGTTTTGGCTAACTCAATCCCAGATATTGCCACAGCCCCTGTGTTTGGGTTTTCTGGATATTATCAATGGTCATTATTGTTTTGAATGTTTTTTTTAATAAGGGAATATTTAATTTTGTACAGGGAAACAATCACTGGTTCCACATGCAGAAACCAGTTCTTCCTATTCGGGTATTCTAATGAAAAAACTAGAGGAACTGCGGCAAACAAACATGATATTTCTGTTTGTATACATGACATTTTATGCACTTGCCTGAAGAAAGGAGTTTGCTTTTCTCCAAAACCATTTTTACTATGATTTGCTTGGTCTATTGCATACAAATTCCACACCACTTTGTCCGGATATGACTGCATGAAACCGGAAATATCCGGTTTTGTTTTGGCTAACTCAATCCCAGATTGCCACAGCCTCTGTGTTTGTGTTTTCTGGATATTATCAATGGTCATTATTGTTTTGAATTTTTTTTATCAGGGAACATTTAATTTTGTACTGGGAAACACTCAGTGGTTCCACATGGAGACACCAGCTCTACACATTCGTATTTTCTAGGAGAAAGCTAGAAGAACTGCAGCAAAAAATGATATTTCTGTTTGTATACATGACATTTTATGCACTTGTCCAACGCAAAGACTTTGCTTTTCTCCAAAACCATTTTTACTATGATTTGCTTGGTCTATTGCATAGAAATACCACACCACTTTGTCCGGATATGACTGCATGAAACCGGAAATATCTGGTTTTGTTTTGGCTAACTCAATCCCAGATTGCCACAGCCTCTGTGTTTGTGTTTTCTGGATATTATCAATGGTCATTATTGTTTTGAATTTTTTTTTATCAGGGAACATTTAATTTTGTACTGGGAAACACTGAGTGGTTCCACATGGAGACACCAGCTCTACACATTCGTATTTTCTAAGCAAGAAACTAGAGGAACTGCGGCAAACAAACATGATATTTCTGTTTGTATACATGACATTTTATGCACTTGCCTAAAGAAAGGACTTTGCTTTTCTCCAAAACCATTTTTACTATGATTTGCTTGGTCTATTGCATACAAATTCCACACCACTTTGTCCGGATATGACTGCATGAAACCGGAAATATCCGGTTTTGTTTTCGCTAACTCAATCCCAGATATTGCCACAGCCCCTGTGTTTGTGTTTTCTGGATATTATCAATGGTCATTATTGTTTTGAATGTTTTTTTTAATAAGGGAATATTTAATTTTGTACAGGGAAACAATCACTGGTTCCACATGCAGAAACCAGTTCTTCCTATTCGGGTATTCTAATGAAAAAACTAGAGGAACTGCGGCAAACAAACATGATATTTCTGTTTGTATACATGACATTTTATGCACTTGCCTGAAGAAAGGAGTTTGCTTTTCTCCAAAACCATTTTTACTATGATTTGCTTGGTCTATTGCATACAAATTCCACACCACTTTGTCCGGATATGACTGCATGAAACCGGAAATATCCGGTTTTGTTTTGGCTAACTCAATCCCAGATTGCCACAGCCTCTGTGTTTGTGTTTTCTGGATATTATCAATGGTCATTATTGTTTGGGACTTTTTTTTATCAGGGAACATTGAATTTTGTACTGGGAAACACTGAGTGGTTCCACATGGAGACACCAGCTCTACACATTCGTATTTTCTAGGAGAAAGCTAGAAGAACTGCAGCAAAAAATGATATTTCTGTGTGTATACATGACATTTTATGCACTTGTCCAACGCAAAGACTTTGCTTTTCTCCAAAACCATTTTTACTATGATTTGCTTGGTCTGTTGCATACAAATTCCACACCACTTTGTCCGGATATGACTGCATGAAACAGGAAATATCCGGTTGTCTTTTGGCTAACTCAATCCCAGATATTGCCACAGCACGTGTGTTTGGGTTTTCTGGATATTATCAATGGTCATTATTGTTTGGAACGTTTATTTTAATCATTGAGCATTTAATTTTGTACAGGGAAACAATCACTGGTTCCACATGCAGAAACCAGTTCTTCCTATTCGTGTATTCTAGGGAGAAAACTAGAGGAATTGCGGCAAACAAACATGATATTTCTGTTTGTATACATGACATTTTATGCACTTGCCTAAAGAAAGGACTTTGCTTTTCTCCAAAAGCATTTTTACTATGATTTGCTTGGTCTATTGCATACAAATTCCACACCACTTTGTCCGGATATGACTGCATGTAACCGGAAATATCCGGTTTTCTTTTGGCTAACTCAATCCCAGATTACGACAGCCTCTGTGTTTGTGTTTTCTGGATATTATCAATGGTCAATATTGTTTTGAACGTTTTTTTTTAATCAGCGAGCATTTAATTTTGTACAGGGAAACAATCACTGGATCCACATGCAGAAACCAGTTCTTCCATTTCGAGTATTCTAGGTAGAAAACGAGAGGAACTGTGGCAAACAAACATGATATTTCTGTTTGTATACATGACATTTTATGCACTTGCCTAAAGAAAGGACTTTGCTTTTCTCCAAAACCATTTTTACTAAGATTTTCTCCGTGCATTGCATAGCAATTCCACACCACTTTTTCCGGATATGACTGGATGAAAGGGGAAATATCCGCTTTTGTTTTGGCTAACTCCATCACAGATATTGCAACAGCCTCTGTGTTTGTGTTTTCTGAATATTATCAAAGGACTTTATTGTTTTGAAAGTTTTTTCAGGGAACATTTAATTTTGTACTGGGAAACTCTAATTGGTTCCACGTGGAGACACCAGCTCTACACATTCGTATTTTCTAGGAGAAAGCTAGAAGAACTGCGGCAAACAAACATGATATTTCTGTTTGTATAGATGGCATTTTATGCACTTGGCTAACGAAAAGACTTTGCTTTTCTCCACAACCATTTTTACTATGATTTGCTTGGTCTATTGCATACAAATTCCACACCACTTTGTCCAGATATGACTGCATGAAACCGGAAATATCCGGTTTTGTTTTGGCTAACTCAATCACAGATATTGCGACAGCCTCTGTGTTTGTGTTTTCTGGATATTATCAATGGTCATTATTGTTTGGAACGTTTTTTTTTTTTAATCAGGGAGCATTTAATTTTGTACTGGGAAACTCTAATTGTTTTCACATGGAGACACCAGCTCTACACATTCGTATTTTCTAGGAGAAAGCTAGAAGAACTGCGGCAAACAAACATGATATTTCTGTTTGTATAGATGGCATTTTATGCACTTGCCTAACGAAAAGACTTTGCTTTTCTCCAAAACCATTTTTACTATGATTGGCTTGGTCTATTGCATACAAATTCCACACCACTTTGTCCGGATATGACTGCATGAAACCGGAAATATCCGGTTTTGTTTTGGCTAACTCAATCCCAGATATTGCCACAGACCCTGTGTTTGTGTTTTCTGGATATTATCAATGGACTTTATTGTTTTGAGCAGTTTTTTTTAATAAGGGGGCATTTAATTTTGTATTGGGAAACAATCACTGGTTCCACATGCAGAAACCAGTTCTTCCTATTCGTGTATTCTAGGGAGAAAACCTGAGGAACTGCGCAAGCAAACATGATATTTCTGTTTCTATACATGACATTTTATGCACTTGCCTAAAGAAAGGACTTTGCTTTTCTCCAAAACCATTTTTACTATGATTTGCTTGGTCTACTGCATAGGAATTCCACAGCACTTTTTCCGGGTATGACTGGATGAAACCGGAAATATCCGGTTTTCTTTTCGCTAACTCAATCCCAGATATTGCCACAGCCACTGTGTTTGTGTTTTCTGGATATTATCAAAGGACTTTATTCTTTTGAAACTTTTTTTTATCAGGGAACATTTAATTTTGTACTGGGAAACACTCAGTGGTTCCACATGGAGAAACCAGCTCTAAACATTTGTATTTTCTACGGAGAATGCTAGAGGAACTGCAGCAAACAAACATGATATTTCTGTTTGTATACATGACATTTTATGCACCTGCCTAGTGAAATGACTTTGCTTTTCTCCAAAACCATTTTTACTGTAATTCTCTCAGTCCATTGCATACGAATTCCACACCACTTTGTCCGGATATGACTGCATGAAACCGGAAATATCGGCTTTTGTTTTGGCTAACTCAATCCCAGTTTGCCACAGCCTCTGTGTTTGTGTTTTCTGGATATTACCAATGGTCATTATTGTTTTGAAATTTTTTTTTTATCAGGGAACATTTAATTTTGTACTGGGAAACAATCACTGGTTCCACATGCAGAAACCAGTTCTTCCTATTTGTGTATTCTAGGGAGAAAACTAGAGGAACTGCGGCAAACAAACATGATATTTCTGTTTGTATAGATGGCATTTTATGCACTTGCCTAACGAAAAGACTTTGCTTTTCTCCAAAACCATTTTTACTATGATTTGCTTGGTCTATTGCATACAAATTCCACACCACTTTGTCCGGATATGACTGCATGAAACCGGAAATATCCGGTTTTGTTTTGGCTAACTGAATCCCAGATATTGCCACAGCACCTGTGTTTGTGTTTTCTGGATATTATCAATGGTCATTATTGTTTGGAACGTTTTTTTTTTTTAATCAGGGAGCATTTAATTTTGTACAGGGAAACAATCACTGGTTCCACATGCAGAAACCAGTTCTTCCTATTCGTGTATTCTAGGGAGAAAACTAGAGGAACTGCGGCACACAAACATGATATCTCTGTTTGTATACATGACATTTTATGCACTTGCCTAAAGAAAGGACTTTGCTTTTCTCCAAAACCATTTTACTATGATTTGCTTGGTCTATTGCATACAAATTCCACACCACTTTGTCCGGATATGACTGGATGAAAGGGGAAATATCCGCTTTTGTTTTGGCTAACTCAATCACAGATATTGCGACAGCCTCTGTGTTTGTGTTTTCTGGATATTATCAAAGGACTTTATTGTTTTGAATGTTTTTTATCAGGGAACATTTAATTTTGTACTGGGAAACTCTAATTGGTTCCACATGGAGACACCAGCTCTACACATTCGTATTTTCTAGGAGAAAACTAGAAGAACTGCGGCAAACAAACATGATATTTCTGTTTGTATAGATGGCATTTATGCACTTGCCTAACGAAAAGACTTTGCTTTTCTCCAAAACCATTTTTACTATGATTTGCTTGGTCTATTGCATACAAATTCCACACCGCTTTGTCCGGATATGACTGCATGAAACCGGAAATATCCGCTTTTCTTTTGGCTAACTCTATCCCAGATATTGCCACAGCCCCTGTGTTTGTGTTTTCTGGATATTATCAAAGGACTTTATTCTTTTGAAACTTTTTTTTTAATCAGGGAACATTTAATTTTGTACTGGGAAACACTCAGTGGTTCCACATGGAGAAACCAGCTCTAAACATTTGTATTTTCTACGGAGAATGCTAGAGGAACTGCAGCAAACAAACATGATATTTCTGTTTGTTTACATGACATTTTATGCACCTGCCTAATGAAATGACTTTGCTTTTCTCCAAAACCATTTTTACTGTAATTCTCTCAGTCCATTGCATACGAATTCCACACCACTTTGTCCGGATATGACTGGATGAAAGGGGAAATATCCGCTTTTGTTTTGGCTAACTCCATCACAGATATTGCAACAGCCTCTGTGTTTGTGTTTTCTGAATATTATCAAAGGACTTTATTGTTTTGAAAGTTTTTTATCAGGGAACATTTAATTTTGTACTGGGAAACTCTAATTGGTTCCACGTGGAGACACCAGCTCTACACATTCGTATTTTCTAGTAGAAAGCTAGAAGAACTGGGGCAATCAAACATGATATTTCTGTTTGTATAGATGGCATTTTATGCACTTGCCTAACGAAAAGACTTTGCTTTTCTCCAAAACCATTTTTACTATGATTTGCTTGGTCTATTGCATACAAATTCCACACCACTTTGCCCGGATATGACTGCATGAAACCGGAAATATCCGGTTTTGTTTTGGCTAACTCTATCCCAGATATTGCCACAGCCCCTGTGTTTGTGTTTTCTGGATATTATCAAAGGACTGTATTCTTTTGAAACTTTTTTTTTATCAGGGAACATTTAATTTTGTACTGGGAAACACTCAGTGGTTCCACATGGAGAAACCAGCTCTAAACATTTGTATTTTCTACGGAGAATGCTAGAGGAACTGCAGCAAACAAACATGATATTTCGGTTTGTATACATGACATTTTATGCACCTGCCTAATGAAATGACTTTGCTTTTCTCCAAAACCATTTTTACTGTAATTCTCTCAGTCCATTGCATACGAATTCCACACCACTTTGTCCGGATATGACTGCATGAAAACGGAAATATCGGCTTTTCTTTTGGCTAACTCAATCCCAGATTGCCACAGCCTCTTTGTTTGTGTTTTCTGGATATTATCAATGGTCATTATTGTTTAGGAACGTTTTTTTTTTTAATCAGGGAGCATTTAATTTTGTACTGGGAAACAATCAGTGGTTCCACATGGAGACAACAGCTCTACACATTCGTATTTTCTAAGGGAGAATCTAGAGGAACTGCGGCAAACAAACATGATATTTCTGTTTGTATACATGACATTTTATGCACTTGTCCAACGAAAAGACTTTGCTTTTCTCCAAAACCATTTTTACTATGATTTGCTTGGTGTATTGCATACAAATTCCACACCACTTTGTCCGGATATGACTGCATGAAACCTGAAATATCCGGTTGTATTTTCGATAACTCAATCCCAGATATTGCCACAGCCACTGTGTTTGCGTTTTCTGGATATTATCAATGGTCATTATTGTTTGGAACGTTTTTTTTAATCAGGGAACATTGAATTTTGTACTGGAAAAGAATCACTGGTTCCACATGCAGAAACAAGTTCTTCCTATTCTTGTATTCTAGGGAGAATACTAGAGGAACTGCGGCAAACAAACATGATATTTCTGTTTGTATACATGACATTTTATGCACTTGCCTAAAGAAAGGACTTTGCTTTTCAGAAAAGCATTTTTACTATGATTTTCTCGGTCCATTGCATAGGTATTCCACTCCACTTTTTCCGGATATGACTGCATGAAACCGGAAATAACTGGTTTAATTTTGGCTAACTCAATCCCAGATATTGCTAAAGCCCCTGTGTTTGTGCTTTGTGGATATTATCAATGGACATTATTGTTTTGAAATTTTTTTATCAGGGAACATTTAATTTTGTACTGGGAAACACTCAGTGGTTACACATGGAGAAACCAGCTCTAAACATTTGTATTTTCTACGGAGAATGCTAGGGGTACTGCAGCATACAAACATGATATTTCTGTTTGTATACATGACATTTTATGCACCTGCCTAATGAAATGACTTTGCTTTTCTCCAAAACCATTTTTACTGTAATTCTCTCAGTCCATTGCATACGAATTCCACACCACTTTGTCCGGATATGACTGGATGAAAGGGGAAATATCCTATTTTGTTTTGGCTAACTCAATCACAGATATTGCGACAGCCTCTGTGTTTGTGTTTTCTTGTTATTATCAAAGGACTTTTTTGTTTTGAATGTTTTTTATCAGGGAACATTTAATTTTGTACTGGGAAACTCTAATTGGTTCCACATGGAGACACCAGCTCCACACATTCGTATTTTCTAGGAGAAAACTAGAGGAACTGCGGCAATCAAACATGATATTTCTGTTTGTATACATGATATTTTATGCACTTACCTAAAGAAAGGACTTTGCTTTTCTTCAAAAGAATTTTTACTATGAATTTCTCGGTCCATTGCATAGGAATTCCACACTACTTTGTCCGGATTTGGCTGCATGAAACCGGAAATATCTGGTTTTGGTTTGGCTAACTCAAACGAAGATATTGCCACAGCCCCTGTGTTTGTGTTTTCTGGATATTATCAATGGTCATTATTGTTTGGAACGTTTTTTTTTAATCAGGGAGCATTTAATTTTGTACAGGGAAACAATCACTGGTTCCACATGCAGAAACCAGTTCTTCCTATTCGTGTATTCTAGGGAGAAAACTAGAGGAACTGCGGCAAACAAACAGGATATTTCTGTTTGTATACATGACATTTTATGCACTTGCCTAAAGAAAGGACTTTGCTTTTCAGAAATCCATTTTTACTATGATTTTCTCGGTCCATTGCATAGGAATTCCACTCCACTTTTTCCGGATATGACTGCATGAAACCGGAAATAACTGGTTTAATTTTGGCTAACTCAATCCCAGATATTGCTAAAGCCCCTGTGTTTGTGCTTTGTGGATATTATCAATGGACATTATTGTTTTGAAATTTTTTTATCAGGGAACGTTTAATTTTGTACTGGGAAACACTCAGTGGTTACACATGGAGAAACCAGCTCTAAACATTTGTATTTTCTACGGAGAATGCTAGGGGTACTGCAGCATACAAACATGATATTTCTGTTTGTATACATTTCATTTTATGCACCTGCCTAATGAAATGACTTTGCTTTTCTCCAAAACCATTTTTACTGTAATTCTCTCAGTCCATTGCATACGAATTCCACACCACTTTGTCCGGATATGACTGCATGAAACCGGAAATATCCGGTTTTGTTTTGGCTAACTTAATCCCAGATTGCCACACCCTCTGTGTTTGTGTTTTCTGGATATTACCAATTGTCATTATTGTTTTGAAAGTTTTTTTTTCATCAGGGAACATTTAATTGTGTTCTGGGAAATACTCAGTTGTTCCACATGGAGACACCAGCTCTACACATTCGTATTTTCTACGGAGAATGCTAGAGGAACTTCGGCAAACAAACATGATATTTCTGTTTGTATACATGACATTTTATGCACCTGCCTAAATAAAGGACTTTGCTTTTCTCCAAAACCATTTTTACTGTAATTCTCTCAGTCCATTGCATACGAATTCCACATCACTTTGTCCTTTTATGACTGGATGAAAGGGGAAATATCCGCTTTTTTTTTGGCTAACTCTATCACAGATATTGCGACAGCCTCTGTGTTTGTGTTTTCTGGATATTATCAAAGGACTTTATTGTTTTGAATGTTTTTTATCATGGAACATTTAATTTTGTACAGGGAAACTCTAATTGGTTCCACATGGAAATACCAGCTCTACACATTCGTATTTTCTAGGACAAAACTAGAGGAACTGTGGCAAACAAACATGATATTTCTGTTTGTATAGATGGCATTTTATGCACTTGCCTAAAGAAAGGACTTTGCTTTTCTCCAAAACCATTTTTACTATGATTTGCTTGGTCTATTGCATACAAATTCCACACCACTTTGTCCGGATATGACTGCATGAAACCGGAAATATCCGCTTGTCTTTTGGCTAACTCAATCCCAGATTGCCACAGCCTCTGTGTTTGTGTTTTCTGGATATTACCAATGGTCATTATTGTTTTGAAAGTTTTTTTTTTTTTCATCAGGGAACATTTAATTGTGTTCTGGGAAACACTCAGTGGTTCCACATGGAGACACCAGCTCTACACATTCGTATTTTCTACGGAGAATGCTAGAGGAACTTCGGCAAACAAACATGATATTTCTGTTTGTATACATGACATTTTATGCACTTGCCTAAAGAAAGGACTTTGCTTTTTTTCAAAAGAATTTTTACTATGATTTTCTCGGTCCATTGCATAGGAATTCCACACCACTTTGTCCGGATATGACTGCATGAAACCGGAAATATCCGGTTTTGTTTTGGCTAACTCAATCCCAGATATTGCCACAGCCCCTGTGTTTGTTTTTTCTGGATATTATCAATGGTCATTATTGTTTTGAACGTTTTTTTTTTAATCAGGGAGCATTTAATTTTGTACAGGGAAACAATCACTGGTTCCACACGCAGAAACCAGTTATTCCTATTCGTGTATTCTAGGGAGAAAACTAGAGGAACTGTGGCAAACAAACATGATATTTCTGTTTGTATACATGACATTTTATGCTCTTGCCTAAAGAAAGTACTTTGCTTTTCCCCAAAACCATTTTTACTATGATTTTCTCCATGCATTGCATTGCAATTCCACACCACTTTTTCTGGATGTGACTGGATGAAACCGGAAATATCCGGTTTTGTTTTGGCTAACTCAATCCCAGATATTGCCACAGCCCCTGTGTTTGTGTTTTCTGGATATTATCAAAGGACTTTATTGTTTGGAACTTTATTTTTTAATCAGGGAACATTTAATTTTGTACTGGGAAACACTCAGTGGTTCCACATGGAGACACCAGCTCTACACATTCGTATTTTCTAAGCGAGAAACTAGAGGGACTGCGCCAAACAAACATGATATTTCTGTTTGTATACATGACATTTTATGCACTTGCCTAAAGAAAGGACTTTGCTTTTCTCCAAAACCATTTTTACTATGATTTGCTTGGTCTATTGCATACAAATTCCACACCACTTTGTCCGGATATGACTGCATGAAACCGGAAATATCCGGTTTTGTTTTGGCTAACTCAATCCCAGATATTGCCATAGCCCCTGTGTTTGTGTTTTCTGGATATTATCAATGGTCATTATTGTTTGGAACGTTTTTTTTTAATCAGGGAGCATTTAGTTTTGTACTGGGAACAATTACTGGTTCCACATGCAGAAACCAGTTCTTCCTATTCGTGTATTCTAGGAATAAAACTAGAGGAACTGCGGCAAGCAAACATGATATTTCTGTTTGTATACATGACATTTTATGCACTTCTCTAACGAAGACTTTGCTTTTCTCCAAAACCAATTTACTATGATTTGCTTGGTCTATTGCATACAAATTCCATACCACTTTGTCCGGATATGACTGCATGAAACCGGAAATATCCGGTTTTCTTTTGGCTAACTCAATCCCAGATATTGCCAAAGCCCCTGTGTTTGAGTTTTCTGGATATTATCAATGGTCATTATTGTTTTGAATGTTTTTTTTAATCAAGGAGCATTTAATTTTGTAGAGGGAAACAATCAGAGGTTCCACATGGAGAAACCAGCTCTAAACATTTGTATTTTCTACGGAGAATGCTAGAGGAACTGCAGCAAACAAACATGATATTTCTGTTTGTATACATGACATTTTATGCACCTGCCTAATGAAATGACTTTGCTTTTCTCCAAAACCATTTTTACTGTAATTCTCTCAGTCCATTGCATATGAATTCCACACCACTTTGTCTGGATATGACTGGATGAAAGCGGAAATATCCGATTTTTTTTGGCTAACTCAATCAGAGATATTGCAACAGCCTCTATGTTTGTGTTTTCTGGATATTATCAAATGACTTTATTGTTTTGAATGTTTTTTATCATGGAACATTTAATTTTGTACAGGGAAACTCTAATTGGTTCCACATGGAGACACCAGCTCAACACATTCGTATTTTCTAGGAGAAAACTATAGGAATGCGGCAAACAAACATGATATTTCTGTTTGTATAGATGGCATTTTATGCACTTGCCTAAAGAAAGGACTTTGCTTTTCTCCAAAACCATTTTTACTATGATTTGCTTGGTCTATTGCATACAAATTCCACACCACTTTGTCCGGATATGACTGCATGAAACCGGAAATATCCGGTTTTGTTTTGGCTAACTCAATCCCAGATATTGCCACAGGCTCTGTGTTTGTGTTTTCTGGATATTATCAATGGTCACTATTGTTTGGAACTTTTTTTTTTAATCAGGGAACATTTAATTATGCACTGGGAAACACTCAGTGGTTCCACATGGAGACACCAGCTCTATACATTTGTATTTTCTACGGAGAATGCTAGAGGAACTGCAGCAAACAAACATGATATTTCTGTTTGTTTACATGACATTTTATGCACCTGCCTAATGAAATGACTTTGCTTTTCTCCAAAACCATTTTTACTGTAATTCTCTCAGTCCATTGCATACGAATTCCACACCACTTTGTCCGGATATGACTGCATGAAACCAAAAATATCCGCTTTTGTTTTGGCTAACTCAATCCCAGATATTGCGACAGTCTCTGTGTTTGTGTTTTCTGGATATTATCAAAGGACTTTATTGTTTTGAATGTTTTTTATCACGGAACATTTAATTTTGTACTGGGAAACTCTAATTGGTTCCACATGGAGACACCAGCTCTACACATTCGTATTTTCTAGGAGAAAGCTAGAAGAACTGCGGTAATCAAACATGATATTTCTGTTTGTATAGATGGCATTTTATGCACATGCCTAACGAAAAGACTTTGCTTTTCTCCAAAACCATTTTTACTATGATTTGCTTGGTCTATTGCATACAAATTCCACACCACTTTGCCTGGATATGACTGCATGAAACCAGAAATATCCGGTTTTCTTTTGGCTAACTCTATCCCAGATATTGCCACAGCCCCTGTGTTTGTGTTTTCTGGATATTATCAAAGGACTTTATTCTTTTGAAACTTTTTTTATCAGGGAACATTAAATTTTGTACTGGGAAACACTCAGTGGTTCCACATGGAGAAACCAGCTCTAAACATTTGTATTTTCTATGGAGAATGCTAGAGGAACTGCAGCAAACAAACATGATATTTCTGTTTGTATACATGACATTTTATGCACCGGCCTAATAAAATGACTTTGCTTTTCTCCAAAACCATTTTTACTGTAATTCTCTCAGTCCATTGCATACGAATTCCACACCACTTTGTCCGGATATGACTGGATGAAAGGGGAAATATCCGCTTTTGTTTTGGCTAACTCAATCACAGATATTGCCACAGCCCCAGTGTTTGTGTTTTCTGGATATTATCAAAGGACTTTATTGTTTTGAATGTTTTTTATCAGGGAACATTGAATTTTGTACTGGGAAACTCTAATTGGTTCCACATGGAGAAACCAGCTCTACACATTCGTATTTTCTAAGCGAGAAACTAGAGGAACTGCAGCAAACAAACATGATATTTCTGTTTCTATACATGACATTTTATGCACTTGTCCAACGCAAAGACTTTGCTTTTCTCCAAAACCATTTTTACTATGATTTGCTTGGTCTATTGCATACAAATTCCCCACCACTTTGTCCGGATATGACTGCATGAAACCGGAAATATCCGGTTGTGTTTTGGCTAACTCAATCCCAGATATTGCCACAGTCCCTGTGTTTGTGTTTTCTGGATATTATCAATGGTCATTATTGTTTGGGACTTTTTTTTAATCAGGGAATATTTAATTTTTTACTGGGAAACACTCAGTGGTTCCACATGGAGACACCAGCTCTACACATTCGTATTTTCTAAGCGAGAAACTAGAGGAACTGCGGCAAACAAACATGATATTTCTGTTTGTATACATGACATTTTATGCACTTGCCTAAAGAAAGGACTTTGCTTTTCTCCAAAACCATTTTTACTATGATTTGCTTGGTCTATTGCATACAAATTCCACACCACTTTGTCCGGATATGACTGCATGAAACCGGAAATATCCGGTTTTATTTTGGCTAACTCAATCCCAGATATTGCCACAGCCCCTGTGTTTGTGTTTTCTGGATATTATCAAAGGACTTTATTGTTTGGAACTTTATTTTTTAATCAGGGAACATTTAATTTTGTTCTGGGAAACACTCAGTGGTTCCACATGGAGACCCCAGCTCTACACATTCGTATTTTCTAGGAGAAAGCTAGAAGAACTGCGGCAAACAAACATGATATTTCTGTTTGTATAGATGGCATTTTATGCACTTGGCTAATGAAAAGACTTTCCTTTTCTCCAAAACCATTTTTACTATGATTTGCTTGGTATATTGCATACAAATTCCACACCACTTTGTCCGGACATGACTGCATGAAACCGGAAATATCCGGTTTTGTTTTGGCTAACTCAATCCCAGATATTGCCACAGCCCCTGTGTTTGTGTTTTCTGGATATTAACAAAGGACTTTATTCTTTTGCACATTTTTTATCAGGGAACATTTAATTTTGTACTGGGAAATACTCAGTGGTTCCACATGGAGACACCAGCTCTACACATTCGTATTTTCTAAGCGAGAAACTAGAGGAACTGCGGCAAACAAACATGATATTTCTGTTTCTATACATGACATTTTATGCACTTGCCTAAAGAAAGGACTTTGCTTTTCTCCAAAACCATTTTTACTATGATTTGCTTGGTCTATTGCAGACAAATTCCACACCACTTTGTCCGGATATGAATGCATGAAACCGGAAATATCCGGTTTTGTTTTGGCTAACTCAATCCCAGATATTGCCACAGCCCCTGTGTTTGTGTTTTCTGGATATTATCAATGGTCATTATTGTTTGGAACTTTTTTTTAATCAGGGAATATTTAATTTTTTACTGGGAAACACTCAGTGGTTCCACATGGAGACACCAGCTCTACACATTCGTATTTTCTAAGCGAGAAACTAGAGGAACTGCGGCAAACAAACATGATATTTCTGTTTGTATACATGACATTTTATGCACCTGCCTAATGAAATGACTTTGCTTTTCTCCAAAGCCATTTTTACTGTAATTCTCTCAGTCCATCGCATACGAATTCCACACCACTTTGTCCGGAAATGACTGGATGAAAGGGGAAATATCCGATTTTATTTTGGCTAACTCAATCCCAGATTGCCACAGCCTCTGTGTTTGTGTTTTCTGGATATTATCAAAGGACTTTATTGTTTTGAATGTTT
The DNA here is from genome assembly GCF_033115175.1 of Lepus europaeus. Taxonomy (NCBI): domain Eukaryota; kingdom Metazoa; phylum Chordata; class Mammalia; order Lagomorpha; family Leporidae; genus Lepus; species Lepus europaeus. The sequence goes on along the minus strand of NC_084847.1, from coordinate 39,974,937 downwards.
TTTATCAGGGAACATTTAATTTTGTACTGGGAAACACTCAGTGGTTCCACATGGAGAAACCAGCTCTAAACATTTGTATTTTCTGGGAAGAAATCTAGAGGAACTGCGGCAAACAAACATGATATTTCTGTTTGTATACATGACATTTTATGCACCTGCCTAATGAAATGACTTTGCTTTTCTCCAAAACCAATTTTACTGTAATTCTCTCAGTCCAATGCATACGAATTCCACACCACTTTGTCCGGATATGACTGGATGAAAGGGGAAATATCCACTTTTGTTTTGGCTAACTCAATCCCAGATATTGCGACAGCCTCTGTGTTTGTGTTTTCTGGATATTATCAAAGGACTTTATTGTTTTGAATGTTTTTATCAGGGAACTTTTAATTTTGTACTGGGAAACTCTAATTGGTTCCACATGGAGACACCAGCTGTACACATTCGTATTTCTAGGAGAAAGCTAGAAGAACTGCGGCAAACAAACATGATATTTCTGTTTGTATAGATGGCATTTATGCACTTGCCTAACGAAAAGACTTTGCTTTTCTCCAAAACCATTTTTACTATGATTTGCTTGGTCTATTGCATACAAATTCCACACCACTTTGTCCGGATATGACTGCATGAAACCGGAAATATCCGCTTTTCTTTTGGCTAACTCTATCCCAGATATTGCCACAGCCCCTGTGTTTGTGTTTTCTGGATATTATCAAAGGACTTTATTCTTTTGAAACTTTTTTTTTAATCAGGGAACATTTAATTTTGTACTGGGAAACACTCAGTGGTTCCACATGGAGAAACCAGCTCTAAACATTTGTATTTTCTACGGAGAATGCTAGAGGAACTGCAGCAAACAAACATGATATTTCTGTTTGTTTACATGACATTTTATGCACCTGCCTAATGAAATGACTTTGCTTTTCTCCAAAACCATTTTTACTGTAATTCTCTCAGTCCATTGCATACGAATTCCACACCACTTTGTCCGGATATGACTGGATGAAAGGGGAAATATCCGCTTTTGTTTTGGCTAACTCCATCACAGATATTGCAACAGCCTCTGTGTTTGTGTTTTCTGAATATTATCAAAGGACTTTATTGTTTTGAAAGTTTTTTATCAGGGAACATTTAATTTTGTACTGGGAAACTCTAATTGGTTCCACGTGGAGACACCAGCTCTACACATTCGTATTTTCTAGTAGAAAGCTAGAAGAACTGGGGCAATCAAACATGATATTTCTGTTTGTATACATGACATTTTATGCACCTGCCTAATGAAATGACTTTGCTTTTCTCCAAAACCATTTTTACTGTAATTCTCTCAGTCCATTGCATATGAATTCCACACCACTTTGTCTGGATATGACTGGATGAAAGGGGAAATATCCGCTTTTTTTTGGCTAACTCAATCAGAGATATTGCAACAGCCTCTATGTTTGTGTTTACTGGATATTATCAAATGACTTTATTGTTTTGAATGTTTTTTATCATGGAACATTTAATTTTGTACAGGGAAACTCTAATTGGTTCCACATGGAGACACCAGCTCAACACATTCGTATTTTCTAGGAGAAAACTAGAGGAATGCGGCAAACAAACATGATATTTCTGTTTGTATAGATGGCATTTTATGCACTTGCCTAAAGAAAGGACTTTGCTTTTCTCCAAAACCATTTTTACTATGATTTGCTTGGTCTATTGCATACAAATTCCACACCACTTTGTCCGGATATGACTGCATGAAACCGGAAATATCCGGTTTTGTTTTGGCTAACTCAATCCCAGATATTGCCACAGGCTCTGTGTTTGTGTTTTCTGGATATTATCAATGGTCACTATTGTTTGGAACTTTTTTTTTTTAATCAGGGAACATTTAATTTTGTACTGGGAAACACTCAGTGGTTCCACATGGAGACACCAGCTCTATACATTTGTATTTTCTACGGAGAATGCTAGAGGAACTGCAGCAAACAAACATGATATTTCTGTTTGTTTACATGACATTTTATGCACCTGCCTAATGAAATGACTTTGCTTTTCTCCAAAACCATTTTTACTGTAATTCTCTCAGTCCATTGCATACGAATTCCACACCACTTTGTCCGGATATGACTGCATGAAACCAAAAATATCCGCTTTTGTTTTGGCTAACTCAATCCCAGATATTGCGACAGCCTCTGTGTTTGTGTTTTCTGGATATTATCAAAGGACTTTATTGTTTTGAATGTTTTTTATCACGGAACATTTAATTTTGTACTGGGAAACTCTAATTGGTTCCACATGGAGACACCAGCTCTACACATTCGTATTTTCTAGGAGAAAGCTAGAAGAACTGCGGTAATCAAACATGATATTTCTGTTTGTATAGATGGCATTTTATGCACATGCCTAACGAAAAGACTTTGCTTTTCTCCAAAACCATTTTTACTATGATTTGCTTGGTCTATTGCATACAAATTCCACACCACTTTGCCTGGATATGACTGCATGAAACCAGAAATCTCCGGTTTTCTTTTGGCTAACTCTATCCCAGATATTGCCACAGCCCCTGTGTTTGTGTTTTCTGGATATTATCAAAGGACTTTATTCTTTTGAAACTTTTTTTTATCAGGGAACATTAAATTTTGTACTGGGAAACACTCAGTGGTTCCACATGGAGAAACCAGCTCTAAACATTTGTATTTTCTATGGAGAATGCTAGAGGAACTGCAGCAAACAAACATGATATTTCTGTTTGTATACATGACATTTTATGCACCGGCCTAATAAAATGACTTTGCTTTTCTCCAAAACCATTTTTACTGTAATTCTCTCAGTCCATTGCATACGAATTCCACACCACTTTGTCCGGATATGACTGGATGAAAGGGGAAATATCCGCTTTTGTTTTGGCTAACTCAATCACAGATATTGCCACAGCCCCAGTGTTTGTGTTTTCTGGATATTATCAAAGGACTTTATTGTTTTGAATGTTTTTTATCAGGGAACATTTAATTTTGTACTGGGAAACTCTAATTGGTTCCACATGGAGAAACCAGCTCTACACATTCGTATTTTCTAAGCGAGAAACTAGAGGAACTGCAGCAAACAAACATGATATTTCTGTTTCTATACATGACATTTTATGCACTTGTCCAACGCAAAGACTTTGCTTTTCTCCAAAACCATTTTTACTATGATTTGCTTGGTCTATTGCATACAAATTCCCCACCACTTTGTCCGGATATGACTGCATGAAACCGGAAATATCCGGTTGTGTTTTGGCTAACTCAATCCCAGATATTGCCACAGTCCCTGTGTTTGTGTTTTCTGGATATTATCAATGGTCATTATTGTTTGGGACTTTTTTTTAATCAGGGAATATTTAATTTTTTACTGGGAAACACTCAGTGGTTCCACATGGAGACACCAGCTCTACACATTCGTATTTTCTAAGCGAGAAACTAGAGGAACTGCGGCAAACAAACATGATATTTCTGTTTGTATACATGACATTTTATGCACTTGCCTAAAGAAAGGACTTTGCTTTTCTCCAAAACCATTTTTACTATGATTTGCTTGGTCTATTGCATACAAATTCCACACCACTTTGTCCGGATATGACTGCATGAAACCGGAAATATCCGGTTTTATTTTGGCTAACTCAATCCCAGATATTGCCACAGCCCCTATGTTTGTGTTTTCTGGATATTATCAAAGGACTTTATTGTTTGGAACTTTATTTTTTAATCAGGGAACATTTAATTTTGTTCTGGGAAACACTCAGTGGTTCCACATGGAGACACCAGCTCTACACATTCGTATTTTCTAGGAGAAAGCTAGAAGAACTGCGGCAAAGAAACATGATATTTCTGTTTGTATAGATGGCATTTTATGCACTTGGCTAATGAAAAGACTTTCCTTTTCTCCAAAACCATTTTTACTATGATTTGCTTGGTATATTGCATACAAATTCCACACCACTTTGTCCGGACATGACTGCATGAAACCGGAAATATCCGGTTTTGTTTTGGCTAACTCAATCCCAGATATTGCCACAGCCCCTGTGTTTGTGTTTTCTGGATATTATCAAAGGACTTTATTCTTTTGCACATTTTTTATCAGGGAACATTTAATTTTGTACTGGGAAATACTCAGTGGTTCCACATGCAGACACCAGCTCTACACATTCGTATTTTCTAAGCGAGAAACTAGAGGAACTGCGGCAAACAAACATGATATTTCTGTTTCTATACATGACATTTTATGCACTTGCCTAAAGAAAGGACTTTGCTTTTCTCCAAAACCATTTTTACTATGATTTGCTTGGTCTATTGCAGACAAATTCCACACCACTTTGTCCGGATATGACTGCATGAAACCGGAAATATCCGGTTTTCTTTTGGCTAACTCTATCCTAGATATTGCCACAGCACCTCTGTTTGTGTTTTCTGGATATTATCAAAGGACTTTATTCTTTTGAACCTTTTTTTTATCAGGGAACATTTAATTTTGTACTGGGAAACACTCAGTGGTTCCACATGGAGAAACCAACTCTAAACTTTTGTATTTTCTATGAAGAATGCTAGAGGAACTGCAGCAAACAAACATGATATTTCTGTTTGTATACATGATATTTTATGCACCTGCCTAATGAAATGACTTTGCTTTTCTCCAAAACCATTTTTACTATGATTTGCTTGGTCTATTGCATACAAATTCCACACCACTTTGTCCGGATATGACTGCATGAAACCGGAAATATCCGCTTGTCTTTTGGCTAACTCAATCCCAGATTGCCACAGCCTCTGTGTTTGTTTTTTCTCGATATTATCAAAGGACTTTATTCTTTTGCACATTTTTTATCAGGGAACATTTAATTTTGTACTGGGAAATACTCAGTGGTTCCACATGCAGACACCAGCTCTACACATTCGTATTTTCTAAGCGAGAAACTAGAGGAAGTGCGGCAAACAAACATGATATTTCTGTTTCTATACATGACATTTTATGCACTTGCCTAAAGAAAGGACTTTGCTTTTCTCCAAAACCATTTTTACTATGATTTGCTTGGTCTATTGCAGAAAAATTCCACACCACTTTGTCCGGATATGAATGCATGAATCCGGAAATATCCGGTTTTCTTTTGGCTAACTCAATCCCAGATATTGCCACAGCCCCTGTGTTTGTGTTTTCTGGATGTTATCAACGGTCATTATTGTTTGGAACTTTTTTTTAATCAGGGAATATTTAATTTTTTACTGGGAAACACTCAGTGGTTCCACATGGAGACACCAGCTCTACACATTCGTATTTTCTAAGCGAGAAACTAGAGGAACTGCGGCAAACAAACATGATATTTCTGTTTTTATACATGACATTTTATGCACCTGCCTAATGAAATGACTTTGCTTTTCTCCAAAACCATTTTTACTGTAATTCTCTCAGTCCATTGCATAGCAATTCCAAACCACTTTGTCCGGATATGACTGGTTGAAAGGGGAAATATCCGCTTTTGTTTTGGCTAACTCAATCAGAGATATTGCGACAGCCTCTGTGTTTGTGTTTTCTGGATATTATCAAAGGACTTTATTGTTTTGAATGTTTTTTATTAGGGAACATTTAATTTTGTACTGGGAAACACTCAGTGGTTCCACATGGAGAAACCAGCTCTAAACATTTGTATTTTCTGGGTAGAAATCTAGAGGAACTGCGGCAAACAAACATGATATTTCTGTTTGTATACATGACATTTTATGCACCTGCCTAATGAAATGACTTTGCTTTTCTCCAAAACCAATTTTACTGTAATTCTCTCAGTCCAATGCATACGAATTCCACACCACTTTGTCCGGATATGACTGGATGAAAGGGGAAATATCCACTTTTGTTTTGGCTAACTCAATCCCAGATATTGCGACAGCCTCTGTGTTTGTGTTTTCTGGATATTGTCAAAGGACTTTATTGTTTTGAATGTTTTTATCAGGGAACTTTTAATTTTGTACTGGGAAACTCTAATTGGTTCCACATGGAGACACCAGCTCTACACATTCGTATTTTCTAGGAGAAAGCTAGAAGAACTGCGGCAAACAAACATGATATTTCTGTTTGTATAGATGGCATTTTATGCACTTGCCTAACGAAAAGACTTTGCTTTTCTCCAAAACCATTTTTACTATGATTTGCTTGGTCTATTGCATACAAATTCCACACCACTTTGTCCGGATATGACTGCCTGAAACCGGAAATATCCGATTTTATTTTGGCTAACTCTATCCCAGATATTGCCACAGCCCCTGTGTTTGTGTTTTCTGGATATTATCAAAGGACTTTATTCTTTTGAAACTTTTTTTTCAGCAGGGAACATTTAATTTTATACTGGGAAACCCTCAGTGGTTCCACATGGAGAAACCAGCTCTAAACATTTGTATTTTCTACGGAGAATGCTAGAGGAACTGCAGCAAACAAACAGGATATTTCTGTTTGTTTACATGACATTTTATGCAGTTGCATAAGGAAAGGACTTTGCTTTTCTCCAAAACCATTTTTACTATGATTTGCTTGGTCTATTGCATACAAATTCCACACCACTTTGTCCGGATATGACTGCATGAAACTGGAAATATCCGGTTTTGTTTTGGCTAACTCAATCCCAGATTGCCACAGCCTCTGTGTTTGTGTTTTCTGGATATTACCAATGGTCATTATTGTTTTGAAAGTTTTTTTTTTTCATCAGGGAACATTTAATTTTGTTCTGGGAAACACTCAGTGGTTCCACATGGAGAAACCAGCTCTAAACATTTGTATTTTCTACGGAGAATGCTAGAGGAACTGTAGCAAACAAACATGATATTTCTGTTTGTATACATGACATTTTATGCACCTGCCTAATGAAATGACTTTGCTTTTCTCCAAAACCATTTTTACTGTAATTCTCTCAGTCCATTGCATACGAATTCCACACCACTTTGTCCGGATATGACTGGATGAAAGGGGAAATATCCGATTTTGTTTTGGCTATCTCAATCACAGATATTGCGACAGCCTCTGTGTTTGTGTTTTCTGGATATTATCAAAGGACTTTATTGTTTTGAATGTTTTTTATCAGGGAACATTTAATTTTGTACTGGGAAACTCTAATTGGTTCCACATGGAGACACCAGCTCTACACATTCGTATTTTCTAGGAGAAAGCTAGAAGAACTGCGGCAAACAAACATGATATTTCTGTTTGTATAGATGGCATTTATGCACTTGCCTATCGAAAAGACTTTGTTTTTCTCCAAAACCATTTTTACTATGATTTGCTTGGTCTATTGCATACAAATTCCACACCACTTTGTCCGGATATGACTGCATGAAACCGGAAATATCCGCTTGTCTTTTGGCTAACTCAATCCCAGATTGCCACAGCCTCTGTGTTTGTGTTTTCTGGATATTATCAATGGTCATTATTGTTTTGCACTTTTTTTTTATCAGGGAACATTTAATTTTGTACTGGGAAATACTCAGTGGTTCCACATGCAGACACCAGCTCTACACATTCGTATTTTCTAAGCGAGAAACTAGAGGAACTGCGGCAAACAAACATGATATTTCTGTTTGTATACATGACATTTTATGCACTTGCCTAAAGAAAGGACTTTGCTTTTCTCCAAAACCATTTTTACTATGATTTGCTTGGTCTATTGCAGACAAATTCCACACCACTTTGTCCGGATATGAATGCATGAAACCGGAAATATCCGGTTTTCTTTTGGCTAACTCAATCCCAGATATTGCCACAGCCCCTGTGTTTGTGTTTTCTGGATGTTATCAATGGTCATTATTGTTTGGAACTTTTTTTTAATCAGGGAATATTTAATTTTTTACTGGGAAACACTCAGTGGTTCCACATGGAGACACCAGCTCTACACATTCGTATTTTCTAAGCGAGAAACTAGAGGAACTGCGGCAAACAAACATGATATTTCTGTTTTTATACATGACATTTTATGCACCTGCCTAATGAAATGACTTTGCTTTTCTCCAAAACCATTTTTACTGTAATTCTCTCAGTCCATTGCATAGCAATTCCAAACCACTTTGTCCGGATATGACTGGATGAAAGGGGAAATATCCGCTTTTGTTTTGGCTAACTCAATCAGAGATATTGCGACAGCCTCTGTTTTTGTGTTTTCTGGATATTATCAAAGGACTTTATTGTTTTGAATGTTTTTTATTAGGGAACATTTAATTTTGTACTGGGAAACACTCAGTGGTTCCACATGGAGAAACCAGCTCTAAACATTTGTATTTTCTGGGGAGAAATCTAGAGGAACTGCGGCAAACAAACATGATATTTCTGTTTGTATACATGACATTTTATGCACTTGTACAACGAAAAGACTTTGCTTTTCTCCAAAACCATTTTTACTATGATTTGCTTGGTCTATTGCATACAAATTCCACACCACTTTGTTCGGATATGACTGCAGGAAACCGGAAATATCCGGTTTTGTTTTGGCTAACTCAATCCCAGATTGCCACAGCCTCTGTGTTTGTGTTTTCTGGATATTATCAAAGGACTTTATTGTTTTGAATGTTTTTTATCAGGGAACATTTAATTTTGTACTGGGAAACACTCAGTGGTTCCACATGGAGACTCCAGCTCTACACATTCGTATTTTCTAAGCGAGAAACTAGAGGAACTGCGGCAAACAAACATGATATTTCTGTTTGTATACATGACATTTTATGCACCTGCCTAATGAAATGACTTTGCTTTTCTCCAAAACCAATTTTACTGTAATTCTCTCAGTCCAATGCATACGAATTCCACACCACTTTGTCCGGATATGACTGGATGAAAGGGGAAATATCCACTTTTGTTTTGGCTAACTCAATCCCAGATATTGCGACAGCCTCTGTGTTTGTGTTTTCTGGATATTGTCAAAGGACTTTATTGTTTTGAATGTTTTTATCAGGGAACTTTTAATTTTGTACTGGGAAACTCTAATTGGTTCCACATGGAGACACCAGCTCTACACATTCGTATTTTCTAGGAGAAAGCTAGAAGAACTGCGGCAAACAAACATGATATTTCTGTTTGTATAGATGGCATTTTATGCACTTGCCTAACGAAAAGACTTTGCTTTTCTCCAAAACCATTTTTACTATGATTTGCTTGGTCTATTGCATACAAATTCCACACCACTTTGTCCGGATATGACTGCCTGAAACCGGAAATATCCGATTTTATTTTGGCTAACTCTATCCCAGATATTGCCACAGCCCCTGTGTTTGTGTTTTCTGGATATTATCAAAGGACTTTATTCTTTTGAAACTTTTTTTTCAGCAGGGAACATTTAATTTTATACTGGGAAACCCTCAGTGGTTCCACATGGAGAAACCAGCTCTAAACATTTGTATTTTCTACGGAGAATGCTAGAGGAACTGCAGCAAACAAACAGGATATTTCTGTTTGTTTACATGACATTTTATGCAGTTGCATAAGGAAAGGACTTTGCTTTTCTCCAAAACCATTTTTACTATGATTTGCTTGGTCTATTGCATACAAATTCCACACCACTTTGTCCGGATATGACTGCATGAAACTGGAAATATCCGGTTTTGTTTTGGCTAACTCAATCCCAGATTGCCACAGCCTCTGTGTTTGTGTTTTCTGGATATTACCAATGGTCATTATTGTTTTGAAAGTTTTTTTTTTTTAATCAGGGAACATTTAATTTTGTTCTGGGAAACACTCAGTGGTTCCACATGGAGAAACCAGCTCTAAACATTTGTATTTTCTAGGGAGAATGCTAGAGGAACTGTAGCAAACAAACATGATATTTCTGTTTGTATACATGACATTTTATGCACCTGCCTAATGAAATGACTTTGCTTTTCTCCAAAACCATTTTTACTGTAATTCTCTCAGTCCATTGCATACGAATTCCACACCACTTTGTCCGGATATGACTGGATGAAAGGGGAAATATCCGATTTTGTTTTGGCTATCTCAATCACAGATATTGCGACAGCCTCTGTGTTTGTGTTTTCTGGATATTATCAAAGGACTTTATTGTTTTGAATGTTTTTTATCAGGGAACATTTAATTTTGTACTGGGAAACTCTAATTGGTTCCACATGGAGACACCAGCTCTACACATTCGTATTTTCTAGGAGAAAGCTAGAAGAACTGCGGCAAACAAACATGATATTTCTGTTTGTATAGATGGCATTTATGCACTTGCCTATCGAAAAGACTTTGTTTTTCTCCAAAACCATTTTTACTATGATTTGCTTGGTCTATTGCATACAAATTCCACACCACTTTGTCCGGATATGACTGCATGAAACCGGAAATATCCGCTTGTCTTTTGGCTAACTCAATCCCAGATTGCCACAGCCTCTGTGTTTGTGTTTTCTGGATATTATCAATGGTCATTATTGTTTTGCACTTTTTTTTTATCAGGGAACATTTAATTTTGTACTGGGAAATACTCAGTGGTTCCACATGCAGACACCAGCTCTACACATTCGTATTTTCTAAGCGAGAAACTAGAGGAACGGCGGCAAACAAACATGATATTTCTGTTTGTATACATGACATTTTATGCACTTGCCTAAAGAAAGGACTTTGCTTTTCTCCAAAACCATTTTTACTATGATTTGCTTGGTCTATTGCAGACAAATTCCACACCACTTTGTCCGGATATGAATGCATGAAACCGGAAATATCCGGTTTTCTTTTGGCTAACTCAATCCCAGATATTGCCACAGCCCCTGTGTTTGTGTTTTCTGGATGTTATCAATGGTCATTATTGTTTGGAACTTTTTTTTAATCAGGGAATATTTAATTTTTTACTGGGAAACACTCAGTGGTTCCACATGGAGACACCAGCTCTACACATTCGTATTTTCTAAGCGAGAAACTAGAGGAACTGCGGCAAACAAACATGATATTTCTGTTTTTATACATGACATTTTATGCACCTGCCTAATGAAATGACTTTGCTTTTCTCCAAAACCATTTTTACTGTAATTCTCTCAGTCCATTGCATAGCAATTCCAAACCACTTTGTCCGGATATGACTGGATGAAAGGGGAAATATCCGCTTTTGTTTTGGCTAACTCAATCAGAGATATTGCGACAGCCTCTGTTTTTGTGTTTTCTGGATATTATCAAAGGACTTTATTGTTTTGAATGTTTTTTATTAGGGAACATTTAATTTTGTACTGGGAAACACTCAGTGGTTCCACATGGAGAAACCAGCTCTAAACATTTGTATTTTCTGGGGAGAAATCTAGAGGAACTGCGGCAAACAAACATGATATTTCTGTTTGTATACATGACATTTTATGCACTTGTCCAACGAAAAGACTTTGCTTTTCTCCAAAACCATTTTTACTATGATTTGCTTGGTCTATTGCATACAAATTCCACACCACTTTGTCCGGATATGACTGCAGGAAACCGGAAATATCCGGTTTTGTTTTGGCTAACTCAATCCCAGATTGCCACAGCCTCTGTGTTTGTGTTTTCTGGATATTATCAAAGGACTTTATTGTTTTGAATGTTTTTTATCAGGGAACATTTAATTTTGTACTGGGAAACACTCAGTGGTTCCACATGGAGACTCCAGCTCTACACATTCGTATTTTCTAAGCGAGAAACTAGAGGAACTGCGGCAAACAAACATGATATTTCTGTTTGTATACATGACATTTTATGCAGCTGCCTAAAGAAAGGACTTTGCTTTTCTCCAAAACCATTTTTACTATGATTTGCTTTGTCTATTTCATACAAATTCCACTCCACTTTGTCCGGATATGACTGCATGAAACCAGAAATATCCGGTTTTGTTTTGGCTAACTCAATCCCAGATATTGCCGCAACCCCTGTGTTTGTGTTTTCTGGATATTATCAATGGTCATTATGGTTTTGAACGTTTTTTTTATTCAGGGAGCATTTAATTTTGTACAGGGAAACAATATGTAGTTCCATATGGAGAAACCAGTTCTTCCTATTCGTGTATTCTGGGGCGAAAACTAGAAGAACTGCGACAAACAAACATGATATCTGTGTTTGTATACATGACATTTTATGCACTTGCCTAAAGAAATGACTTTGCTTTTCTCCAAAACCATTTTACTGTGATTTGCTTGGTCTATTGTATATAAATTCCACACCACTTTGTCCGGATATGACTGGATGAAAGGGGAAATATCCGCTTTTTTTTTGCTAACTCAATCACAGATATTGCGACAGCCTCTGTGTTTGTGTTTTCTGGATATTATCAATGGTCATTATGGTTTTGAACGTTTTTTTTATTCAGGGAGCATTTAATTTTGTACAGGGAAACAATATGTAGTTCCATATGGAGAAACCAGTTCTTCCTATTCGTGTATTCTGGGGCGAAAACTAGAGGAACTGCGGCAAACAAACATGATATTTCTGTTTGTATACATGACATTTTATGCACTTGCCTAAAGAAAGGAGTTTGCTTTTCTCCAAAACCATTTTTACTATGATTTGCTTGGTCTATTGCATACAAATTCCACACCACTTTGTCCGGATATGACTGCATGAAACCGGAAATATCCGGTTTTGTTTTGGCTAACTCAATCCCAGATTGCCACAGCCACTGTGTTTGTGTTTTCTGGATATTATCAATGGTCATTATTGTTTTGAACATTTATTTTTATCAGGGAGCATTTAATTTTGTACTGGGAAACACTCAGTGGTTCCACATGGAGACACCAGCTCTACACATTCTTATTTTCTAAGCGAGAAACTAGAGGAACTGCGGCAAACAAACATGATATTTCTGTTTGTATACATGACATTTTATGCACTTGTCCAACGAAAAGACTTTGCTTTTCTCCAAAACCATTTTTACTATGATTTGCTTGGTCTATTGCATACAAATTCCACACCACTTTGTCCGGATATGACTGCATGAAACCGGAAATATCCGGTTTTGTTTTGGCTAACTCAATCCCAGATATTGCCACAGCACCTGTGTTTGTGTTTTCTGGATATTATCAATGGTCATTATTGTTTTGAACGTTTTAATCAGGGAGCATTTAATTTTTTACAGGGAAACAATCACTGGTTCCACATGGAGAAACAAGTTTTTCCTATTCGTGTATTCTAGGGAGAAAACTAGAGGAACTGCGGCAAACAAACATGATATCTCTGTTTGTATACATGACATTTTATGCACTTGCCTAAAGAAAGGACTTTGCTTTTCTCCAAAACCATTTTACTATGATTTGCTTGGTCTATTGCATATAAATTCCACACCACTTTGTCCGGATATGACTGGATGAAAGGGGAAATATCCGCTTTTGTTTTGGCTAACTCAATCCCAGATATTGCCACAGCCTCTGTGTTTGTGTTTTCTGGATATTATCAAAGGACTTTATTGTTTTGAATGTTTTTTATCAGGGAACATTTAATTTTGTACTGGGAAACTCTAATTGGTTCCACATGGAGACATCAGCTCTACACATTCTTATTTTCTAGGAGAAAGCAAGAAGAACTGCTGCAAACAAACATGATATTTCTGTTTGTATACATGACATTTTATGCACTTGCCTAAAGAAAGGACTTTGCTTTTCTCCAAAACCATTTTTACTATGATTTGCTTGGTCTATTACATACAAATTCCACACCACTTTGTCCGGATATGACTGCATGAAACCGGAAATATCTGGTTTTGTTTTGGCTAACTCAATCCCAGATATTGCCACAGCCCCTGTGTTTGTGTTTTCTGGATATTATCAATGGTCATTATTGTTTTGAATGTTTTTTTTTAATCAGGGAGCATTTAATTTTGTACAGGGAAACAATCACTGGTTCCACATGCAGAAACCTGTTCTTCCTATTCGGGTATTCTCGGGAGAAATCTATAGGAACGGCGGCAAACAAACATGATATTTCTGTTTGTATACATGACATTTTATGCACTTGCCTGAAGAAAGGAGTTTGCTTTTCTCCAAAACCATTTTTACTATGATTTGCTTGGTCTATTGCATACAAATTCCACACCACTTTGTCCGGATATGACTGCATGAAACCGGAAATATCCGGTTTTGTTTTGGCTAACTCAATCCCAGATTGCCACAGCCTCTGTGTTTGTGTTTTCTGGATATTATAAATGGTCATTATTGTTTTGAAAGTTTTTTTTATCAGGGAACATTTAATTTTGTACAGGGAAACAATCACTGGATCCACATGCAGAAACCAGTTCTTCCTATTCAGGTATTCTAGGGAGAAAACTAGAGGAACTGCGGCAGGCAAACATGATATTATTGTTTGTATACATGACATTTTATGCACTTGCCTAAATAAGGACTTTGCTTTTCTCCAAAACCATTTTTACTGTGATTTTCTCCGTTCATTGCATAGCAATTCCAGAACACTTTGTCCGGATATGACTGCATGAAACCGGAAATATCCGGTTTTCTTTTGGCTAACTCAATCCCAGATATTGCCACAGCCCCTGTGTTTGTGTTTTCTGGATATTATCAAAGGAGTTTATTGTTTTGAAACATTTTTTTATCAGGGAACATTTAATTTTGTACTGGGAAACCCTCAGTGGTTCCACATGGAGAAACCAGCTCTAAACATTTGTAAATTATACGGAGAATGCTAGAGGAACTGCAGCAAGCAAACATGATATTTCTGTTTTGGTACATGACATTTTATGTACTTGCCTAAAGAAAGGAGTTTGCTTTTCTCCAAAACCATATTTACTATGATTTGCTTGGTCTATTGCATACAAATTCCACACCACTTTGTCCGGATATGACTGCATGAAACCAGAAATATCCGGTTTTTTTTTGGCTAACTCAATCCCAGATTGCCACAGCCTCTGTGTTTGTGTTTTCTGGATATTATCAATGGTCATTATTGTTTTGAACATTTATTTTTATCAGGGAGCATTTAATTTTGTACTGGGAAACACTCAGTGGTTCCACATGGAGACTCCAGCTCTACACATTCGTATTTTCTAAGCGAGAAACTAGAGGAACTGCGGCAAACAAACATGATATTTCTGTTTGTATACATGACATTTTATGCACTTGCCTAAAGAAAGGACTTTGCTTTTCTCCAAAACCATTTTTACTGTGATTTTCTCAGTTCATTGCATAGGAACTCCAGAACACTTTGTCCGGATATGACTGCATGAAACCGGAAATATCCGGTTTTGTTTTGGCTAACTCAATCCCAGATATTGCCACAGCCCCTGTGTTTGTGTTTTCTGGATATTATCAAAGGACTTTATTGTTTTGAAACATTTTTTTTATCAGGGAACATTAAATTTTGCACTGGGAAACACTCAGTGGTTCCACATGGAGACACCAGCTCTACACATTCGTATTTTCTAAGCGAGAAACTAGAGGAACTGCGGCAAACAAACATGATATTTCTGTTTGTATACATGACATTTTATTCACCTGCCTAAAGAAATGACTTTGCTTTTCTCCAAAACCATTTTTACTATGATTTGCTTGGTCTATTGCATACAAATTCCACACCACTTTGTCCGGATATGACTGCATGAAACCGGAAATATCCGGTTTTGTTTTGGCTAACTCAATCCCAGATTGCCACAGCCTCTGTGTTTGTGTTTTCTGGATATTATCAATGGTCATTATTGTTTTGAACGTTTTTTTTTTATCAGGGAGCATTGAATTTTTTACTGGGAAACAATCACTGGATCCACATGCAGAAACCAGTTCTTCCTATTCGGGTATTCTAGGGAGAAATTTAGAGGAACGGCGGCAAACAAACATGATATTTCTGTTTGTATACATGACATTTTATGCACTTGCCTGAAGAAACGAGTTTGCTTTTCTCCAAAACCATTTTTACTATGATTTGCTTGGTCTATTGCATACAAATTCCACACCACTTTGTCCGGATATGACTGCATGAAACCGGAAATATCCGGTTTTGTTTTGGCTAACTCAATCCCAGATTGCCACACCCTCTGTGTTTGTGTTTTCTGGATATTATCAATGGTCATTATTGTTTTGAATTTTTTTTATCAGGGAACATTTAATTTTGTACTGGGAAACACTCAGTGGTTCCACATGGAGACTCCAGCTCTACACATTCGTATTTTCTAAGCGAGAAACTAGAGGAACTGCGGCAAACAAACATGATATTTCTGTTTGTATACATGACATTTTATGCACTTGCCTAAAGAAAGGAGTTTGCTTTTCTCCAAAACCATTTTTACTATTATTTGGTTGGTCTATTTCATACAAATTCCACACCACTTTGTCCGGATATGACTGCATGAAACCGGAAATATCCGGTTTTCTTATGGCTAACTCAATCCCAGATATTGCCGCAGCCCCTGTGTTTGTGTTTTCTGGATATTATCAATGGTCATTATGGTTTTGAACGTTTTTTTTTAATCAGGGAGCATTTAATTTTGTACAGGGAAACAATCAGTAGTTCCACATGGAGAAACCAGTTCTTCCTATTCGTGTATTCTGTGGCGAAATCTAGAGGAACTGCGGCAAACAAACATGATATCTCCGTTTGTATACATGACATTTTATGCACTTGCCTAAAGAAAGGACTTTGCTTTTCTCCAAAACCATTTTACTTTGATTTGCTTGGTCTATTGTATATAAATTCCACACCACTTTGTCCGGATATGACTGGATGAAAGGGGAAATATCCGCTTTTTTTTGGCTAACTCAATCACAGATATTGCGACAGCCTCTGTGTTTGTGTTTTCTGGATATTATCAAAGGACTTTATTGTTTTGAATGTTTTTTTGTCAGGGAACATTTAATTTTGTACTGGGAAACTCTAATAGGTTCCACATGGAGACACCAGCTCTACACATTCGTATTTTCTAGGAGAAAGCTAGAAGAACTGCGGCAAACAAACATGATATATATGTTTGTATACATGACATTTTATGCACTTGCCTAAAGAAAGGAGTTTGCTTTTCTCCAAAACCATTTTTACTATGA
Source organism: Lepus europaeus (assembly GCF_033115175.1). NCBI lineage: Eukaryota > Metazoa > Chordata > Mammalia > Lagomorpha > Leporidae > Lepus > Lepus europaeus. The sequence goes on along the minus strand of NC_084847.1, from coordinate 39,957,964 downwards.
TTTGCTTGGTCTATTGCATACAAATTGCACACCACTTTGTCCGGATATGACTGCATGAAACCGGAAATATCCGGTTTTGTTTTGGCTAACTCAATCCCAGATATTGCCATAGCCCCTGTGTTTGTGTTTTCTGGATATTATCAATGGTCATTATTGTTTTGAATGTTTTTTTTTTTAATCAGGGAGCATTTAATTTTGTACAGGGAAAACAATCACTGGTTCCACATGCAGAAACTAGTTCTTCCTATTCGTGTATTCTAGGGAGAAAACTAGAGGAATTGCGGGAAACAAACATGATATTTCTGTTTGTATACATGACATTTTATGCACTTGCCTAAAGAAATGAGTATGCTTTTCTCCAAAACCATTTTTACTATGATTTGCTTGGTCTATTGCATACAAATTCCACACCACTTTGTCCGGATATGACTGCATGAAACCGGAAATATCCGGTTTTCTTTTGGCTAACTCAATCCCAGATTGCCACAGCCTCTGTGTTTGTGTTTTCTGGATATTATCAATGGTCATTATTGTTTTGAATTTTTTTTATCAGGGAACATTTAATTTTGTACTGGGGAATACTCAGTGGTTCAACATGGAGACACCAGCTCTACACATTCGTATTTTCTAAGCGAGAAACTAGAGGAACTGCGGCAAACAAACATGATATTTCTGTTTGTATACATGACATTTTATGCACTTGCCTAAAGAAAGGAGTTTGCTTTTCTCCAAAACCATTTTACTATGATTTGCTTGGTCTATTGCATACAAATTCCACACAACTTTGTCCGGATATGATTGGATGAAAGGGGAAATATCCGCTTTTGTTTTGGCTAACTCAATCGGAGATATTGCGACAGCCTCTGTGTTTGTGTTTTCTGGATATTATCAAAGGACTTTATTGTTTTGAATGTTTTTTATCAGGAAACATTTAATTTTGTACTGGGAAACTCTAATTGTTTCCACATGGAGACACCAGCTCTACACATTCGTATTTTCTAGGAGATAGCTAGAAGAACTGCGGCAAACAAACATGATATTTCTGTATGTATACATGACATTTTATGCACTTGCCTAAAGAAAGGAGTTTGCTTTTCTCCAAAACCATTTTTACTATGATTTGCTTGGTCTATTGCATACAAATTCCACACCACTTTGTCCGGATATGACTGGATGAAAGGGGAAATATCCGCTTTTGTTTGGCTAACTCAATCACAGATATTGCGACAGCGTCTGTGTTTCTGTTTTCTGGATATTATCAAAGGACTTTATTGTTTTGAATGTTTTTTATCAGGGAACATTTAATTTTGTACTGGGAAACTCTAATTGGTTCCACAAGGAGACACCAGCTCTACACATTCATATTTTCTAGGAGAAAGCTAGAAGAACTGCGGCAAACAAACATGATATTTCTGTTTGTATACATGACAATTTATGCACTTGCCAAAAGAAAGGAGTTTGCTTTTCTCCAAAACCATTTTTACTATGATTTGCTTGGTCTATTGCATACAAATTCCACAGCACTTTGTCCGGATATGACTGCATGAAACCGGAAATATCCGGTTTTGTTTTGGCTAACTCAATCCCAGATATTGCCACAGCCCCTGCGTTTGTATTTTCTGGATATTATCAATGGTCTTTATTGTTTGGAACGTTTTTTTTTTAATCAGGGAGCATTTAATTTTGTACTGGGAAACAATCACTGGTTCCACATGCAGAAACCAGTTCTTCCTATTCGGGTATTCTAGGGAGAAATCTAGAGGAACGACGGCAAATAAACATGATATTTCTGTTTGTATACATGACATTTTATGCACTTGCCTGAAGAAAGGAGTTTGCTTTTCTCCAAAACCGTTTTTACTATGATTTGCTTGGTCTATTGCATACAAATTCCACACCACTTTGTCTGGATATGACTGCATGAAACCGGAAATATCCGGTTTTGTTTTGGCTAACTCAATCCCAGATTGCCACAGCCTCTGTGTTTGTGTTTTCTGGATATTACCAATGGTCATTATTGTTTTGAACGTTTTTTTTAATCAGGGAGCATTTAATTTTGTACAGGGAAACAATCACTGGTTCCACATGCAGAAACCAGTTCTTCCTATTTGTGTATTCTATGGAGAAAACTAGAGGAATTGCGGGAAACAAACATGATATTTCTGTTTGTATACATGACATTTTATGCACTTGCCTAAAGAAAGGAGTTTGCTTTTCTCCAAAACCATTTTTACTATGATTTGCTTGGTCTATTGCATACAAATTCCACACCACTTTGTCCGGATATGACTGCATGAAACCGGAAATATCCGGTTTTGTTTTGGCTAACTCAATCCCAGATATTGCCACAGCCTCTGTGTTTGTGTTTTCTGGATATTTTCAATGATAATTATTGTTTTGAAAGCTTTTTTTTTTTATCAGGGAATATTTAATTTTGTAGTGGGAAACTCTAATTGGTTCCACATGGGACACCAGCTCTACGCATACGTATTTTCTAAGCGAGAAACTAGAGGAACTGCGGCAAACAAACATGATATTTCTGTTTGTATACATGACATTTTATGCACTTGCCTAAAGAAAGGACTTTGCTTTTCTCCAAAACCATTTTTACTATGATTTGCTTGGTCTATTGCATACAAATTCCTCACCACTTTGTCCGGATATGACTGCATGAAACCGGAAATATCCGGTTTTCTTTTGGCTAACTCAATCCCAGATTGCCACAGCCTCTGTGTTTGTGTTTTCTGGATATTACCAATGGTCATTATTGTTTGGAACGTTTTTTTTTAATCAGGGAGCATTTAATTTTGTACAGGGAAACAATCACTGGTTCCACATGCAGAAACCAGTTCTTCCTATTCGTGTATTCTTGGGAGAAAACTAGAGGAACTGCGGCAAGCAAACATGATATTTCTGTTTGTATACATGACATTTTATGCACTTGCCTAAAGAAAGGAGTTTGCTTTTCTCCAAAAGCATTATTACTATGATTTGCTTGGTGTATTGCATACAAATTCCACACCACTTTGTCCGGATATGACTGGATGAAAGGGGAAATATCCGCTTTTGTTTTGGCTAACTCAATCCCAGATATTGCGACAGCCTCTGTGTTTGTGTTTTCTGGATATTATCAAAGGACTTTATTGTTTTGAATGTTTTTTATCAGGGAACATTTAATTTTGTACTGGGAAACCCTCAGTGGTTCCACATGGAGAAACCAGCTCTAAACATTTGTAATTTATACGGAGAATGCTAGAGGAACTGCAGCAAACAAACATGATAATTCTGTTTGTATACATGACATTTTATGCACCTGCCTGATGAAATGACTTTGCTTTTCTCCAAAACCATTTTTACTATGATTTGCTTGGTCTATTGCATACAAATTCCACACCACTTTGTCCGGATATGACTGGATGAAAGGGGAAATATCCGCTTTTGTTTTGGCTAACTCAATCACAGATATTGCGACAGCCTCTGTGTTTGTGTTTTCTGGATATTATCAAAGGACTTTATTGTTTTGAATGTTTTTTATCAGGGAACATTTAATTTTGTACTGGGAAACACTCAGTGGTTCCACATGGAGACACCAGCTCTACACATTCGTATTTTCTAGGAGAAAGCTAGAAGAACTGCGGCAAACAAACATGATATTTCTGTTTGTATACATGACATTTTATGCACTTGCCTAAAGAAAGGAGTTTGCTTTTCTCCAAAACCATTTTTACTATGATTTGCTTGGTCTATTGCATACAAATTCCACACCACTTTGTCCGGATATGACTGCATGAACCCGGAAATATCCGGTTTTGTTTTGGCTAACTCAATCCCAGATATTGCCACAGCCCCTGTGCTTGTGTTTTCTGGATATTATCAAAGGACTTTATTGTTTTGAATGTTTTTTATCAGGGAACATTTAATTTTGTACTGGGAAACTCTAATTGGTTCCACATGGAGACACCAGCTCTACACATTCGTATTTTCTAGGAGAAAGCTAGAAGAACTGCGGCAAACAACATGATATTTCTGTTTGTATACATGACATTTTATGCACTTGCTAAAAAAGTAGTTTGCTTTTCTCCAAAACCATTTTTACTATGATTTGCTTGGTGTATTGCATACAAATTCCACACCACTTTGTCCGAATATGACTGCATGAAACCGGAAATATCCGGTTTTGTTTTGGCTAACTCAATCCCAGATTGCCACAGCCTCTGTGTTTGAGTTTTCTGGATATTACCAATGGTCATTATTGTTTTGAATGTTTTTTTTTTTAATCAGTGAGCATTTAATTTTGTACAGGGAAACAATCACTGGTTCCACATGCAGAAACCAGTTCTTCCTATTCGTGTATTCTAGGGAGAAAACTAGAGGAATTGCGGGAAACAAACATGATATTTCTGTTTGTATACATGACATTTTATGCACTTGCCTAAAGAAATGAGTATGCTTTTCTCCAAAACCATTTTTACTATGATTTGCTTGGTCTATTGCATACAAATTCCACACCACTTTGTCCGGATATGACTGCATGAAACCGGAAATATCCGGTTTTGTTTTGGCTAACTCAATCCCAGATATTGCCACAGCCCCTGTGTTTGTGTTTTCTGGATATTATCAAAGGACTTTATTGTTTTGAAACATTTTTTTAATCAGGGAATATTTAATTTTGTACTGGGAAACCCTCAGTGTTTCCACATGGAGAAACCAGCTCTAAACATTTGTAAATTATACGGAGAATGCTAGAGGAACTGCAGCAAACAAACATGATAATTCTGTTTGTATACATGACATTTTATGCACCTGCCTAATGAAATGTCTTTGCTTTTCTCCAAAACCATTTGTACTATGATTTGCTTGGTCTATTGCATACAAATTCCACACCACTTTGTCCGGATATGACTGCATGAAACCGGAAATATCCGGTTTTGTTTTGGCTAACTCAATCCCAGATTGCCACAGCCTCTGTGTTTGTGTTTTCTGGATATTATCAATGGTCATTATTGTTTTGAATTTTTTTTTTATCAGGGAACATTTAATTTTGTACTGGGAAACACTCAGTGGTTCCACATGGAGACACCAGCTCTACACATTCGTATTTTTTAAGCGAGAAACTAGAGGAACGGCAGCAAACAACATGATATTTCTGTTTGTATACATGACATTTTATGCACTTGCCTTAAGAAATGACTTTGCTTTTCTCCAAAACCATTTTTACTATGATTTGCTTGGTCTATTGCATACAAATTCCACACCACTTTGTCCGGATATGACTGCATGAAACCGGAAATATCCGGTTTTGTTTTGGCTAACTCAATCCCAGATATTGCCACAGCCTCTGTGTTTTTGTTTTCTGGATATTATCAATGGTCATTATTGTTTTGAACGTTTTTTTTAATCAGGGAGCATTTAATTTTGTACAGGGAAACAATCACTGGTTCCACATGCATGAAACCAGTTCTTCCTATTCGTGTATTCTTGGGAGAAAACTAGAGGAACTGCGGCAAACAAACATGATATTTCTGTTTGTATACATGACATTTTATGCACTTGCCTAAAGAAAGGACTTTGCTTTTCTCCAAAACCATTTCTACTATGATTTTCTTGGTCCATTGCATAGGAAATCCACACCACTTTGCCCGGATATGACTGCATGAAACCAGAAATATCCGGTTTTCTTTTGGCTAACTCAATCCCAGATATTGCCACAGCCCCTGTGTTTGTGTTTTCTGGATATTATCAATGATCATTATTGTTTTGAAAGTTTTTTTTTATCAGGGAACATTTAATTTTGTACTGGGAAACTCTAATTGGTTCCACATGGAGACACCAGCTCTACACATTCGTACTTTCTAAGCGAGAAATCTAGAAGAACTGCGGCAAACAAACATGATATTTCTGTTTGTATACATGTCATTTTATGCACTTGTCCAACGAAAAGACTTTGCTTTTCTCCAAAACCATTTTTACTATGATTTGCTTGGTCTATTGCATACAAATTCCACACCACTTTGTCCGGATATGACTGCATGAAACCGGAAATATCCGGTTTTCTTTTGGCTAACTCAATCCCAGATTGCCACAGCCTCTGTGTTTGTGTTTTCTGGATATTACCAATGGTCATTATTGTTTTGAATGTTTTTTTTTATTCAGTGAGCATTTAATTTTGTACAGGGAAACAATCACTGGTTCCACATGCAGAAACCAGTTCTTCCTATTCGTGTATTCTAGGGAGAAAACTAGAGGAATTGCGGGAAACAAACATGATATTTCTGTTTGTATACATGTCATTTTATGCACTTGCCTAAAGAAAGGACTTTGCTTTTCTCCAAAAGCATTTTTACTATGATTTGCTTGGTCTATTGCATACAAATTCCACACCACTTTGTCCGGATATGACTGCATGAAACCGGAAATATCCGGTTTTCTTTTGGCTAACTCAATCCCAGATTGCCACAGCCTCTGTGTTTGTGTTTTCTGGATATTATCAAAGATCATAATTGTTCTGAAAGTTTTTTTTTTATCAGGGAACATTTAATTTTGTACTGGGAAACTCTAATTGGTTCCACATGGAGACACCAGCTCTACGCATACGTATTTTCTAAGCGAGAAACTAGAGGAACTGCGGCAAACAAACATGATATTTCTGTTTGTATACATGACATTTTATGCACTTGCCTAAAGAAAGGAGTTTGCTTTTCTCCAAAACCATTTTTACTATGATTTGCTTGGTCTATTGCATACAAATTCCACACCACTTTGTCCGGATATGACTGCATGAAACCGGAAATATCCGCTTTTGTTTTGGCTAACTCAATCCCAGCTATTGCCATAGCCCCTGTGTTTGTGTTTTCTGGATATTATCAAAGGAATTTATTGTTTTGAAACATTTTTTTTATCAGGGATAATTTAATTTTGTACTGGGAAACCCTCAGTGGTTCCACATGGAGAAACCAGCTCTAAACATTTGTAATTTATACGGAGAATGCTAGAGGAACTGCAGCAAAAAAACATGATATTTCTGTTTGTATACATGACATTTTATGCACCTGCCTAATGAAATGACTTTGCTTTTCTCCAAAACCATTTTACTATGATTTGCTTGGTCTATTGCATACAAATTCCACACCACTTTGTCCCGATATGACTGGATGAAAGGGGAAATATCCGCTTTTGTTTTGGCTATCTCAATCACAGATATTGCGATAGCCTCTGTGTTTTTGTTTTCTGGATATTATCAAAGGACTTTATTGTTTTGAATGTTTTTTATCAGGGAACATTTAATTTTGTACTGGGAAACTCTAATTGGTTCCACATGGAGACACCAGCTCTACACATTCGTATTTTCTAGGAGAAAGCTAGAAGAACTGCGGCAAACAAACATGATATTTCTATTTGTATACATGACATTTTATGCACTTGTCCAACGAAAAGACTTTGCTTTTCTCCAAAACCATTTTTACTATGATTTGCTTGGTCTATTGCATACAAATTCCACAGCACTTTGTCCGGATATGACTGCATGAAACCGGAAATATCCGGTTTTGTTTTGGCTAACTCAATCCCAGATTGCCACAGCCTCTGTGTTTGTGTTTTCTGGATATTACCAATGGTCATTATTGTTTTGAATGTTTTTCTAATCAGGGAGCATTTAATTTTGTACAGGGAAGCAATCACTGGTTCCACATGCAGAAACCAGTTCTTCCTATTCGTGTATTCTAGGGAGAAAACTAGAGGAACTGCGGGAAACAAACATGATATTTCTGTTTGTATACATGACATTTTATGCACTTGCCTAAAGAAAGGAGTTTGCTTTTCGGCAAAACCATTTTTACTATGATTTACTTGGTCACTTGCATACAAATTCCACACCGCTTTGTCCGGATATGACTGCATGAAACCGGAAATATCCGGTTTTCTTTTGGCTAACTCAATCCCAGATTGCCACAGCTTCTGTGTTTGTGTTTTCTGGATATTATCAATGATCATTATTGTTTGGAACGTTTTTTTTTAATCAGGGAGCATTTAATTTTGTACAGGGAAAGAATCACTGGTTCCACATGGAGAAACCAGCTCCAAACATTTGTAATTTCTAAGCGAGAAACTAGAGGAACTGCGGCAAACAAACCTGATATTTCTGTTTGTATACATGACATTTTATGCACTTGCCTGAAGAAAGGAGTTTGCTTTTCTCCAAAACCGTTTTTACTATGATTTGCTTGGTCTATTGCATACAAATTCCACACCACTTTGTCCGGATATGACTGCATGAAACCGGAAATATCCGGTTTTGTTTTGGCTAACTCAATCCCAGATTGCCACAGCCTCTGTGTTTGTGTTTTCTGGATATTATCAATGGTCATTATTGTTTTGAATTTTTTTTTTATCAGGGAACATTTAATTTTGTACTGGGAAACACTCAGTGGTTCCACATGGAGACACCAGCTCTACACATTCGTATTTTTTAAGCGAGAAACTAGAGGAACGGCGGCAAACAACATGATATTTCTGTTTGTATACATGACATTTTATGCACTTGCCTTAAGAAATGACTTTGCTTTTCTCCAAAACCATTTTTACTATGATTTGCTTGGTCTATTGCATACAAATTCCACACCACTTTGTCCGGATATGACTGCATGAAACCGGAAATATCCGGTTTTTTTTGGCTAACTCAATCCCAGATATTGCCACAGCCTCTGTGTTTTTGTTTTCTGGATATTATCAATGGTCATTATTGTTTTGAACGTTTTTTTTAATCAGGGAGCATTTAATTTTGTACAGGGAAACAATCACTGGTTCCACATGCATGAAACCAGTTCTTCCTATTCGTGTATTCTTGGGAGAAAACTAGAGGAACTGCGGCAAACAAACATGATATTTCTGTTTGTATACATGACATTTTATGCACTTGCCTAAAGAAAGGACTTTGCTTTTCTCCAAAACCATTTCTACTATGAGTTTCTTGGTCCATTGCATAGGAATTCCACACCACTTTGCCCGGATATGACTGCATGAAACCAGAAATATCCGGTTTTCTTTTGGCTAACTCAATCCCAGATATTGCCACAGCCCCTGTGTTTGTGTTTTCTGGATATTATCAATGGTCATTATTGTTTTGAAAGTTTTTTTTATCAGGGAACATTTAATTTTGTACTGGGAAACTCTAATTGGTTCCACATGGAGACACCAGCTCTACACATTCGTACTTTCTAAGCGAGAAATCTAGAAGAACTGCGGCAAACAAACATGATATTTCTGTTTGTATACAGTCATTTTATGCACTTGTCCAACGAAAAGACTTTGCTTTTCTCCAAAACCATTTTTACTATGATTTGCTTGGTCTATTGCATACAAATTCCACACCACTTTGTCCGGATATGACTGCATGAAACCGGAAATATCCGGTTTTCTTTTGGCTAACTCAATCCCAGATTGCCACAGCCTCTGTTTTGTGTTTTCTGGATATTACCAATGGTCATTATTGTTTTGAATGTTTTTTTTTTTATTCAGTGAGCATTTAATTTTGTACAGGGAAACAATCACTGGTTCCACATGCAGAAACCAGTTCTTCCTATTCGTGTATTCTAGGGAGAAACTAGAGGAATTGCGGGAAACAAACATGATATTTCTGTTTGTATACATGTCATTTTATGCACTTGCCTAAAGAAAGGACTTTGCTTTTCTCCAAAAGCATTTTTACTATGATTTGCTTGGTCTATTGCATACAAATTCCACACCACTTTGTCCGGATATGACTGCATGAAACCGGAAATATCCGGTTTTCTTTTGGCTAACTCAATCCCAGATTGCCACAGCCTCTGTGTTTGTGTTTTCTGGATATTATCAAAGATCATAATTGTTCTGAAAGTTTTTTTTTTATCAGGGAACATTTAATTTTGTACTGGGAAACTCTAATTGGTTCCACATGGAGACACCAGCTCTACGCATACGTATTTTCTAAGCGAGAAACTAGAGGAACTGCGGCAAACAAACATGATATTTCTGTTTGTATACATGACATTTTATGCACTTGCCTAAAGAAAGGAGTTTGCTTTTCTCCAAAACCATTTTTACTATGATTTGCTTGGTCTATTGCATACAAATTCCACACCACTTTGTCCGGATATGACTGCATGAAACCGGAAATATCCGCTTTTGTTTTGGCTAACTCAATCCCAGCTATTGCCATAGCCCCTGTGTTTGTGTTTTCTGGATATTATCAAAGGAATTTATTGTTTTGAAACATTTTTTTTATCAGGGATAATTTAATTTTGTACTGGGAAACCCTCAGTGGTTCCACATGGAGAAACCAGCTCTAAACATTTGTAATTTATACGGAGAATGCTAGAGGAACTGCAGCAAAAAAACATGATATTTCTGTTTGTATACATGACATTTTATGCACCTGCCTAATGAAATGACTTTGCTTTTCTCCAAAACTATTTTTACTATGATTTGCTTGGTCTATTGCATACAAATTCCACACCACTTTGTCCCGATATGACTGGATGAAAGGGGAAATATCCGCTTTTGTTTTGGCTATCTCAATCACAGATATTGCGATAGCCTCTGTGTTTTTGTTTTCTGGATATTATCAAAGGACTTTATTGTTTTGAATGTTTTTTATCAGGGAACATTTAATTTTGTACTGGGAAACTCTAATTGGTTCCACATGGAGACACCAGCTCTACACATTCGTATTTTCTAGGAGAAAGCTAGAAGAACTGCGGCAAACAAACATGATATTTCTATTTGTATACATGACATTTTATGCACTTGTCCAACGAAAAGACTTTGCTTTTCTCCAAAACCATTTTTACTATGATTTGCTTGGTCTATTGCATACAAATTCCACAGCACTTTGTCCGGATATGACTGCATGAAACCGGAAATATCCGGTTTTGTTTTGGCTAACTCAATCCCAGATTGCCACAGCCTCTGTGTTTGTGTTTTCTGGATATTACCAATGGTCATTATTGTTTTGAATGTTTTTCTAATCAGGGAGCATTTAATTTTGTACAGGGAAGCAATCACTGGTTCCACATGCAGAAACCAGTTCTTCCTATTCGTGTATTCTAGGGAGAAAACTAGAGGAACTGCGGGAAACAAACATGATATTTCTGTTTGTATACATGACATTTTATGCACTTGCCTAAAGAAAGGAGTTTGCTTTTCGGCAAAACCATTTTTACTATGATTTACTTGGTCACTTGCATACAAATTCCACACCGCTTTGTCCGGATATGACTGCATGAAACCGGAAATATCCGGTTTTCTTTTGGCTAACTCAATCCCAGATTGCCACAGCCTCTGTGTTTGTGTTTTCTGGATATTATCAATGATCATTATTGTTTGGAACGTTTTTTTTTAATCAGGGAGCATTTAATTTTGTACAGGGAAAGAATCACTGGTTCCACATGGAGAAACCAGCTCCAAACATTTGTAATTTCTAAGCGAGAAACTAGAGGAACTGCGGCAAACAAACCTGATATTTCTGTTTGTATACATGACATTTTATGCAATGCCTAAAGAAAGGAGTTTGCTTTTCTCCAAAACCATTTTTAGTATGAATTGCTAGGTCTATTGCATACAAATTCCACACCACTTTGTCCGGATATGATTGCATGAAACCGAAAATATCCGGTTTTGTTTTGGCTAACTCAATCCCAGATTGCCAAAGCCTCTGGTTTGTGTTTTCTGGATATTATCAATGATCATTATTGTTTTGAAAGTTTTTTTTTTATCAGGGAACATTTAATTTTGTACTGGAAAACACTCAGTGGTTCCACATGGAGACACCAGCTCTACGCATACGTATTTTCTAAGCGAGAAACTAGAGGAACTGCGGCAAACAAACATGATATTTCTGTTTGTATACATGACATTTTATGCACTTGCCTAAAGAAAGGAGTTTGCTTTTATCCAAAACAATTTTTACTATGATTTGCTTGGTCTATTGCATACAAATTCCACACCACTTTGTCCGAATATGACTGCATGAAACCGGAAATATCCGGTTTTGTTTTGGCTAACTCAATCCCAGATTGCCACAGCCTCTGGTTTGTGTTTTCTGGATATTATCAATGATCATTATTGTTTTGAAAGTTTTTTTTTTTTAATCAGGGAACATTTAATTTTGTACTGGAAAACACTCAGTGGTTCCACATGGAGACACCAGCTCTACGCATACGTATTTTCTAAGCGAGAAACCAGAGGAACTGCGGCAAACAAACATGATATTTCTGTTTGTATACATGCCATTTTATGCACTTGCCTAAAGAAAGGACTTTGCTTTTCTCCAAACCATTTTACTATGATTTGCTTGGTCTATTGCATACAAATTCCACACCACTTTGTCCGGATATGACTGGATGAAAGTGGAAATATCCGGTTTTGTTTTGGCTAACTCAATCCCAGATATTGCCATAGCCCCTGTGTTTGTGTGTTCTGGATATTATCAAAGGACTTTATTGTTTTGAATGTTTTTTTTCAGGGAACATTTAATTTTGTACTGGGAAACTCTAATTGGTTCCACATGGAGACACCAGCTCTACACATTCGTATTTTCTAGGAGAAAGCTAGAAGAACTGCAGCAAACAAACATGATATTTCTATTTGTATACATGACATTTTATGCACTTGTCCAACGAAAAGACTTTGCTTTTCTCCAAAACCATTTCTCTATGATTTGCTTGGTCTATTGCATACAAATTCCACACCACTTTGTCCGGATATGACTGCATGAAACCGGAAATATCCGGTTTTGTTTTGGCTAACTCAATCGCAGATTGCCACAGCCTCTGTGTTTGTGTTTTCTGGATATTATCAATGGTCATTATTCTTTTGAATTTTTTTTAATCAGGGAGCATTTAATTTTGTACAGGGAAACAATCACTGGTTCCACATGCAGAAACCAGTTCATCCTATTCGTGTATTCTAGGGAGAAAACTAGAGGAACTGCGGCAAGCAAACATGATATTTCTGTTTGTATACATGAAATTTTATGCACTTGCCTAAAGAAAGGAGTTTGCTTTTCTCCAAAACCATTTTTACTATGATTTGCTTGGTCTATGGCATACAAATTCCACACCACTTTGTCCGGATATGACTGCATGAAACCGGAAATATCCGGTTTTCTTTTGGCTAACTCAATCTAAGATATTGCCACAGCCCTGTGTTTGTGTTTTCTGGATATTATCAATGGTCATTATTGTTTGGAACGTTTTTTTTTAATCAGGGAGCATTTAATTTTGTACAGGGAAACAATCACTGGTTCCACATGCAGAAACCAGTTCTTCCTATTCGTGTATTCTTGGGAGAAAACTAGAGGAACTGCGGCAAGCAAACATGATATTTCTGTTTGTATACATGACATTTTATGCAGTTGCATAAAGAAAGGACTTTGCTTTTCTCCAAAACCATTTTTACTATGATTTGCTTGGTCTATTGCATACCAATTCCACTGCACTTTGTCCGGATATGACTGCATGAAACCGGAAATATCCGGTTTTCTTTTGGCTAACTCTATCCCAGATATTGCCACAGCCCCTGTGTTTGTGTTTTCTGGATATTATCAAAGGACTTTATTGTTTTGAAACATTTTTTTTTATCAGGGAACATTTAATTTTGTACTGGGAAACACTCAGTGGTTCCACATGGAGAAACCAGCTCTAAACATTTGTAAATTATACGGAGAATGCTAGAGGAACTGCAGCAAACAAACATGATAATTCTGTTTGTATACATGACATTTTATGCACCTGCCTAATGAAATGTCTTTGCTTTTCTCCAAAACCATTTGTACTATGATTTGCTTGGTCTATTGCATACAAATTGCACACCACTTTGTCCGGATATGACTGGATGAAAGGGGAAATATCCGCTTTTGTTTTGGCTAACTCAATCACAGATATTGCGACAGCGTCTGTGTTTCTGTTTTCTGGATATTATCAAAGGACTTTATTGTTTTGAATGTTTTTTATCAGGGAACATTTAATTTTGTACTGGGAAACTCTAATTGGTTCCACATGGAGACACCAGCTCTACACATTCGTATTTTCTAGGAGAAAGCTAGAAGAACTGCGGCAAACAAACATGATATTTCTGTTTGTATACATGACATTTTATGCACTTGCCTAAAGAAAGGAGTTTGCTTTTCTCCAAAACCATTTTTACTATGATTTGCTTGGTCTATTGCATACAAATTCCACACCACTTTGTCCGGATATGACTGCATGAAACCGGAAATATCCGGTTTTGTTTTCGCTAACTCAATCCCAGATATTGCCACAGCCTCTGTGTTTGTGTTTTCTGGATATTATCAATGGTCATTATTGTTTTGAACGTTTTTTTTTAATCAGGGAGCATTTAATTTTGTACAGGGAAACAATCACTGGTTCCACATGCAAAAACCAGTTCTTCCTATTCGTGTATTCTGGGGAGAAAACTAGAGGAACTGCGGCAAACAAACATGATATATCTGTTTGTATACAAGATATTTTATGCACTTGCCTAAAGAAATGACTTTGCTTTTCTCCAAAACCATTTTACTATGATTTGCTTGGTCTATTGCATACAAATTCCACACCACTTTCTCCGGATATGACTGCATGAAACCGGAAATATCCGCTTTTGTTTTGGCTAACTCAATCACAGATATTGCGACAGCCTCTGTGTTTGTTTTTTCTGGATATTATCAAAGGACTTTATTGTTTTGAATGTTTTTTATCAGGGAACATTTAATTTTGTACTGGGAAACTCTAATTGGTTCCACATGGAGACACCAGCTCTACACATTCGTATTTTCTAGGAGAAAGCTAGAAGAACTGCGGCAAAAAAACATGATATTTCTGTTGTATACATGACATTTTATGCATTTGTCCAACGAAAAGACTTTGCTTATCTCCAAAACCATTTTTACTATGATTTGCTTGGTCTATTGCATACAAATTCCACACCACTTTGTCCGGATATGACTGCATGAAACCGGAAATATCCGGTTTTGTTTTAGCTAACTCAATCCCAGATTGCCACAGCCTCTGTGTTTGTGTTTTCTGGATATTACCAATGGTCATTATTGTTTTGAAAGTTTTTTTTTTCATCAGGGAACATTTAATTTTGCACAGGGAAACAATCACTGGTTCCACATGCAGAAACCAGTTCTTCCTATTCGTGTATTCTAGGGAAAAAACTAGAGGAACTGCGGCAAACAAACATGATATCTCTGTTTGTATACATGACATTTTATGCACTTGCCTAAAGAAAGGACTTTGCTTTTCTCCAAATCCATTTTGCTATGATTTGCTTGGTCTATTGCATACAAATTCCACACCACTTTGTCCGGATATGACTGGATGAAAGGGGAAATATCCGGTTTTGTTTTGGCTAACTCAATCCCAGATTGCCACAGCCTCTGGTTTGTGTTTTCTGGATATTATCAATGATCATTATTGTTTTGAAAGTTTTTTTTTTAATCAGGGAACATTTAATTTTGTACTGGAAAACACTCAGTGGTTCCACATGGAGACACCAGCTCTACGCATACGTATTTTCTAAGCGAGAAACTAGAGGAACTGCGGCAAACAAACATGATATTTCTGTTTGTATACATGCCATTTTATGCACTTGCCTAAAGAAAGGACTTTGCTTTTCTCCAAACCATTTTACTATGATTTGCTTGGTCTATTGCATACAAATTCCACACCACTTTGTCCGGATATGACTGGATGAAAGTGGAAATATCCGGTTTTGTTTTGGCTAACTCAATCCCAGATATTGCCATAGCCCCTGTGTTTGTGTGTTCTGGATATTATCAAAGGACTTTATTGTTTTGAATGTTTTTTTTCAGGGAACATTTAATTTTGTACTGGGAAACTCTAATTGGATCCACATGGAGACACCAGCTCTACACATTCGTATTTTCTAGGAGAAAGCTAGAAAAACTGCAGCAAACAAACATGATATTTCTATTTGTATACATGACATTTTATGCACTTGTCCAACGAAAAGACTTTGCTTTTCTCCAAAACCATTTCTCTATGATTTGCTTGGTCTATTGCATACAAATTCCACACCACTTTGTCCGGATATGACTGCATGAAACCGGAAATATCCGGTTTTGTTTTGGCTAACTCAATCGCAGATTGCCACAGCCTCTGTGTTTGTGTTTTCTGGATATTATCAATGGTCATTATTCTTTTGAATTTTTTTTAATCAGGGAGCATTTAATTTTGTACAGGGAAACAATCACTGGTTCCACATGCAGAAACCAGTTCATCCTATTCGTGTATTCTAGGGAGAAAACTAGAGGAACTGCGGCAAGCAAACATGATATTTCTGTTTGTATACATGAAATTTTATGCACTTGCCTAAAGAAAGGAGTTTGCTTTTCTCCAAAACCATTTTTACTATGATTTGCTTGGTCTATGGCATACAAATTCCACACCACTTTGTCCGGATATGACTGCATGAAACCGGAAATATCCGGTTTTCTTTTGGCTAACTCAATCTAAGATATTGCCACAGCCCTGTGTTTGTGTTTTCTGGATATTATCAATGGTCATTATTGTTTGGAACGTTTTTTTTTAATCAGGGAGCATTTAATTTTGTACAGGGAAACAATCACTGGTTCCACATGCAGAAACCAGTTCTTCCTATTCGTGTATTCTATGGAGAAAACTAGAGGAACTGCGGCAAGCAAACATGATATTTCTGTTTGTATACATGACATTTTATGCAGTTGCATAAAGAAAGGACTTTGCTTTTCTCCAAAACCATTTTTACTATGATTTGCTTGGTCTATTGCATACCAATTCCACTGCACTTTGTCCGGATATGACTGCATGAAACCGGAAATATCCGGTTTTGTTTTGGCTAACTCTATCCCAGATATTGCCACAGCCCCTGTGTTTGTGTTTTCTGGATATTATCAAAGGACTTTATTGTTTTGAAACATTTTTTTTTATCAGGGAACATTTAATTTTGTACTGGGAAACATTCAGTGGTTCCACATGGAGAAACCAGCTCTAAACATTTGTAAATTATACGGAGAATGCTAGAGGAACTGCAGCAAACAAACATGATAATTCTGTTTGTATACATGACATTTTATGCACCTGCCTAATGAAATGTCTTTGCTTTTCTCCAAAACCATTTGTACTATGATTTGCTTGGTCTATTGCATACAAATTGCACACCACTTTGTCCGGATATGACTGGATGAAAGGGGAAATATCCGCTTTTGTTTTGGCTAACTCAATCACAGATATTGCGACAGCGTCTGTGTTTCTGTTTTCTGGATATTATCAAAGGACTTTATTGTTTTGAATGTTTTTTATCAGGGAACATTTAATTTTGTACTGGGAAACTCTAATTGGTTCCACATGGAGACACCAGCTCTACACATTCGTATTTTCTAGGAGAAAGCTAGAAGAACTGCGGCAAACAAACATGATATTTCTGTTTGTATACATGACATTTTATGCACTTGCCTAAAGAAAGGACTTTGCTTTTCTCCAAAACCATTTTTACTATGATTTGCTTGGTCTATTGCATACAAATTCCACACCACTTTGTCCGGATATGACTGCATGAAACCGGAAATATCCGGTTTTGTTTTGGCTAACTCAATCCCAGATATTGCCACAGCCCCTGTGTTTGAGTTTTCTGGATATTATCAATGGACTTTATTGTTTTGAACGTTTTTTTTTAATCAGGGAGCATTTAATTTTGTACAGGGAAACAATCACTGGATCCACATGCAGAAACCAGTTCTTCCTATTCGGGTATGCTAGGGAGAAATCTAGAGGAACGGCGGCAAACAAACATGATATTTCTGTTTGTATACATGACATTTTATGCACTTGCCTAAAGAAAGGACTTTGCTTTTCTCCAAAACCATTTTTACTATGATTTGCTTGGTCTATTGCATACAAATTCCACACCACTTTGTCCGGATATGACTGCATGAAACCGGAAATATCCGGTTTTGTTTTCGCTAACTCAATCCCAGATATTGCCACAGCCTCTGTGTTTGTGTTTTCTGGATATTATCAATGGTCATTATTGTTTTGAATGTTTTTTTTTAATCAGGGAGCATTTAATTTTGTACAGGGAAACAATCACTGGTTCCACATGCAGAAACCAGTTCTTCCTATTCGTGTATTCTGGGGAGAAAACTAGAGGAACTGCGTCAAACAAACATGATATATCTGTTTGTATACAAGATATTTTATGCACTTGCCTAAAGAAAGGACTTTGCTTTTCTCCAAAACCATTTTACTATGATTTGCTTGGTCTATTGCATACAAATTCCACACCACTTTCTCCGGATATGACTGCATGAAACCGGAAATATCCGCTTTTGTTTTGGCTAACTCAATCACAGATATTGCGACAGCCTCTGTGTTTGTTTTTTCTGGATATTATCAAAGGACTTTATTGTTTTGAATGTTTTTTATCAGGGAACATTTAATTTTGTACTGGGAAACTCTAATTGGTTCCACATGGAGACACCAGCTCTACACATTCGTATTTTCTAGGAGAAAGCTAGAAGAACTGCGGCAAAAAAACATGATATTTCTGTTGTATACATGACATTTTATGCATTTGTCCAACGAAAAGACTTTGCTTATCTCCAAAACCATTTTTACTATGATTTGCTTGGTCTATTGCATACAAATTCCACACCACTTTGTCCGGATATGACTGCATGAAACCGGAAATATCCGGTTTTGTTTTAGCTAACTCAATCCCAGATTGCCACAGCCTCTGTGTTTGTGTTTTCTGGATATTACCAATGGTCATTATTGTTTTGAAAGTTTTTTTTTTCATCAGGGAACATTTAATTTTGCACAGGGAAACAATCACTGGTTCCACATGCAGAAACCAGTTCTTCCTATTCGTGTATTCTAGGGAAAAAACTAGAGGAACTGCGGCAAACAAACATGATATCTCTGTTTGTATACATGACATTTTATGCACTTGCCTAAAGAAAGGACTTTGCTTTTCTCCAAATCCATTTTACTATGATTTGCTTGGTCTATTGCATACAAATTCCACACCACTTTGTCCGGATATGACTGGATGAAAGGGGAAATATCCGCTTTTGTTTTGGCTAACTCAATCACAGATATTGCGACAGCCTCTGTGTTTGTGTTTTCTGGATATTATCAAAGGACTTTATTGTTTTGAATGTTTTTTATCAGGGAACATTTAATTTTGTACTGGGAAACTCTAATTGGTTCCACATGGAGACACCAACTCTACACCTTCGTATTTTCTAGGAGAAAGCTAGAAGAACTGCGGCAAACAAACATGATATTTCTGTTTGTATACATGACATTTTATGCACTTGTCTAACGAAAAGACTTTGCTTTTCCCCAAAACCATTTTTACTATGATTTGCTTGGTCTATTGCATACAAATTCCACACCACTTTGTCCGGATATGACTGCATGAAACCGGAAATATCCGGTTTTGTTTTGGCTAACTCAATCCCAGATATTGCCACAGCCCCTGTGTTTGAGTTTTCTGGATATTATCAATGGACTTTATTGTTTTGAACGTTTTTTTTTAATCAGGGAGCATTTAATTTTGTACAGGGAAACAATCACTGGATCCACATGCAGAAACCAGTTCTTCCTATTCGGGTATGCTAGGGAGAAATCTAGAGGAACGGCGGCAAACAAACATGATATTTCTGTTTGTATACATGACATTTTATGCACTTGCCTAAAGAAAGGACTTTGCTTTTCTCCAAAACCATTTTTACTATGATTTGCTTGGTCTATTGCATACAAATTCCACACCACTTTGTCCGGATATGACTGCATGAAACCGGAAATATCCGGTTTTGTTTTCGCTAACTCAATCCCAGATATTGCCACAGCCTCTGTGTTTGTGTTTTCTGGATATTATCAATGGTCATTATTGTTTTGAACGTTTTTTTTTAATCAGGGAGCATTTAATTTTGTACAGGGAAACAATCACTGGTTCCACATGCAGAAACCAGTTCTTCCTATTCGTGTATTCTGGGGAGAAAACTAGAGGAACTGCGGCAAACAAACATGATATATCTGTTTGTATACAAGATATTTTATGCACTTGCCTAAAGAAAGGACTTTGCTTTTCTCCAAAACCATTTTACTATGATTTGCTTGGTCTATTGCATACAAATTCCACACCACTTTCTCCGGATATGACTGCATGAAACCGGAAATATCCGCTTTTGTTTTGGCTAACTCAATCACAGATATTGCGACAGCCTCTGTGTTTGTTTTTTCTGGATATTATCAAAGGACTTTATTGTTTTGAATGTTTTTTATCAGGGAACATTTAATTTTGTACTGGGAAACTCTAATTGGTTCCACATGGAGACACCAGCTCTACACATTCGTATTTTCTAGGAGAAAGCTAGAAGAACTGCGGCAAAGAACATGATATTTCTGTTTGTATACATGACATTTTATGCATTTGTCCAACGAAAAGACTTTGCTTTTCTCCAAAACCATTTTTACTATGATTTGCTTGGTCTATTGCATACAAATTCCACACCACTTTGTCCGGATATGACTGCATGAAACCGGAAATATCCGGTTTTGTTTTAGCTAACTCAATCAAAGATTGCCACAGCCTCTGTGTTTGTGTTTTCTGGATATTACCAATGGTCATTATTGTTTTGAAAGTTTTTTTTTCATCAGGGAACATTTAATTTTGCACAGGGAAACAATCACTGGTTCCACATGCAGAAACCAGTTCTTCCTATTCGTGTATTCTAGGGAAAAAACTAGAGGAACTGCGGCAAACAAACATGATATTTCTGTTTGTATACATGACATTTTATGCACTTGCCTAAAGAAAGGAGTTTGCTTTTCTCCAAAACCATTTTTACTATGATTTGCTTGGTCTATTGCATACAAATTCCACACCACTTTGTCCGGATATGACTGCATGAAACCGGAAATATCCGGTTTTGTTTTGGCTAACTCAATCCCAGATTGCCACAGCCTCTGTGTTTGTGTTTTCTGGATATTATCAATGGTCATTATTCTTTTGAATTTTTTTTTAATCAGGGAGCATTTAATTTTGTACAGGGAAACAATCACTGGTTCCACATGCAGAAACCAGTTCATCCTATTCGTGTATTCTAGGGAGAAAACTAGAGGAACTGCGGCAAGCAAACATGATATTTCTGTTTGTATACATGACATTTTATGCACTTGCCTAAAGAAAGGTGTTTGCTTTTCTCCAAAACCATTTTTACTATGATTTGCTTGGTCTATGGCATACAAATTCCACACCACTTTGCTCGGATATGACTGCATGAAACCGGAAATATCCGGTTTTGTTTTGGCTAACTCAATCCCAGATATTGCCACAGCCCTGTGTTTGTGTTTTCTGGATATTATCAATGGTCATTATTGTTTGGAACGTTTTTTTTTTTAATCAGGGAGCATTTAATTTTGTACAGGGAAACAATCACTGGTTCCACATGCAGAAACCAGTTCTTCCTATTCGTGTATTCTATGGAGAAAACTAGAGGAACTGCGGCAAGCAAACTTGATATTTCTGTTTGTATACATGACATTTTATGCACCTGCCTAATGAAATGACTTTGCTTTTCTGCAAAACCATTTTTAATATGATTTGCTTGGTCTATTGCATACAAATTCCACACCACTTTGTCCGGATATGACTGGATGAAAGGGGAAATATCCGCTTTTGTTTTGGCTAACTCAATCACAGATATTGCGACAGCCTCTGTGTTTGTTTTTTCTGGATATTATCAAAGGACTTTATTGTTTTGAATGTTTTTTATCAGGGAACATTTAATTTTGTACTGGGAAACTCTAATTGGTTCCACATGGAGACACCAGCTCTACACATTCGTATTTTCTAGGAGAAAGCTAGAAGAACTGCGGCAAAAAATCATGATATTTCTGTTTGTATACATGACATTTTATGCATTTGTCCAACGAAAAGACTTTGCTTTTCTCCAAAACCATTTTACTATGATTTGCTTGGTCTATTGCATACAAATTCCAGACCACTTTGTCCGGATATGACTGCATGAAACCGGAAATATCCGGTTTTGTTTTAGCTAACTCAATCCCAGATTGCCACAGCCTCTGTGTTTGTGTTTTCTGGATATTATCAATGGTCATTATTGTTTTGAAAGTTTTTTTTTCATCAGGGAACATTTAATTTTGCACAGGGAAACAATCACTGGTTCCACATGCAGAAACCAGTTCTTCCTATTCGTGTATTCTAGGGAAAAAACTAGAGGAACTGCGGCAAACAAACATGATATTTCTGTTTGTATACATGACATTTTATGCACTTGCCTAAAGAAAGGAGTTTGCTTTTCTCCAAAACCATTTTTACTATGATTTGCTTGGTCTATTGCATACAAATACCACACCACTTTGTCCGGATATGACTGCATGAAACTGGAAATATCTGGTTTTGTTTTGGCTAACTCAATCCCAGATTGCCACAGCCTCTGTGTTTGTGTTTTCTGGATATTACCAATGGTCATTATTGTTTTGAATGTTTTTTTTTTAATCAGTGACCATTTAATTTTGTGCAGGGAAACAATCACTAGTTCCACATGCAGAAACCAGTTCTTCCTATTCGTGTATTCTAGGGAGAAAACTAGAGGAACTGCGGCAAACAAACATGATATTTCTGTTTGTATACATGACATTTTATGCACTTGCCTAAAGAAAGGAGTTTGCTTTTCTCCAAAAGCATTTTACTATGATTTGCTTTGTCTATTGCATACAAATTCCACACAACTTTGTCCGGATATGACTGCATGAAACCGGAAATATCCGTTTTTGTTTTCGCTAACTCAATCCCAGATATAGCCACAGCCTCTGTGTTTGTGTTTTCTGGATATTATCAAGGGTCATTATTGTTTTGAACGTTTTTTTTTAATCAGGGAGCATTTAATTTTGTACAGGGAAACAATCACTGGTTCCACATGCAGAAACCAGTTCTTCCTATTCGTGTATTCTAGGGAGAAAACTAGAGGAACTGCGGCAAACAAACATGATATCTCTGTTTGTATACAAGATATTTTATGCACTTGCCTAAAGAAAGGACTTTGCTTTTCTCCAAAACCATTTTACTATGATTTGCTTGGTCTATTGCATACAAATTCCACACCACTTTGTCCGGATATGACTGGATGAAAGGGGAAATATCCGCTTTTGTTTTGGCTAACTCAATCACAGATATTGCGACAGCCTCTGTGTTTGTTTTTTCTGGATATTATCAAAGGACTTTATTGTTTTGAATGTTTTTTATCAGGGAACATTTAATTTTGTACTGGGAAACTCTAATTGGTTCCACATGGAGACACCAGCTCTACACATTCGTATTTTCTAGGAGAAAGCTAGAAGAACTGCGGCAAAAAATCATGATATTTCTGTTTGTATACATGACATTTTATGCATTTGTCCAACGAAAAGACTTTGCTTTTCTCCAAAACCATTTTTACTATGATTTGCTTGGTCTATTGCATACAAATTCCACACCACTTTGTCCGGATATGACTGCATGAAACCGGAAATATCCGGTTTTATTTTAGCTAACTCAATCCCAGATTGCCACAGCCTCTGTGTTTGTGTTTTCTGGATATTATCAATGGTCATTATTGTTTTGAATTTTTTTTTAATCAGGGAGCATTTAATTTTGTACAGGGAAACAATCACTGGTTCCACATGCAGAAACCAGTTCTTCCTATTCGTGTATTCTATGGAGAAAACTAGAGGAACTGCGGCAAACAAACATGATATCTCTGTTTGTATACATGACATTTTATGCACTTGCCTAAAGAAAGGACTTGGCTTTTCTCCAAAACCATTTTACTATGATTTGCTTGGTCTATTGCATACTAATTCCACACCACTTTGCCGGACATGACTGCATGAAAGGGGAAATATCCGCTTTTGTTTTGGCTAACTCAATCACAGATATTGCGACAGCCTCTGTGTTTGTGTTTTCTGGATATTACCAAAGGACTTTATTGTTTTGAATGTTTTTTATCAGGGAACATTTAATTTTGTACTGGGAAACTCTAATTGGTTCCACATGGAGACACCAACTCTACACATTTGTATTTTCTAGGAGAAAGCTAGAAGAACTGCGGCAAACAAACATGATATTTCTGTTTGTATACATGACATTTTATGCACTTGTCTAACGAAAAGACTTTGCTTTTCTCCAAAACCATTTTTACTATGATTTGCTTGGTCTATTGCATACAAATTCCACACCACTTTGCCCGGATATGACTGCATGAAACCGGAAATATCCGGTTTTGTTTTGGCTAACTCAATCACAGATATTGCCACAGCCTCTGTGTTTGTGTTTTCTGGATATTATCCATGATCATTATTATTTTGAAAGTTTTTTTTGCAGGGAACTTTTAATTTTGTACTAGGAAACACTTAGTGGTTCCACGTGGAGACACCAGCTCTACGCATTCGTATTTTCTAAGCGAGAAACTAGAGGAACTTCGGCAAACAAACATGATATTTCTGTTTGTATACATGACATTTTATGCACTTGCCTAAAGAAAGGACTTTGCTTTTCTCCAAAACCATTTTTACTATGATTTGCTTGGTCTATTGCATACAAATTCCACACCACTTTGCCCGGATATGACTGCATGAAACCGGAAATATCCGGTTTTGTTTTGGCTAACTCAATCCCAGATATTGCCATAGCCCCTGTGTTTGTGTTTTCTGGATATTATCAAAGGACTTTATTGTTTTGAAACATTTTTTTTTATCAGTGAACATTTAATTTTGTACTGGGAAACCCTCAGTGGTTCCACATGGAGAAACCAGCTCTAAACATTTGTAAATTATACGGAGAATGCTAGAGGAACTGCAGCAAAAAAACATGATATTTCTGTATGTATATATGACATTTTATGCACCTGCCTAATGAAATGACTTTGCTTTTCTCCAAAACCATTTTACTATGATTTGCTTGGTCTATTGCATACAAATTCCACAGCACTTTGTCCGGATATGACTGCATGAAACCGGAAATATCCGGTTTTGTTTTGGCTAACTCAATCACAGATATTGCAACAGCATCTGTGTTTGTGTTTTCTGGATATTATCAAAGGACTTTATTGTTTTGAATGTTTTTTATCAGGGAACATTTAATTTTGTACTGGGAAATTCTAATTGGTTCCACATGGAGACACCAACTCTACACATTCGTATTTTCTAGGAGAAAGCTAGAAGAACTGCGGCAAACAAACATGATATTTCTATTTGTATACATGACATTTTATGCACTTTGCTAAAGAAATGACTTTGCTTTTCTCCAAAACCATTTTTACTATGATTTGCTTGGTCTATTGCATACAAATTCCACACCACTTTGTCCGGATATGACTGCATGAAATCGGAAATATCCGGTTTTGTTTTGGCTAACTCAATCCCAGATATTGCCACAGCCTCTGTGTTTGTGTTTTCTGGATATTGCCAATGGTCATGATTGTTTTCAAAGTTTTTTTTTTTTTTCATCAGGGAACATTTAATTTTGTACTGGGAAACACTCAGTGGTTCCTCATGGAGACACCAGCTCTACACATTTGTATTTTCTAAGCGAGAAACTAGAGGAACTGTGGCAAACAAACATGATATTTCTGTTTGTATACATGACATTTTATGCACTTGCCTAAAGAAAGGACTTTGCTTTTCTCCAAAACCATTTTACTATGATTTGCTTGGTCTATTGCATACAAATTCCACACCACTTTGTCCGGATATGACTGCATGAAACCGTAAATATCCGCTTTTGTTTTGGCTAACTCAATCACAGATATTGCCACAGCGTCTGTGTTTGTGTTTTCTGGATATTATAAAAGGACTTTATTGTTTTGAAACATTTTTTTTATCAGGGAACATTTAATTTTGTACTGGGAAACACTCAGTGTTTCCACATGGAGACACCAGCTCTACACATTCGTATTTTCTAAGCGAGAAACTAGAGGAACTGCGGCAAACAAACATGATATTTCTGTTTGTATACATGACATTTTATGCACTTGCCTAAAGACTGGAGTTTGCTTTTCTCCAAAACCATTTTTAGTATGAATTGCTTGGTCTATAGCATACAAATTCCACACCACTTTGTCCGGATATGACTGCATGAAACCGGAAATATCCGGTTTTGTTTTGGCTAACTCAATCCCAGATATTGCCACAGCCCCTGTGTTTGTGTTTTCTGGATATTATCAAAGGTCTTTATTGTTTTCAAACATTTTTTTAATCAGGGAACATTTAATTTTGTACTGGGAAACCCTCAGTGGTTCCACATGGAGAAACCAGCTCTAAACTTTTGTAAATTATACGGAGAATACTATAGGAACTGCAGCAAACAAACATGATAATTCTGTTTGTATACATGACATTTTATGCATTTGTCCAACGAAAAGACTTTGCTTTTCTCCAAAACCATTTTTACTATGATTTGCTTGGCCTATTGCATACAAATTCCATACACTTTGTCAGGATATGACTGGATGAAAGGGGAAATATACACTTTTGTTTTGGCTAACTGAATCACAGATATTGCGACAGCCTCTGTGTTTGTGTTTTCTGGATATTATCAAACGACTTTATTGTTTTGAATGTTCTTTATCAGGGAACATTTAATTTTGTACTGGGAAACTCTAATTGGTTCCACATGGAGACACCAGCTCTACACATTCGTATTTTCTAGGAGAAAGCTAGAAGAACTGCGGCAAACAAACATGATATTTCTGTTTGTATACATGACATTTTATGCACTTGCCTAAAGAAAGGAGTTTGCTTTTCTCCAAAACCATTTTTACTATGATTTGCTTGGCCTATTGCATACAAATTCCACACCACTTTGTCCGGATATGACTGCATGAAACCGGAAATATCCGGTTTTGTTTTGGCTAACTCAATCCCAGATATTGCCACAGCCTCTGTGTTTGTGTTTCCTGGATATTACCAATGGTCATTATTGTTTTGAAAGTTTTTTTTTATTTTCATCAGGGAACATTTAATTTTGTACTGGGAAACACTCAGTGGTTCCACATGGAGACACCAGCTCTACACATTCGTATTTTCTAAGCGAGAAACTAGAGGAACTGTGGCAAACAACATGATATTTCTGTTTGTATACATGACATTTTATGCACTTGTCCAACGAAAAGACTTTGCTTTTCTCCAAAACCATTTTTACTATGATTTGCTTGGCCTATTGCATACAAATTCCACACCACTTTGTCCGGATATGACTGCATGAAATCGGAAATATCCGGTTCTGTTTTGGCTAACTCAATCACAGATATTGCGACAGCCTCTGTGTTTGTGTTTTCTGGATATTACAAAAGGACTTCATTGTTTTGAATGTTTTTTATCAGGGAACATTTAATATTGTACTGGGAAACTCTAATTGGTTCCACATGGAGACACCAGCACTACACATTCATATTTTCTAAGCGAGAAACTAGAGGAATTGCGGCAAACAAACGTTATATTTCTGTTTGTATACATGACATTTTATGCACTTGCCTAAAGAAAGCACTTTGCTTTTCTCCAAAACCATTTTTACTATGATTTGCTTGGCCTATTGCATACAAATTCCACACCACTTTGTCCGGATATGACTGCATGAAACCGGAAATATCCGGTTTTGTTTTGGCTAACTCAATCCCAGATTGCCACAGCCTCTGTGTTTGTGTTTTCTGGATATTATCAATCGTCATTATTGTTTTGAATTTTTTTATATGGGAACATTTAATTTTGTACTGGGAAACTCTAATTGGTTCCAAATGGAGACACCAGCTCTACACATTCGTATTTTCTACGCAAGAAACTAGAGGAACTGCGGCAAACAAACATGATATTTCTGTTTGTATACATGACATTTTATGCACTTGCCTAAAGAAAGGAGTTTGCTTTTCTCCAAAAGCATTTTACTATGATTTGCTTTGTCTATTGCATACAAATTCCACACAACTTTGTCCGGATATGACTGCATGAAACCGGAAATATCCGTTTTTGTTTTCGCTAACTCAATCCCAGATATAGCCACAGCCTCTGTGTTTGTGTTTTCTGGATATTATCAATGGTCATTATTGTTTTGAACGTTTTTTTTTAATCAGGGAGCATTTAATTTTGTACAGGGAAACAATCACTGGTTCCACATGCAGAAACCAGTTCTTCCTATTCGTGTATTCTAGGGAGAAAACTAGAGGAACTGCGGCAAACAAACATGATATCTCTGTTTGTATACAAGATATTTTATGCACTTGCCTAAAGAAAGGACTTTGCTTTTCTCCAAAACCATTTTACTATGATTTGCTTGGTCTATTGCATACAAATTCCACACCACTTTGTCCGGATATGACTGGATGAAAGGGGAAATATCCGCTTTTGTTTTGGCTAACTCAATCACAGATATTGCGACAGCCTCTGTGTTTGTTTTTTCTGGATATTATCAAAGGACTTTATTGTTTTGAATGTTTTTTATCAGGGAACATTTAATTTTGTACTGGGAAACTCTAATTGGTTCCACATGGAGACACCAGCTCTACACATTCGTATTTTCTAGGAGAAAGCTAGAAGAACTGCGGCAAAAAATCATGATATTTCTGTTTGTATACATGACATTTTATGCATTTGTCCAACGAAAAGACTTTGCTTTTCTCCAAAACCATTTTTACTATGATTTGCTTGGCCTATTGCATACAAATTCCACACCACTTTGTCCGGATATGACTGCATGAAACCGGAAATATCCGGTTTTGTTTTGGCTAACTCAATCCCAGATATTGCCACAGCCTCTGTGTTTGTGTTTCCTGGATATTACCAATGGTCATTATTGTTTTGAAAGTTTTTTTTTATTTTCATCAGGGAACATTTAATTTTGTACTGGGAAACACTCAGTGGTTCCACATGGAGACACCAGCTCTACACATTCGTATTTTCTAAGCGAGAAACTAGAGGAACTGTGGCAAACAACATGATATTTCTGTTTGTATACATGACATTTTATGCACTTGTCCAACGAAAAGACTTTGCTTTTCTCCAAAACCATTTTTACTATGATTTGCTTGGCCTATTGCATACAAATTCCACACCACTTTGTCCGGATATGACTGCATGAAATCGGAAATATCCGGTTCTGTTTTGGCTAACTCAATCACAGATATTGCGACAGCCTCTGTGTTTGTGTTTTCTGGATATTACAAAAGGACTTCATTGTTTTGAATGTTTTTTATCAGGGAACATTTAATATTGTACTGGGAAACTCTAATTGGTTCCACATGGAGACACCAGCACTACACATTCATATTTTCTAAGCGAGAAACTAGAGGAATTGCGGCAAACAAACGTTATATTTCTGTTTGTATACATGACATTTTATGCACTTGCCTAAAGAAAGCACTTTGCTTTTCTCCAAAACCATTTTTACTATGATTTGCTTGGCCTATTGCATACAAATTCCACACCACTTTGTCCGGATATGACTGCATGAAACCGGAAATATCCGGTTTTGTTTTGGCTAACTCAATCCCAGATTGCCACAGCCTCTGTGTTTGTGTTTTCTGGATATTATCAATCGTCATTATTGTTTTGAATTTTTTTATATGGGAACATTTAATTTTGTACTGGGAAACTCTAATTGGTTCCAAATGGAGACACCAGCTCTACACATTCGTATTTTCTACGCAAGAAACTAGAGGAACTGCGGCAAACAAACATGATATTTCTGTTTGTATACATGACATTTTATGCACTTGCCTAAAGAAAGGAGTTTGCTTTTCTCCAAAAGCATTTTACTATGATTTGCTTTGTCTATTGCATACAAATTCCACACAACTTTGTCCGGATATGACTGCATGAAACCGGAAATATCCGTTTTTGTTTTCGCTAACTCAATCCCAGATATAGCCACAGCCTCTGTGTTTGTGTTTTCTGGATATTATCAATGGTCATTATTGTTTTGAACGTTTTTTTTTAATCAGGGAGCATTTAATTTTGTACAGGGAAACAATCACTGGTTCCACATGCAGAAACCAGTTCTTCCTATTCGTGTATTCTAGGGAGAAAACTAGAGGAACTGCGGCAAACAAACATGATATCTCTGTTTGTATACAAGATATTTTATGCACTTGCCTAAAGAAAGGACTTTGCTTTTCTCCAAAACCATTTTACTATGATTTGCTTGGTCTATTGCATACAAATTCCACACCACTTTGTCCGGATATGACTGGATGAAAGGGGAAATATCCGCTTTTGTTTTGGCTAACTCAATCACAGATATTGCGACAGCCTCTGTGTTTGTTTTTTCTGGATATTATCAAAGGACTTTATTGTTTTGAATGTTTTTTATCAGGGAACATTTAATTTTGTACTGGGAAACTCTAATTGGTTCCACATGGAGACACCAGCTCTACACATTCGTATTTTCTAGGAGAAAGCTAGAAGAACTGCGGCAAAAAATCATGATATTTCTGTTTGTATACATGACATTTTATGCATTTGTCCAACGAAAAGACTTTGCTTTTCTCCAAAACCATTTTTACTATGATTTGCTTGGTCTATTGCATACAAATTCCACACCACTTTGTCCGGATATGACTGCATGAAACCGGAAATATCCGGTTTTGTTTTAGCTAACTCAATCCCAGATTGCCACAGCCTCTGTGTTTGTGTTTTCTGGATATTATCAATGGTCATTATTGTTTTGAATTTTTTTTTAATCAGGGAGCATTTAATTTTGTACAGGGAAACAATCACTGGTTCCACATGCAGAAACCAGTTCTTCCTATTCGTGTATTCTAGGGAGAAAACTAGAGGAACTGCGGCAAACAAACATGATATCTCTGTTTGTATACATGACATTTTATGCACTTGCCTAAAGAAAGGACTTGGCTTTTCTCCAAAACCATTTTACTATGATTTGCTTGGTCTATTGCATACAAATTCCACACCACTTTGCCGGACATGACTGCATGAAAGGGGAAATATCCGCTTTTGTTTTGGCTAACTCAATCACAGATATTGCGACAGCCTCTGTGTTTGTGTTTTCTGGATATTACCAAAGGACTTTATTGTTTTGAATGTTTTTTATCAGGGAACATTTAATTTTGTACTGGGAAACTCTAATTGGTTCCACATGGAGACACCAACTCTACACATTTGTATTTTCTAGGAGAAAGCTAGAAGAACTGCGGCAAACAAACATGATATTTCTGTTTGTATACATGACATTTTATGCACTTGTCTAACGAAAAGACTTTGCTTTTCTCCAAAACCATTTTTACTATGATTTGCTTGGTCTATTGCATACAAATTCCACACCACTTTGCCCGGATATGACTGCATGAAACCGGAAATATCCGGTTTTGTTTTGGCTAACTCAATCACAGATATTGCCACAGCCTCTGTGTTTGTGTTTTCTGGATATTATCCATGATCATTATTATTTTGAAAGTTTTTTTTGCAGGGAACTTTTAATTTTGTACTAGGAAACACTTAGTGGTTCCACGTGGAGACACCAGCTCTACGCATTCGTATTTTCTAAGCGAGAAACTAGAGGAACTTCGGCAAACAAACATGATATTTCTGTTTGTATACATGACATTTTATGCACTTGCCTAAAGAAAGGACTTTGCTTTTCTCCAAAACCATTTTTACTATGATTTGCTTGGTCTATTGCATACAAATTCCACACCACTTTGCCCGGATATGACTGCATGAAACCGGAAATATCCGGTTTTGTTTTGGCTAACTCAATCCCAGATATTGCCATAGCCCCTGTGTTTGTGTTTTCTGGATATTATCAAAGGACTTTATTGTTTTGAAACATTTTTTTTTATCAGTGAACATTTAATTTTGTACTGGGAAACCCTCAGTGGTTCCACATGGAGAAACCAGCTCTAAACATTTGTAAATTATACGGAGAATGCTAGAGGAACTGCAGCAAAAAAACATGATATTTCTGTATGTATATATGACATTTTATGCACCTGCCTAATGAAATGACTTTGCTTTTCTCCAAAACCATTTTACTATGATTTGCTTGGTCTATTGCATACAAATTCCACAGCACTTTGTCCGGATATGACTGCATGAAACCGGAAATATCCGGTTTTGTTTTGGCTAACTCAATCACAGATATTGCAACAGCATCTGTGTTTGTGTTTTCTGGATATTATCAAAGGACTTTATTGTTTTGAATATTTTTTATCAGGGAACATTTAATTTTGTACTGGGAAATTCTAATTGGTTCCACATGGAGACACCAACTCTACACATTCGTATTTTCTAGGAGAAAGCTAGAAGAACTGCGGCAAACAAACATGATATTTCTATTTGTATACATGACATTTTATGCACTTTGCTAAAGAAATGACTTTGCTTTTCTCCAAAACCATTTTTACTATGATTTGCTTGGTCTATTGCATACAAATTCCACACCACTTTGTCCGGATATGACTGCATGAAATCGGAAATATCCGGTTTTGTTTTGGCTAACTCAATCCCAGATATTGCCACAGCCTCTGTGTTTGTGTTTTCTGGATATTGCCAATGGTCATGATTGTTTTCAAAGTTTTTTTTTTTTTTTCATCAGGGAACATTTAATTTTGTACTGGGAAACACTCAGTGGTTCCTCATGGAGACACCAGCTCTACACATTTGTATTTTCTAAGCGAGAAACTAGAGGAACTGTGGCAAACAAACATGATATTTCTGTTTGTATACATGACATTTTATGCACTTGCCTAAAGAAAGGACTTTGCTTTTCTCCAAAACCATTTTACTATGATTTGCTTGGTCTATTGCATACAAATTCCACACCACTTTGTCCGGATATGACTGCATGAAACCGTAAATATCCGCTTTTGTTTTGGCTAACTCAATCACAGATATTGCCACAGCGTCTGTGTTTGTGTTTTCTGGATATTATAAAAGGACTTTATTGTTTTGAAACATTTTTTTTATCAGGGAACATTTAATTTTGTACTGGGAAACACTCAGTGGTTCCACATGGAGACACCAGCTCTACACATTCGTATTTTCTAAGCGAGAAACTAGAGGAACTGCGGCAAACAAACATGATATTTCTGTTTGTATACATGACATTTTATGCACTTGCCTAAAGACTGGAGTTTGCTTTTCTCCAAAACCATTTTTAGTATGAATTGCTTGGTCTATAGCATACAAATTCCACACCACTTTGTCCAGATATGACTGCATGAAACCGGAAATATCCGGTTTTGTTTTGGCTAACTCAATCCCAGATATTGCCACAGCCCCTGTGTTTGTGTTTTCTGGATATTATCAAAGGTCTTTATTGTTTTCAAACATTTTTTTAA
Source organism: Lepus europaeus (assembly GCF_033115175.1). Lineage (NCBI taxonomy): Eukaryota > Metazoa > Chordata > Mammalia > Lagomorpha > Leporidae > Lepus > Lepus europaeus. Next base: position 39,924,570 of record NC_084847.1, on the reverse strand, counting down.
TCAGGGAACATTTAATTTTGTACTGGGAAACCCTCAGTGGTTCCACATGGAGAAACCAGCTCTAAACTTTTGTAAATTATACGGAGAATACTATAGGAACTGCAGCAAACAAACATGATAATTCTGTTTGTATACATGACATTTTATGCATTTGTCCAACGAAAAGACTTTGCTTTTCTCCAAAACCATTTTTACTATGATTTGCTTGGCCTATTGCATACAAATTCCATACACTTTGTCAGGATATGACTGGATGAAAGGGGAAATATACACTTTTGTTTTGGCTAACTGAATCACAGATATTGCAACAGCCTCTGTGTTTGTGTTTTCTGGATATTATCAAACGACTTTATTGTTTTGAATGTTCTTTATCAGGGAACATTTAATTTTGTACTGGGAAACTCTAATTGGTTCCACATGGAGACACCAGCTCTACACATTCGTATTTTCTAGGAGAAAGCTAGAAGAACTGCGGCAAACAAACATGATATTTCTGTTTGTATACATGACATTTTATGCACTTGCCTAAAGAAAGGAGTTTGCTTTTCTCCAAAACCATTTTTACTATGATTTGCTTGGCCTATTGCATACAAATTCCACACCACTTTGTCCGGATATGACTGCATGAAACCGGAAATATCCGGTTTTGTTTTGGCTAACTCAATCCCAGATATTGCCACAGCCTCTGTGTTTGTGTTTCCTGGATATTACCAATGGTCATTATTGTTTTGAAAGTTTTTTTTATTTTCATCAGGGAACATTTAATTTTGTACTGGGAAACACTCAGTGGTTCCACATGGAGACACCAGCTCTACACATTCGTATTTTCTAAGCGAGAAACTAGAGGAACTGTGGCAAACAACATGATATTTCTGTTTGTATACATGACATTTTATGCACTTGTCCAACGAAAAGACTTTGCTTTTCTCCAAAACCATTTTTACTATGATTTGCTTGGCCTATTGCATACAAATTCCACACCACTTTGTCCGGATATGACTGCATGAAATCGGAAATATCCGGTTCTGTTTTGGCTAACTCAATCACAGATATTGCGACAGCTTCTGTGTTTGTGTTTTCTGGATATTACAAAAGGACTTCATTGTTTTGAATGTTTTTTATCAGGGAACATTTAATATTGTACTGGGAAACTCTAATTGGTTCCACATGGAGACACCAGCACTACACATTCATATTTTCTAAGCGAGAAACTAGAGGAATTGCGGCAAACAAACGTTATATTTCTGTTTGTATACATGACATTTTATGCACTTGCCTAAAGAAAGCACTTTGCTTTTCTCCAAAACCATTTTTACTATGATTTGCTTGGCCTATTGCATACAAATTCCACACCACTTTGTCCGGATATGACTGCATGAAACCGGAAATATCCGGTTTTGTTTTGGCTAACTCAATCCCAGATTGCCACAGCCTCTGTGTTTGTGTTTTCTGGATATTATCAATCGTCATTATTGTTTTGAATTTTTTTATATGGGAACATTTAATTTTGTACTGGGAAACTCTAATTGGTTCCAAATGGAGACACCAGCTCTACACATTCGTATTTTCTACGCAAGAAACTAGAGGAACTGCGGCAAACAAACATGATATTTCTGTTTGTATACATGACATTTTATGCACTTGCCTAAAGAAAGGACTTTGCATTTCTCCAAAACCATTTTTACTATGATTTGCTTGGACTATTGCATACAAGTTCCACACCACTTTGTCCGGATATGACTGCATGAAACCGGAAATATCCGGTTTTGTTTTGGCTAACTCAATCCCAGATATTGCCACAGCCCCTGTGTTTGTGTTTTCTGGATATTATCAATGGTCATTATTGTTTTGAACTTTTTTTTAATCAGGGAGCATTTAATTTTTTACAGGGAAACAATCACTGGTTCCACATGCAGAAACCAGTTCTTCCTATTCGTGTATTCTAGGGAGAAAACTAGAGGAACTGCGGCAAACAAACATGATATTTCTGTTTGTATACATGACATTTTATGCACTTGCCTAAAGAAAGGACTTTGCATTTCTCCAAAACCATTTTTACTATGATTTGCTTGGACTATTGCATACAAATTCCACTCCACTTTGTCCGGATATGACTGCATGAAACCGGAAATATCCGGTTTTGTTTTGGCTAACTCAATCACAGATATTGTCATAGCCCCTGTGTTTTTGTTTTCTGGATATTATCAAAGGACTTTTTTCTTTTGAAACATTTTTTTTATCAGGGAACATTTAATTTTGTACTGGGAAACCCTCAGTGGTTCCACATGGAGAAACCAGCTCTAAACATTTGTAAATTATACGGAGAATGCTAGAGGAACTGCAGCAAAAAAACATGATATTTCTGTATGTATATATGACATTTTATGCACCTGCCTAATGAAATGACTTTGCTTTTCTCCAAAACCATTTTACTATGATTTGCTTGGTCTATTGCATACAAATTCCACAGCACTTTGTCCGGATATGACTGCATGAAACCGGAAATATCCGGTTTTGTTTTGGCTAACTCAATCACAGATATTGCAACAGCATCTGTGTTTGTGTTTTCTGGATATTATCAAAGGACTTTATTGTTTTGAATGTTTTTTATCAGGGAACATTTAATTTTGTACTGGGAAATTCTAATTGGTTCCACATGGAGACACCAACTCTACACATTCGTATTTTCTAGGAGAAAGCTAGAAGAACTGCGGCAAACAAACATGATATTTCTATTTGTATACATGACATTTTATGCACTTTGCTAAAGAAATGACTTTGCTTTTCTCCAAAACCATTTTTACTATGATTTGCTTGGTCTATTGCATACAAATTCCACACCACTTTGTCCGGATATGACTGCATGAAACCGGAAATATCCGGTTTTGTTTTGGCTAACTCAATCCCAGATATTGCCACAGCCTCTGTGTTTGTGTTTTCTGGATATTGCCAATGGTCATGATTGTTTTCAAAGTTTTTTTTTTTTTTTTCATCAGGGAACATTTAATTTTGTACTGGGAAACACTCAGTGGTTCCTCATGGAGACACCAGCTCTACACATTTGTATTTTCTAAGCGAGAAACTAGAGGAACTGTGGCAAACAAACATGATATTTCTGTTTGTATACATGACATTTTATGCACTTGCCTAAAGAAAGGACTTTGCTTTTCTCCAAAACCATTTTACTATGATTTGCTTGGTCTATTGCATACAAATTCCACACCACTTTGTCCGGATATGACTGCATGAAACCGTAAATATCCGCTTTTGTTTTGGCTAACTCAATCACAGATATTGCCACAGCGTCTGTGTTTGTGTTTTCTGGATATTATAAAAGGACTTTATTGTTTTGAAACATTTTTTTTATCAGGGAACATTTAATTTTGTACTGGGAAACACTCAGTGGTTCCACATGGAGACACCAGCTCTACACATTCGTATTTTCTAAGCGAGAAACTAGAGGAACTGCGGCAAACAAACATGATATTTCTGTTTGTATACATGACATTTTATGCACTTGCCTAAAGACTGGAGTTTGCTTTTCTCCAAAACCATTTTTAGTATGAATTGCTTGGTCTATAGCATACAAATTCCACACCACTTTGTCCGGATATGACTGCATGAAACCGGAAATATCCGGTTTTGTTTTGGCTAACTCAATCCCAGATATTGCCACAGCCCCTGTGTTTGTGTTTTCTGGATATTATCAAAGGTCTTTATTGTTTTCAAACATTTTTTTAATCAGGGAACATTTAATTTTGTACTGGGAAACCCTCAGTGGTTCCACATGGAGAAACCAGCTCTAAACTTTTGTAAATTATACGGAGAATACTATAGGAACTGCAGCAAACAAACATGATAATTCTGTTTGTATACATGACATTTTATGCATTTGTCCAACGAAAAGACTTTGCTTTTCTCCAAAACCATTTTTACTATGATTTGCTTGGCCTATTGCATACAAATTCCATACACTTTGTCAGGATATGACTGGATGAAAGGGGAAATATACACTTTTGTTTTGGCTAACTGAATCACAGATATTGCGACAGCCTCTGTGTTTGTGTTTTCTGGATATTATCAAACGACTTTATTGTTTTGAATGTTCTTTATCAGGGAACATTTAATTTTGTACTGGGAAACTCTAATTGGTTCCACATGGAGACACCAGCTCTACACATTCGTATTTTCTAGGAGAAAGCTAGAAGAACTGCGGCAAACAAACATGATATTTCTGTTTGTATACATGACATTTTATGCACTTGCCTAAAGAAAGGAGTTTGCTTTTCTCCAAAACCATTTTTACTATGATTTGCTTGGCCTATTGCATACAAATTCCACACCACTTTGTCCGGATATGACTGCATGAAACCGGAAATATCCGGTTTTGTTTTGGCTAACTCAATCCCAGATATTGCCACAGCCTCTGTGTTTGTGTTTCCTGGATATTACCAATGGTCATTATTGTTTTGAAAGTTTTTTTTATTTTCATCAGGGAACATTTAATTTTGTACTGGGAAACACTCAGTGGTTCCACATGGAGACACCAGCTCTACACATTCGTATTTTCTAAGCGAGAAACTAGAGGAACTGTGGCAAACAACATGATATTTCTGTTTGTATACATGACATTTTATGCACTTGTCCAACGAAAAGACTTTGCTTTTCTCCAAAACCATTTTTACTATGATTTGCTTGGCCTATTGCATACAAATTCCACACCACTTTGTCCGGATATGACTGCATGAAATCGGAAATATCCGGTTCTGTTTTGGCTAACTCAATCACAGATATTGCGACAGCCTCTGTGTTTGTGTTTTCTGGATATTACAAAAGGACTTCATTGTTTTGAATGTTTTTTATCAGGGAACATTTAATATTGTACTGGGAAACTCTAATTGGTTCCACATGGAGACACCAGCACTACACATTCATATTTTCTAAGCGAGAAACTAGAGGAATTGCGGCAAACAAACGTTATATTTCTGTTTGTATACATGACATTTTATGCACTTGCCTAAAGAAAGCACTTTGCTTTTCTCCAAAACCATTTTTACTATGATTTGCTTGGCCTATTGCATACAAATTCCACACCACTTTGTCCGGATATGACTGCATGAAAACGGAAATATCCGGTTTTGTTTTGGCTAACTCAATCCCAGATTGCCACAGCCTCTGTGTTTGTGTTTTCTGGATATTATCAATCGTCATTATTGTTTTGAATTTTTTTATATGGGAACATTTAATTTTGTACTGGGAAACTCTAATTGGTTCCAAATGGAGACACCAGCTCTACACATTCGTATTTTCTACGCAAGAAACTAGAGGAACTGCGGCAAACAAACATGATATTTCTGTTTGTATACATGACATTTTATGCACTTGCCTAAAGAAAGGACTTTGCATTTCTCCAAAACCATTTTTACTATGATTTGCTTGGACTATTGCATACAAGTTCCACACCACTTTGTCCGGATATGACTGCATGAAACCGGAAATATCCGGTTTTGTTTTGGCTAACTCAATCCCAGATATTGCCACAGCCCCTGTGTTTGTGTTTTCTGGATATTATCAATGGTCATTATTGTTTTGAACTTTTTTTTAATCAGGGAGCATTTAATTTTTTACAGGGAAACAATCACTGGTTCCACATGCAGAAACCAGTTCTTCCTATTCGTGTATTCTAGGGAGAAAACTAGAGGAACTGCGGCAAACAAACATGATATTTCTGTTTGTATACATGACATTTTATGCACTTGCCTAAAGAAAGGACTTTGCATTTCTCCAAAACCATTTTTACTATGATTTGCTTGGACTATTGCATACAAATTCCACTCCACTTTGTCCGGATATGACTGCATGAAACCGGAAATATCCGGTTTTGTTTTGGCTAACTCAATCACAGATATTGTCATAGCCCCTGTGTTTTTGTTTTCTGGATATTATCAAAGGACTTTTTTCTTTTGAAACATTTTTTTTATCAGGGAACATTTAATTTTGTACTGGGAAACCCTCAGTGGTTCCACATGGAGAAACCAGCTCTAAACATTTGTAATTTATACGGAGAATGCTAGAGGAACTGCAGCAAAAAAACATGATATTTCTGTTTGTATACATGACATTTTATGCACCTGCCTAATGAAATGACTTTGCTTTTCTCCAAAACCATTTTACTATGATTTGCTTGGTCTATTGCATACAAATTCCACACCACTATGTCCGGATATGACTGCATGAAACCGGAAATATCCGGTTTTGTTTTGGCTAACTCAATCACAGATATTGCGACAGCCTCTGTGTTTGTGTTTTCTGGATATTACCAAAGGACTTCATTGTTTTGAATGTTTTTTATCAGGGAACATTTAATTTTGTACTGGGAAACTCTAATTGGTTCCACATGGAGACACCAGCACTACACATTCGTATTTTCTAAGCGAGAAACTAGAGGAACTGCGGCAAAAAAAACGTTATATTTCTGTTTGTATACATGACATTTTATGCACTTGCCTAAAGAAAGCACTTTGCTTTTCTCCAAAACCATTTTTACTATGATTTGCTTGGTCTATTGCATACAAATTCCACACCTCTTTGTCCGGATATGACTGCATGAAACCGGAAATATCCGGTTTTTTTTTGGCTAACTCAATCCCAGATATTGCCACAGCCCCTATGTTTGTGTTTTCTGGATATTATCAATGGTCATTATTGTTTTGAATTTTTTTTATCAGGGAACATTTAATTTTGTACTGGGAAACTCTAATTGGTTCCACATGGAGACACCAGCTCTACACATTCGTATTTTCTAAGCGAGAAACTAGAGGAACTGCGGCAAACAAACATGATATTTCCGTTTGTATACTTGACATTTTATGCACTTGTCCAACAAAAAGACTTTGCTTTTCTCCAAAACAATTTTTACTATGATTTGCTTGGTCTACTGCATACAAATTCCACACCACTTTGTCCGGATATGACTGCATGAAACCGGAAATATCCGGTTTTGTTTTGGCTAACTCAATCCCAGATTGCCACAGCCTCTGTGTTTGTGTTTTCTGGATATTATCAAAGGACTTTATTGTTTTGATTTTTTTTTATTAGGGAACATTTGATTTTGTACTGGGAAACTCTAATTGGTTCCACATGGAGACACCAGCTCTACACATTCGTATTTTCTACGCGAGAAACTAGAGGAACTGCGGCAAACAAACATGATATTTCTGTTTGTATACATGACATTTTATACACTTGCCTAAAGAAATGAGTTTGCATTTCTCCAAAACCATTTTTACTATGATTTGCTTGGTCTATTGCATACAAGTTCCACACCACTTTGTCCGGATATGACTGCATGAAACCGGAAATATCCGGTTTTGTTTTGGCTAACTCAATCCCAGATTGCCACAGCCACTGTGTTTGTGTTTTCTGGATATTATCAATCGTCATTATTGTTTTGAATTTTTTTTATATGGGAACATTTAATTTTGTACTGGGAAACTCTAATTGGTTCCAAATGGAGACACCAGCTCTACACATTCGTATTTTCTACGCAAGAAACTAGAGGAACTGCGGCAAACAAATATGATATTTCTGTTTGTATACATGACATTTTATACACTTGCCTAAAGAAAGGACTTTGCATTTTTCCAAAACCATTTTTACTATGATTTGCTTGGTCTATTGCATACAAGTTCCACACCACTTTGTCCGGATATGACTGCATGAAACTGGAAATATCCGGTTTTGTTTTGGCTAACTCAATCCCAGATATTGCCACAGCCCCTGTGTTTGTGTTTTCTGGATATTATCAATGGTCATTATTGTTTTGAACGTTTTTTTTAATCAGGGAGCATTTAATTTTTTACAGGGAAACAATCACTGGTTCCACATGCAGAAACCAGTTCTTCCTATTCGTGTATTCTAGGGAGAAAACTAGAGGAACTGCGGCAAACAAACATGATATTTCTGTTTGTATACATGACATTTTATGCACTTGCCTAAAGAAAGGACTTTGCATTTCTCCAAAACCATTTTTACTATGATTTGCTTGGACTATTGCATACAAATTCCACTCCACTTTGTCCGGATATGACTGCATGAAACCGGAAATATCCGGTTTTGTTTTGGCTAACTCTATCCCAGATATTGTCATAGCCCCTGTGTTTTTGTTTTCTGGATATTATCAAAGGACTTTTTTCTTTTGAAACATTTTTTTTATCAGGGAACATTTAATTTTGTACTGGGAAACCCTCAGTGGTTCCACATGGAGAAACCAGCTCTAAACATTTGTAATTTATACGGAGAATGCTAGAGGAACTGCAGCAAAAAAACATGATATTTCTGTTTGTATACATGACATTTTATGCACCTGCCTAATGAAATGACTTTGCTTTTCTCCAAAACCATTTTACTATGATTTGCTTGGTCTATTGCATACAAATTCCACACCACTATGTCCGGATATGACTGCATGAAACCGGAAATATCCGGTTTTGTTTTGGCTAACTCAATCACAGATATTGCGACAGCCTCTGTGTTTGTGTTTTCTGGATATTACCAAAGGACTTCATTGTTTTGAATGTTTTTTATCAGGGAACATTTAATTTTGTACTGGGAAACTCTAATTGGTTCCACATGGAGACACCAGCACTACACATTCGTATTTTCTAAGCGAGAAACTAGAGGAACTGCGGCAAAAAAACGTTATATTTCTGTTTGTATACATGACATTTTATGCACTTGCCTAAAGAAAGCACTTTGCTTTTCTCCAAAACCATTTTTACTATGATTTGCTTGGTCTATTCCATACAAATTCCACACCTCTTTGTCCGGATATGACTGCATGAAACCGGAAATATCCGGTTTTTTTTTGGCTAACTCAATCCCAGATATTGCCACAGCCACTATGTTTGTGTTTTCTGGATATTATCAATGGTCATTATTGTTTTGAATTTTTTTTATCAGGGAACATTTAATTTTGTACTGGGAAACTCTAATTGGTTCCACATGGAGACACCAGCTCTACACATTCGTATTTTCTAAGCGAGTAACTAGAGGAACTGCGGCAAACAAACATGATATTTCCATTTGTATACTTGACATTTTATGCACTTGTCCAACGAAAAGACTTTGCTTTTCTCCAAAACAATTTTTACTATGATTTGCTTGTTCTACTGCATACAAATTCCACACCACTTTGTCCGGATATGACTGCATGAAACCGGAAATATCCGGTTTTGTGTTGGCTAACTCAATCCCAGATTGCCACAGCCTCTGTGTTTGTGTTTTCTGGATATTATCAAAGGACTTTATTGTTTTGATTTTTTTTTATTAGGGAACATTTGATTTTGTACTGGGAAACTCTAATTGGTTCCACATGGAGACACCAGCTCTACACATTCGTATTTTCTACGCGAGAAACTAGAGGAACTGCGGCAAACAAACATGATATTTCTGTTTGTGTACATGACATTTTATACACTTGCCTAAAGAAATGAGTTTGCATTTCTCCAAAACCATTTTTACTATGATTTGCTTGGTCTATTGCATACAAGTTCCACACCACTTTGTCCGGATATGACTGCATGAAACCGGAAATATCCGGTTTTGTTTTGGCTAACTCAATCCCAGATATTGCCACAGCCCCTGTGTTTGTGTTTTCTGGATGTTATCAATGGTCATTATTGTTTTGAACGTTTTTTTTAATCAGGGAGCATTTAATTTTGTAAGGGAAACAATCACTGGTTCCACATGCAGAAACCAGTTCTTCCTATTTGTGTATTCTAGGGAGAAAACTAGAGGAACTGCGGCAAACAAACATGATGTCTCTGTTTGTATACATGACATTTTATGCACTTTGCTAAAGAAAGGACTTTGCATTTCTCCAAAACCATTTTTACTATAGTTTTGTCGGTCCATTACATAGGAATTACACTACACTTTGTCCGGATATGACTGCATGAAACCGGAAATATCCGGTTTTGCTTTGCTATCTCAATCCCAGATATTGCCACAGCCCCTGTGTTTGTGTTTTCTGGATAATATCAATGGTCTTTATTGTTTTGAATGTTTTTTTTATCAGGGAGTATTTAATTTTTTACAGGGAAACAATCACTGGATCCACATGCAGAAACCAGTTCTTCCTATTCGTGTATTCTAGGGAGAAATCTAGAGGAACTGCTGCAAACAATCATGATATTTCTGTTTGTATACATGACATTTTATGCACTTGCCTAAAAAAGGACTTTACATTTTTGTAAAACCATTTTTACTATGATTTTCTCGGTTCATTGCATAGGAATTCCACACCGCTTTGTCCGGATATGACTGCATGAAACCGGAAATATCCGGTTTTGTTTTGGCTATCTCTATCCCAGATATTGCCATAGCCGCTGTGTTTGTGTTTTCTGGATATTATCAAAGGACTTTATTGTTTTGAAACATTTTTTTTATCAGGGAACATTTAATTTTGTACTGGGAAACCCTCAGTGGTTCCACATGGAGAAACCAGCTCTAAACATTTGTAATTTATACGGAGAATGCTAGAGGAACTGCAGCCAAAAAACATAATATTTCTCTTTGTATACATGATATTTTATGCACCTGCCTAATGAAATGACTTTGCTTTTCTCCAAAACCATTTTACTATGATTTGCTTGGTCTATTGCATACAAATTCCACACCTCTTTGTCCGGATATGACTGCATGAAACCGGAAATATCCGGTTTTGTTTTGGCTAACTCAATCACAGATATTGCGACAGCCTCTGTGTTTGTTTTTTCTGGATATTACCAAAGGACTTCATTGTTTTGAATGTTTTTTATCAGAGATCATTTAATTTTGTACTGGGAAACTCTAATTGGTTCCACATGGAGACACCAGCTCTACACATTCGTATTTTCTAAGCGAGAAACTAGAGGAACTGCGGCAAACAAACGTTATATTTCTGTTTGTATACATGACATTTTATGCACTTTCCTAAAGAAAGCACTTTGCTTTTCTCCAAAACCATTTTTACTATGATTTGCTTGGTCTATTGCATACAAATTCCACAACACTTTGTCCGGATATGACTGCATGAAACCGGAAATATCCGGTTTTGTTTTGGCTAACTCAATCCCAGATATTGCCACATTCCCTGTGATTGTGTTTTCTGGATATTATCAATTGTCATTATTGTTTTGAATTTTTTTTGTCAGGAAACATTTAATTTTGTACTGTGAAACACTCAGTGGTTCCACATGGAGACACCAGCTCTACACATTCGTATTTTCTAAGCGAGAAACTAGAGGAACTGCGGCAAACAAACATGCTATTTCTGTTTGTATACATGACATTTTATGCACTTGCCTAAAGAAAGGACTTTGCTTTTCTGCAAAACCATTTTACTATGATTTGCTTGGTCTATTGCATACAAATTCCACACCACTTTGTCCGGATATGACTGCATGAAACCGGAAATATCCGGTTTTGTTTTGGCTAACTCAATCCCAGATATTGCCACAGCCCCTGTGTTTGTGTTTTCTGGATATTATCAATGGTCATTATTGTTTTGAACGTTTTTTTTAATCAGGGAGCATTTAATTTTGTACAGGGAAACAAGCACTGGATCCACATGCAGAAACCAGTTCTTCCTATTCGTGTATTCTTGGGAGAAAACTAGAGGAACTGCGGCAAGCAAACATGATATTTCTGTTTCTATACATGACATTTTATGCACTTGCCTAAAGAAAGGACTTTGCTTTTCTCCAAAACCATTTTTACTATGATTTGCTTGGCCTATTGCATACAAATTCCACACCACTTTGTCCGGATATGAATGCATGAAACCGGAAATATCCGGTTTTGTTTTGGCTAACTCAATCCCAGATTGCCACAGCTTCTGTGTTTGTGTTTTCTGGATATTATCAATGGTCATTATTGTTTTCAACGTATTTTTTTTAATCTGGGAGCATTTAATTTTGTACAGGGAAACAATCACTGGATCCACATGCAGAAACCAGTTCTTCCTATTCCTGTATTCTAGGGAGAAAACTAGAGGAACTGCGGCAAACAAACATGATATTTCTGTTTGTATACATGACATTTTATGCACTTGCCTAAAGAAAGGACTTTGCTTTTCTCCAAAACCATTTTTATTATGATTTTCTCGGTTCATTGCATAGGAATTCCACACCACTTTGTCCGGATATGACTGCATGAAACCGGAAATATCCGGTTTTGCTTTGCTATCTCAATCCCAGATATTGCCATAGCCCCTGTGTTTGTGTTTTCTGGATATTATCAATGGTCATTATTGTTTTGAACGTTTTTTTTTATCAGGGAGCATTTAATTTTGTACTGGGAAACACTCAGTGGTTCCACATGGAGAAAACAGCTCTACACATTCGTATTTTCTAAGCGAGAAACTAGAGGAACTGCGGCAAGCAAACATGATATTTCTGTTTGTATACATGACATTTTATGCACCTGCCTAATGAAATGACTTTGCTTTTCTCCAAAAGCATTTTACTATGATTTGCTTGGTCTATTGCATACAAATTCCACACAACTTTGTCCGGATATGACTGGATGAAAGGGGAAATATCCGCTTTTGTTTTGGCTAACTCAATCACAGATATTGCGACAGCCTCTGTGTTTGTGTTTTCTGGATATTACCAAAGGACTTCATTGTTTTGAATGTTTTTTATCAGGGAACATTTAATTTTGTAGTGGGAAACTCTAATTGGTTCCACATGGAGACACTAGCTCTATACATTCGTATTTTCTAAGCGAGAAACTAGAGGAACTGCAACAAACAAACATGATATCTCTGTTTGTATACATGACATTTTATGCACTTTCCTAAAGAAAGCACTTTGCTTTTCTCCAAAACCATTTGTACTATGATTTGCTTGGTCTATTGCATACAAATTCCACACCACTTTGTCCGGATATAACTGCATGAAACCGGAAATATCCGGTTTAGTTTTGGCTAACTCAATCCCAGATATTGCCACAGCCCCTGTGTTTGTGTTTTCTGGATATTATCAGTGGTCATTAATGTTTTGAATTTTTTTTTATCAGGGAACATTTAATTTTGTACTGGGAAACTCTAATTGGTTCCACATGGAGACACCAGCTCTACACATTCGTATTTTCTAAGCGAGAAACTAGAGGAACTGCAGCAAACAAACATGATATTACTGTTGTATACATGACATTTTATGCACTGCCTAAAGAAAGGAGTTTGCTTTTCTCCAAAACCATTTTTACTATGATTTGCTTGGTCTATTGCATACAAATTCCACACCACTTTGTCCGGATATGACTGCATGAAACCGGAAATATCCGGTTTTGTTTTGGCTAACTCAATCCCAGATATTGCCACAGCCCCTGTGTTTGTTTTTTCTGGATATTATCAATGGTCATTATTGTTTTGAACGTTTTTTTTTTTATCAGGGAGCATTTAATTTTGTACTGGGAAACACTCAGTGGTTCCACATGGAGACACCAGCTCTACACATTCGTACTTTCCAAGCGAGAAACTAAAGGAACTGCGGCAAAAAAACATGATATTTCTGTTTGTATACATGACATTTTATGCACTTGCCTAAAGAAAGCACTTTGCTTTTCTCCAAAACCATTTGTACTATGATTTGCTTGGTCTATTGCATACAAATTCCACACCACTTTGTCCGGATATGACTGCATGAAACCGGAAATATCCGGTATTTTTTTGCCTAACTCAATCCCAGATATTGCCACAGCCCCTGTGTTTGTGTTTTCTGGATATTATCAATGGTGATTATTGTTTTGAACGTTTTTTTTTTATCAGGGAGCATTTAATTTTGTACAGGGAAACAATCACTGGTTCCACATGCAGAAACCAGTTCTTCCTATTCCTGTATTCTTGGGAGAAAACTAGAGGAACTGCGGCAAGCAAACATGATATTTCTGTTTGTATACATGACATTTTATGCACTTGCCTAAAGAAAGGACTTTGCTTTTCTCCAAAACCATTTGTACTATGATTTGCTTGGTCTATTGCATACAAATTCCACACCACTTTGTCCGGATATGACTGCATGAAACCGGAAATATCCGGTTTTGTTTTGGCTAATTCAATCCCAGATTGCCACAGCCTCTGTGTTTGTGTTTTCTGGATATTATCAATGGTCATTATTGTTTTGAATTTTTTTTTCAGGGAACATTTAATTTTGTACTGGGAAACACTCAGTGGTTCCACATGGAGACACCAGCTCTACACATTCATACATTCTAAGTGAGAAACTAGAGGAACTGCGGCAAACAAACATGATATTTCTGTTTGTATACATGACATTTTATGCACTGCCTAAAGAAAGGAGTTTGCTTTTCTCCAAAACCATTTTTACTATGATTTGCTTGGTCTATTGCATACAAATTCCACACCACTTTGTCCGGATATGACTGCATGAAACCGGAAATATCCGGTTTTGTTTTGGCTAATTCAATCCCAGATTGCCACAGCCTCTGTGTTTGTGTTTTCTGGATATTATCAATGGTCATTATTGTTTTGAATTTTTTTTTCAGGGAACATTTAATTTTGTACTGGGAAACACTCAGTGGTTCCACATGGAGACACCAGCTCTACACATTCATACATTCTAAGTGAGAAACTAGAGGAACTGCGGCAAACAAACATGATATTTCTGTTTGTATACATGACATTTTATGCACTGCCTAAAGAAAGGAGTTTGCTTTTCTCCAAAACCATTTTTACTATGATTTGCTTGGTCTATTGCATACAAATTCCACACCACTTTGTCCGGATATGACTGCATGAAACCGGAAATATCCGGTTTTGTTTTGGCTAACTCAATCCCAGATTGCCACAGCCTCTGTGTTTGTGTTTCCTGGATATTATCAATGGTCATTATTGTTTTGAATTTTTTTTTTATCAGGTAACATTTAATTTTGTACTGGGAAACTCTAATTGGTTCCACATGGAGACACCAGCTCTACACATTCGTATTTTCTAAGCGAGAAACTAGAGGAACTGCGGCAAACAAACATGATATTTCTGTTTGTATACATGACATTTTATGCACTTGTCCAACGAAAAGACTTTGCTTATCTCCAAAACCATTTTTACTATGATTTGCTTGGTCTATTGCATACAAATTCCACACCACTTAGTCCGGATATGACTGCATGAAACCGGAAATGTCCGGTTTTGTTTTGGCTAACTCAATCCCAGATTGCCACAGCCTCTGTGTTTGTGTTTTCTGGTTATTATCAAAGCACGTTATTATTTGATTTTTTTTATCAGGGAACATTTAATTTTGTACTGGGAAACTCTAATTGGTTCCACATGGAGACACCAGCTCTACACATTCGTATTTTCTAGGAGAAAGCTAGAAGAACTTCGGCAAACAAACATGATATTTCTGTTTGTATACATGACATTTTATGCACTTGCCTAAAGAAAGGACTTTGCTTTTCTCCAAAACCATTTTTACTATGATTTGCTTGGTCTATTGCATACAAATTCCACACCACTTTGTCCGGATATGACTGCATGAAACCGGATTTATCCGGTTTTGTTTTGGCTAACTCAATCACAAACACAGCCCCTGTGTTTGTGTTTTCTGGATATTATCAATGGTCATTATTTTTTTGAACGTTTTTTTTAATCAAGGAGCATATAATTTTGTACAGGGAAACAATAACTGGTTCCACATGCAGAAACCAGTTCTTCCTATTCGTGTATTCTAGGGAGAAAACTAGAGGAACTGCGGCAAACAAACATGATATCGCTGTTTGTATACATGACATTTTATGCACTTGCCTAAAGAAATGACTTTGCTTTTCTCCAAAACCATTTTTACTATGATTTTCTCGGTCCATTACATAGGATTTCTCACCACTATGTCCGGATATGACTGCATGAAACCAGAAATATCCGCTTTTGTTTTGCTAACTCAATCCCAGATATTGCCACAGCCCCTGTGTTTGTGTTTTCTGGATATTATCAATGGTCATTATTGTTTTGAACGTTTTTTTTTATCAGGGAGCATTTAATTTTGTACTGGGAAACCCTCAGTCGTTCCACATGGAGAAAACAGCTCTAAACATTTGTAATTTATACGGAGAATTCTAGAGGAAATGCAGCAAAAAAACTTGACATTTCTGTTTGTATACAACACATTTTATGCACCTGCCTAATGAAATGACCTTGTTTTTCTCCAAAACCATTTTACTATGATTTGCTTGGTCTATTGCATACAAATTCCACACCACTTTGTCCGGATATGACTGCATGAAACCGGAAATATCCGGTTTTGTTTTGGCTAACTCAATCCCAGATTGCCACAGACTCTGTGTTTGTGTTTTCTGGATATTACCAATGGTCATTATTATTTTGAATTTTTTTTATCAGGGAACATTTAATTTTGTACTGTGAAACACTCAGTGGTTCCACATGGAGACAGCAGCTCTACACATTCGTATTTTCTAAGCGAGAAACTAGAGGAACTGCGGCAAGCAAACATGATATTTCTGTTTGTATACATGACATTTTATGCACTTTGCTAAAGAAATGACTTTGCTTTTCTCCAAAACCATTTTTACTATGATTTTCTTGGTCCATTACATAGGAATTCCACAATACTTTGTCCGGTTATGACTGGATGAAACCGGAAATATCCGGTTTTGTTTTGCTAACTCAATCCCAGATATTGCCACAGCACCTGTGTTTGTGTTTTCTGGATATTATCAATGGTTAGTATTGTTTTGAACGTTTTTTTTTTATCAGGGAGTATTTAATTTTGTACAGGGAAACAATCACTGGATCCACATAAGGAAACCAGTTCTTCCTTTTCGTGTATTCTAGGGAGAAAACTAGAGGAACTGCAGCAAACAAACATGATATTTCTGTTTGTATACATGACATTTTATGCACTTGCCTAAAGAAAAGACTTTGCATTTATCCAAAACCATTTTTACTATGATTTTCTCGGTTCATTGCATAGGAATTCCACACCACTTTGTCCGGATATGACTGCATGAAACCGGAAATATCCGGTTTTGTTTTGGCTAACTCAATCCCAGATATTGCCATAGCCCCTGTGTTTGTGTTTTCTGGATATTATCAAAGCACTTTATTGTTTTTGAAACATTTTTTTTTATCAGGGAACATTTAATTTTGTACTGGGAAACCCTCAGTGGTTCCACATGGAAAAACCAGCTCTAAACATTTGTAATTTATACGGAGAATTCTAGAGGAAATGCAGCAAAAAAACATGACATTTCTGTTTGTATACAACACATTTTATGCACCTGCCTAATGAAATGACCTTGTTTTTCTCCAAAACCATTTTACTATGATTTGCTTGGTCTATTGCATACAAATTCCACACCACTTTGTCCGGATATGACTGCATGAAACCGGAAATATCCGGTTTTCTTTTGGCTAACTCAATCCCAGATTGCCACAGCCTCTGTGTTTGTGTTTTCTGGATATTATCAATGATCATTATTGTTTTGAAAGTTTTTTTTTTTATCAGGGAACATTTAATTTTGTACTGGGAAACAATCACTGGATCTACATGCAGAAACCAGTTCTTCCTATTCGGGTATTCTAGGGAGAAAACTAGAGGAACTGCGGCAAACAAACATGATATTTCTGTTTGTATACATGACATTTTATGCACTTGCCTAAAGAAAGGACTTTGCTTTTCTCCAAAACCATTTGTACTATGATTTGCTTGGCCTATTGCATACAAATTCCACACCACTTTGTCCGGATATGACTGCATGAAACCGGAAATATCCGGTTTTGTTTTGGCTAACTCAATCCCAGATATTGCCACAGCCTCTGTGTTTGTGTTTTCTGGATATTACCAATGGTCATTATTGTTTTGAACGTTTTTTTTTTCATCAGGGAACATTTAATTTTTTTCTGGGAAACACTCAGTTGTTCCACATGGAGATCAGCTCTACACATTCGTATTTTCTCAGCAAGAAACTAGAGGAACTGTGGCAAACAAACATGATATTTCTGTTTGTATACAGGACATTTTATGCACTTGTCCAACGAAAAGACTTTGCTTTTCTACAAAACCATTTTTACTATGATTTTCTCAGTCCATTACATAGGAATTCCACACCACTTTTTCCGGATATGACTGCATGAAACCGGAAATATCCGGTTTTGTTTTGCTAACTCAATCCCAGATATTGCCACAGCCCCTGTGTTTGTGTTTTCTGGATATTATCAATGGTCATTATTGTTTTGAAGGGTTTTTTTTTATCAGGGAGCATTTAATTTTGTACAGGGAAACAATCACTGGATCCACATGCAGAAACCAGTTCTTCCTTTTGTGTATTCTAGGGAGAAAACTAGAGGAACTGCGGCAAACAAACATGATATTTGTGTTTGTATACATGACATTTTATGCACTTGCCTAAAGAAAGGACTTTGCTTTTCTCCAAAATCATTTTTACTATAATTTTCTCGGTTCATTGCATAGGAATTCCACACCACTTTGTCCGGATATGACTGCATGAATCCGGAAATATCCGGTTTTGTTTTGGCTAACTCAATCACAGATATTGCGACAGCCTCTTTGTTTGTGTTTTCTGGATATTATCAAAGGACTTTATTGTTTTGAATGTTTTTTATCAGGGAACATTTAATTTTGTACTGGGAAACTCTAATTGGTTCCACATTGAGACACCAGCTCTACACATTCGTATTTTCTAGGAGAAAGCTAGAAAAACTTCGGCAAACAAACATGATATTTCTGTTTGTATACATGACATTTTATGCACTTGTCCAACGAAAAGACTTTGCTTTTCTCCAAAACCATTTTTACTATGATTTGCTTGGTCTATTGCATACAAATTCCACACCACTTTGTCCAGATATGACTGCATGAAACCGGAAATATCCGGTTTTGTTTTGGCTATCTCAATCCCAGATTGCCACAGCCTCTGTGTTTGTGTTTTCTGGATATTACCAATGGTCATTATTGTTTTGAACATTTTTTTAATCAGGGAGCATTTAATTTTGTACAGGGAAACAATAACTGGTTCCACATGCAGAAACCAGTTCTTCCTATTCGTGCATTCTAGGGAGAATACTAGAGGAACTGCGGCAAGAAAACATGATATTTCTGTTTGTATACATGACATTTTATGCACTTGCCTAAAGAAAGGACTTTGCTTTTCTCCAAAACCATTTTTACTGTGATTTTCTCGGTTCATTGCATAGGAATTCCACACCACTTTTTCCGGATATGACTGGATGAAACCGGAAATATCCGGTTTTGTTTTGGCTAACTCAATCCCAGATATTGCCACAGCCCCTGTGTTTGAGTTTTCTGGATATTATCAAAGGACTTTATTGTTTTGAAACATTTTTTTTTATCAGGGAACATTTAATTTTGTACTGGGAAACCCTCAGTGGTTCCACATGGAGAAACCAGCTCTAAACGTTTGTAAATTATACGGAGAATGCTAGAGGAACTGCAGCAAACAAACATGATAATTCTGTTTGTATACATGACATTTTATGCACTTGCCTAACAAAAAGTCTTTGCTTTTCTCCAAAATCACTTTCACTGTAATTTTCTCATTCCATGGCATATGAATTCCACACCACTTTGTCCAGATATGACAGGATGAAACCGGAAATATCCGGGTTTGTTTGGCTAACTCAATTACAGATTGCCACAGCCCCTGTGGTTTTGATTTCTGGATATTTTGGAAGGACATTTTTGTTTTGAAAGTTTTGTTTTTTTATCAGTGAACATTTAATTTTGTACTGGGAATCTCTAATTGGTTCAACATGGAGGCACCTGCTCTACACTTTCGTATTTTCTAGCGAGAAAGCTGGAGGAACTGTGGCAAACAATCATGATATTTCTGTTTGTATAGATGGCATTTTATGCACTTGCCTAACAAAAGACTTTGCTTTTCCCCAAAACCATTTTTACTGTGATTTTGTCTTTCCATTGCATACAAAGTCCACACCACTTTGTCCGAATAGGACTGGAAGAAAGGGGAAATATCCGCTTCTGTTTTAGCTAACTGAACCCCAGATATTGCGACAGCATCTGTGTTTGTGTTTTCTGTTTATTATCAATGCCATTATTGTTTTTAATGTTTTTTTCTTTTTTTTATCAGGGAACATTTAATTTTGTACTGGGAGACTCTAATTGTTTCCACATGGAGACACCAGCTCTACACATTCTTATTTTCTAGGAGAAAGCTAGAGGAACTGCGGCAAACAAACATGATATTTCTGTTTGTATACATGACATTTTATGCACTTGCCTAACGAAAAGATTTTGCTTTTCTCCAAAACCATTTTTACTGTGATTTTCTCAGTCCATTGCATGCGAATTCCACACCACTTTGTCCGGATATGACTGGATGAAATGGGAAATATCTGCTTGTGTTTTGGCTAACTGAATCCCAGATATTTCGACAGCCTCTGTGGTTGTGTTTTCTGGATATTATCGAAGGACTTTATTGTTTTGAATGCTTTTTATCAGGGAACATTTAATTTTGTACTGGGAAACTCCAATTGGTTCCACATGGAGACAGCAGCTCTACACATTTGTATTTTCTAGGATAAAGCTAGAGGAACTGCGGCAAACAAACATGATATTTCTGTTTGTATAGATGGCATTTTATGCACTTGCGTAACGAAAAGACTTTGCTTTTCTCCAAAACCATTTTTACTGTGAGTTTCTCCGTGTGTTGCGTACGAATTGCACACCACATTGTCCGGATATGACTGGATGAAACCGGAAGTATCCGGTTTTGTTTTGGCTAACTCAATCCCAGATATTTTTTTTTCTTTTTTTAGAAAGCTTTTATTTAATAAATTTCATAGGTACAGCTTTTGTAATATAGCAGTTCTTCCTCCATACCTGCCCTCCCACCCGCACTCCCATCCCACCTCCTACACCCTCTCCCATTCCATTCTTCATTAAGATCCTTTTTTAATTATCTTTATATACAGAAGATCATCTCTATACTAAGTAAAGATTTCAACAGTTTGCACCCACACAGACACACAAAGTATAAAGTGCTGTTTGAAGACTAGTTTTACCATTAATTCTCATAGTACAACTCATTAAGGACAGAGGTCCTACATGGAGAGCAAGTGCACAGTGACTCCTGTTGTTGAGTTAACAATTGACACTCTTATTTATGATGTCAGTGATCACCCAATTCCAATTTTTAAATGTTATATTCAGTAGGGAACACACCAGGCATTTTATGTGTTGGTTTGTTTCCTTGTTTTCCCATTTATAAAATTGTCCCCTGCATGTTTAAAATGCCTCAGGGCAAGATACAAAATAGAAAACATTTAATTAAATATATAAAGCAGAACACTAATATGGTAGCATAATCAATGCTAATGACAATATGAAAATATTATAGTGACTTTTGAAAACGTAGGAGAAAACCATAGGTTAGTGTTTATAATATAGGATATGAAATATTTCAACTTGCAATTCCACATAATAAGTAAGAATACCACATGTGATCATACTAGATATAAATTGCATTATTTAAAAATAGTACTGTTTACTTCACTATTTCATTTCATATTTCTGAGATAAGTGTACTAAAAGCAAACCACTTAATTCAAGAAGGTTTTTTGGATCAAAGTTCAGAAAGCAGATATGGGTAAGTATGAATATATTTGGAATGATTTCCCTTTGCCAATAATGATCATTTTTGTCAATTCAGGCTGTTTTTTATGCCTTATGATTTAGTCAGGCAAATACGTGTGGGAAATATTTTATTTGCAAATAAATCCCTTTAACATTTGTAATGCAGACATAAGCCCATAGCTGAGCCCAGCCTGCTTTCTCCAAAGAATTAAAAAGCAACTTCAACAGCTGACCCTTATAGAAATCTCAACATGATTAAGGAAGACTCAGGATGAGCTATGACTTGGGGTGGCAATATATCCAGGGATAAAACATCTTTCCATTATTAGCGAAGGTGTTCTCCGGGATCATAAGGAAAACAAAAAGCTATCTGATAGAGCTTAGCTTTAGAAGGAACTGTTATACAGTTTTGAGATGGCCTTACTTGAATCACATAGTCCATTTATTTAGGATAATTTAGTATGTTTAGAAGCCTTGTTATTTGAGAATATATGCTCAGAATAGGTCTTCAACATGCTCCATCCCCAGCAAGAAGGGACAGTGCCTATGTTGCTATGGAAATCAGACTTTCAGTCCTTGGCCTCTGTGTGTCCTATTTTTCCATGCCGAGGAGGAAATTGTCCTGGTAGCTAACATTCCCCAGGGACCTGACACCCTGTGGCTTTCCTGGTACACTCCATGGAATACGTCAAGCTGAGGATAAAGTGATGCCGCTGGCCCCATTCTTATTTCCTAGAGCTGGTCACCGTGGCCACCATTTGACTTGGCAGTGGCTCAGAAGAAGGTCTTTGGACATGGATTGTTGTGGACCTTAAAATGTTTTTATCAGTTTTTGCCCACACAGAAACACAAAGTATAAATTTCTGTTTCAGTACTAGTTGTAGCATCACTTCGCTTTAGACGACACATTAGGGACAGATCCCACATGGGGTGTAAGTACACAGTGACTCCTGTTGCTGATTTAACAATTTGACACTCCTGTTCATGGCGTCAGTAATCTCCCTAGGCTCTAGTCATGAGTTGCCAGGGCTATGGAAGCCTTTAGAGTTCGCTGACTTTGATCTTATTCCGATAGGGTCATAGTCAAAGTGGAAGTTCTCTCCTCCCTTTGGAGAAGGGTACTTCCTTCTTTGATGGCCCCATTCTTTCCACTGGGATCTCACTCACAGAGATCATTCATTTAGGTCTTTTTCTTTTCCATGATATCTTGGCTTTCCATGCCTGCTATACTCACATGGGCTCTTCCGCCAGATCCGAATGCCTTGAGGGCAGATTCTGAGGCCAGAGTGTTGTTTAGGACATCTGCCATTCTATGAGTCTGCTGTGTATCCCACTTCCCATGTTGGATCTTTCTCTCCCTTTTTGATTCTATCAGTTGGTATTAGCAGATACTTGTCTTGTTTGTGTGATCTCTTTGACTCTTAGACCTATCAGAGCTATCAATTGCAAGCTGAAATTGATCACTTGGACTAGTGCGATGGCATTGGTACATGCCATCTTGGTGGGATTGTGTTGGAATCCCCTGGCACATTTCTAAATCCACCATTTCCGGCAAGTCTGAATGAGCATTGCCACAGCCCCTGTGTTTTTGTATTCTGGATATTATCAATGGACTTTATTGTTTTGAAATTTTTTTTATCAGGGAACATTTAATTTTGAACTGGGAAACATTCAGAGGTTCCACATGGAGACACCAGCGCTACACATTCGTATTTTCTAGCGAGAAAGCTAGATGAACTGCGACAAACAAACATGATATTTCTGTTTGTATACATGACATTTTATGCACTTGTCTAACGAAAAGACTTTGCTTTTCTCCAAAACCATTTTTACTATCATTTGCTTCGTCTATTGCATACGAATTCCAAACCACTTTGTCGGGATATGACTGCATGAAACCGGAAATATCCGGTTTTGTTTTGGCTAACTCAATCCCAGATATTGCCACAGCCCACGAATTTGTGTTTTCTGGATATTATCGAAGGAATTTATTGTTTTGAAATTTTTTTTCTTATCAGGGAACATTTAATTTTCTACTGGGAAACTAATTGATTCCACATGGAGACACCAGCTCTACACATTCATATTTTCTAGGAGAAAGCTAGAGGAACTGCGGCAAAAAAACATGATATTTCTGTTTGTATACAGGACATTTAATGCACTTGTCTAACGAAAAGACTTCACTTTTATCCAAAACCATTTTTACTATAATTTGCTTGCTCTATTGCATACGAATCCCACACCACTTTGCCAGGACATGAGTGGATGAAACCGGAAATATCCAGTTTTGTTTTGGCTAACTCAATCCCAGATATTGCCACAGCCCCAGTGTTTGTGTTTTCTGGATATTATCGACGGACTTTATTGCTTTGAAGGTGTTTTTATTAGGGACCATTTAATTTTGTACTGAGAAACTCTAATTGGTTCCGGATGGAGACACCAGCTCTACACATTCCTATTTTCTAGCGAGAAAGCTAGAGGAACTGCGACAAACAAACATGATATTTCTGTTTGTATAGATGGCATTTTATACACCTGCCTAAAGAAAAGACTTTGCTTTTCTCCAAAACCATTTTTACTGTGATTTTGTCTGTCCATTGCATAGGAATTCCACATCACTTTGTCCGGATATGACTGGATGAAATGAGAAATATCCGGTTTTGTTTTGGCTAACTGAATCCCAGCAATTGCGACAGACTCTGTGTTTGAGTTTTATGTATGTTATCGAAGGAATTTTTGTTTTGAAAGTTTTGGTTTTTTTTATGAGGGAAAATTTAATTT
Organism: Lepus europaeus; assembly: GCF_033115175.1. Lineage (NCBI taxonomy): Eukaryota > Metazoa > Chordata > Mammalia > Lagomorpha > Leporidae > Lepus > Lepus europaeus. The sequence continues at coordinate 39,900,136 of NC_084847.1, read as the reverse complement.
TTCACTGGGAAACTCTAATTGGTTCCACATGGAGACACCAGCTCTACACATTCGTATTTTCTAGGAGAAAGCTAGAGGAACTGCGGCAAACAAACATGATATTTCTTTTTATATAGATGGCATTTTATGCACTTGCCTAACGAAAAGACTTTGCTTTTCTACAAAACCATTTTTACTATGATTTTTTCGGTCCATTGCATACGAATTCCACACCACTTTTTCCGGACATGACTGGATGAAACCAGAAATATCCGGTTTTGTTTTGGCTAACTCAATCCCAGATATTGCCACAGCCCCTGTGTTTGTGTTCTCTGTATATTATCAATGGTCATTATTGTTTTAAATTTTTTTTTATCAGGATACATTTTATTTTGTACTGGGAAACTCTAATTACTTGCACATGGAGACACCAGCTCTACACATTCATATTTTCTAGGGAGAAAGCTAGAGGAACTGTGGCAAACAAACATGATATTTCTGTTTGTATAGATGGCATTTTATGCACATGCCTAACGAAAAAACTTTGCTTTTCTCCAAAACCATTTTACTGTGATTTTCACGGTCCATTGCATAGGAATTCCACACCACTTTTACCGGATATGACTGGGTGAAACCGGAAATATCCGGTTTTGTTTAGGCTAACTCAATTCCAGATATTGCCACAGCCAATGTGTTTGTGTTTTTGGATATTATCGAAGGATTTTATTGATTTGAAACTTTTTTTTTAATCTGGGAACATTTAATTTTGTACTGGGAAACTCTAATTGGTTCCACATGGAGACACCAGCTCTAAGCATTTGTAATTTATACGGAGAATGCTAGAAGAACTGCAATAAACAAACATGATATTTTTGTTTGTATACATGACATTTTATGCACCTTCCTAATGAAAAGACTTTGCTTTTCTCCAAAACCATTTGTACTGTAATTCTCTCAGTCCACTGCATACAAATTCCACACCACTTTGTCCGGATATGACTGGATGAAAGGGGAAATATCCGCTTTTGTTTTGGCTAACTCAATCTCAGATATTGCGACAGCCCCTGTGTTTGTGTTTTCTGGATATTATCAAAGGACTTTATTGTTTTGAATGTTTTTTATCAGGGAACATTTAATTTTGTACTGGGAAACTCTAATTGGTTCCACATGGAGACACCAGCTCTACACATTCGTATTTTCTAGGAGAAAGCTAGAAGAACTGCGGCAAACAAACATGATATTTCTGTTTGTATAGATGGCATTTTATGCACTTGGCTAACGAAAAGACTTTGCTTTTCTCCAAAACCATTTTTACTATGATTTGCTTGGTCTATTGCATACAAATTCCACACCACTTTGTCCGGATATGACTGCATGAAACCTGAAATATCCAGTTTTGTTTTGGCTAACGCAATCCCAGATATTCCCACAGCCCCTGTGTTTGTGTTTTCTGGATATTATCAATGGTCATTATTGTTTGAAACGTTTTTTTAATCAGGGAGCATTTAATTTTGTACTGGGAAACAATCACTGGTTCCGCATGCAGAAACCAGTTCTTCCTATTCGTGTATTCTAGGGAGAAAACTAGAGGAACTGCGGCAAACAAACATGATATTTCTGTTTGTATACATGACATTTTATGCACTTGCCTAAAGAAAGGACTTTGCTTTTCTCCAGAACCATATTTACTGTGATTTTCTCGGTCCATTGCATAGGAATTCCACACCACTTTTTCCGGATATGACTGGTTGAAACCGGAAATACCCGCTTTTGTTTTGGCTAACTCAATCACAGATATTGCCACAGCCCCTGTGTTTGTGTTTTCTGGATATTATCAATGGACATTATTGTTTGGAACCTTTTATTTTTAATCAGGGAGTATTTAATTTTGTACTGGGAAACAATCACTGGTTCCACATGCAGAAACCCGTTCTTCCTATTCGTGTATTCTATGAGAAAACTAGAGGAACTGCGGCAAACAAACATGATATTTCTGTTTGTATACATGACATTTTATGCACTTGCCTAAAGAAAGGACTTTGCTTTTCTCCAAAACCATTTTTACTATGATTTGCTTGGTCTATTGCATACAAATTCCACACCACTTTGTCCGGATATGACTGCATGAAACCGGAAATATCCGCTTTTGTTTTGGCTTACTGAATCCCAGATTGCCACAGCCTATGTGTTTGTGTTTTCTGGATATTATCAATGGTCATTATTGTTTTGAAAGTTTTTTTTTTCATCAGGGAACATTTAATTTTGTTCTGGGAAACACTCAGTGGTTCCACATGGAGACACCAGCTCTACACATTCGTATTTTCTAGGAGAAAGCTAGAAGAACTGCGGCAAACAAACATGATATTTCTGTTTGTATAGATGGCATTTTATGCACATGTGCCACGAAAAGACTTTGCTTTTCTAAAAAACCATTTTTACTATGATTTGCTTTTTCCACACCACTTTGTCTTGATATGACTGCATGAAACCGGAAATATCCGGTTTTGTTGTGGCTAACTCAATCCCAGATATTGCCATAGCCCCTGTGTTTGTGTTTTCTGGATATTATCAATGGTCATTATTGTTTGGAACGTTTTTTTTTTTTAATCAGGGAGCATTTAATTTTGTACTGGGAAACAATCACTGGTTCCACATGCAGAAACCAGTTCTTGCTATTCGTTTATTCTAGCGAGAAAACTAGAGGAACTGCGGCAAACATACATGATATTTCTGTTTGTATACATGATATTTTATGCACTTGTCTAACGAAAAGACTTTCCTTTTCTCCAAAACCATTGTTACTGTGATTTTGTCTGTCCATTGCATACGAATCCCACACCACTTTGTCTGGATATGCCTGGATGAAACTGGAAATATCCGGTTTTGTTTTGGCTAACTCAATCCCAGATATTGCAAAAGCCCCTGTGTTTGTGTTTTCTGCATATTACTGAAGGACATTATTGTTTTGAATCTTTTTTTTTATCAGGAATCATTTAATTTTGTACTGGGAAACTCTAATTGGTTCCACATTAAGACAGCGGCTCTAAACTTTCGCATTTTCTGGGAGAAAGCTACAGGAACTGCGACAAACAAACATGATATTTTTGTTTGTATACATGACATTTTATGCACCTGCTTAATGAAAAGCCTTTGCTTTTCTCCAAAACCACTTTCACTGTAATTCTCTCAGTCGATTGCATACGAATTGCAGACCACTTTGTACGGATATGACTGGATGAAAGGGGAAATATCCTCTTGTGTTTTGGCTAACTCAATCCCAGATATTGCGACAGCCTCTGTGTTTGCGTTTTCTGGATATTATCGAAGGACTTTATTTATTTAAATGTGTTTTTATCAGGGAACATTTAATTTTGTACTGGGAAACTCTAATTGGTTCCTCATGGAGACTCCAGCTCTACAAATTCATATTTTCTAGGAGAAAGCTAGAGGAACTGCGGCAAACAAACATGATATTTCTGTTTGTATAGATGGCATTTTATGCACTTGCCTAACGAAAGCACTTTGCTTTTGTCCACAACCATTTTTACTGTGATTTTCTCAGTACATTGCATACGAATTGCACTCTACTTTGTCCGGATATGTCTCGATGAAACCAGAAAATCTGGTTTTGTTTTGGCTAACTCAATCACAGATATTGCCACAGCCTCTGTGTTTGTATTTTCTGGATGTTATCGAAGGACATTATTGTTTTGAAAGTTTTTTTTTTTTAATCTGGGAGCATTTAATTTTGTACTGGGAAACTCTAATTCGTTCTAAAGGGAGACACCTGCTCTATACATTTGTATCTTCTAGGAGAAAGCTAGAGGAACTGCGGCAAACAATCATGATATTTCGGTTTGTATAGATGGCATTTTATGCACTTGCCTAACGAAAGGACTTTGCTTTTCTCCAAAACCATTTTACTATGATTTGCTTGGTCTATTGCATACAAATTCCACACCACTTTGCCCGGATAAGACTGGATGAAAGGGGAAATATCCGGTTTTGTTTTGGCTAACTGAATCTAGATATTGCCACAGCCCCTGTGTTTGTGTTTTCTGGATATTATCTATGGACTTTCTTGTTTTGAATGTTTATTATCAGGGAACATTTAATTTTGTACTGGGAAACTCTAATAGGTTCCACATGGAGAAAGCAGCTCTACACATTCGTATTTTTAAGAGAAAGCTGGAGGAACTGCGGCAAACAAACATGATATTTCTGTTTGTATACATGACAGTTTAGGTACCTGCCTGAGGAAAATACTTTGATTTTCTCCAATAACAGTTTCACCGTAATTTCCCAGTCCATTTCATATGAATTCCACACCACTTTGTCCGGATATGACTGGATGAAACCGAAAATATCCGTTTTTTTTTGTTTGTTTTTGTTTTTTTTTTTGCTAACTCAATCCCAAAATGCCAAAGCACCTCTGTTTGTGTTTTCTGGATATTATCAATGGTCACTACAGTTTTGAAAGTTTTTCTTTATCAGGGAACATTTAATTTTATACTGGGAAATACTCACTTTTTCCACTTGCAGAAATCAGCTCTACACTTTCGTATTTTCTAGGGAGAAAGCTTGAGGAACTGCGGCAAACAAACATGATATTTCTGTTTGTATAGATGGCATTTTATGCACTTCCCTAAGGAAAAGTCTTTGCTTTTTTTAAAACCATTTTCACTGTAATTTTCTCAGTCCCTTCCATACGAATTCCACACAACTTTTTCCTTATATGTCTGGATGAAACCGGAAATATCTAGTTTTGTTTTAGCTAACTCAATCCCAGATATTGCCACAGCCCCTGTGTTTGTGTTTGCTGGATATTATCAATGAACATTATTGTTTTGAAAGGTTTTTTTTTTTTTTTTATCAGGGAACATTTAATTTTGTACTGGGAAACACTCAGTGATTCCACATGGGGAAAACAGCTCTACACTTTCGTATTTTCTAGGGAGAAAGCTAGAGGAACTGCGGCAAACCGTCAGGATATTTCGGTTTGTATAGATGATTTTTTTTGTACTTGCCAAACTGAAAGAGTTTGCTTTACTCCAAAAACATTTTTACTGTGATTTTTGTCGGTCCATTGCATACGAATTGCACTCCACTTTGTCCGGATATGACTGGAAGAAACCTGAAATATCCGGTATTGGTTTGGCCATTGAATCCCAGATATTGCCAGATCCTGTGTTTGTGTTTTCTGGATATTATCGATGGACATTATTGTTTTGAAAGTTTTTTTTTTTTTAACTACGGAACATTTAATTTTGTACTGGGAAACACTCACTGGCTCCACATGAAGAAACCAGCTCTACAATTCGTATTTTCTGGGCAGAAATCTAAAGGAACTGCGGCAAACAACCATGATATTTTCGTTTGTATAGTTGGCATTTTATGCACGTGCCTAACGAAAATACTTTGCTTTTCTCTAAAACCGTTTTTACTCTGATTTTCTCGGTCCACTGCATAGGAATTCCACACCACTTTGTAAGGATATGACTGGATGGAAGGCGAAATATCCGCTTGTGTTTTGGCTAACTCAATCCCAGATATTGCCACAACCCTGAGTTTGTGTTTTCTGGATATTATCAATGGACATTATTGTTTTGAAAGTTTTTTTTTCTCAGGGAACATTTAATTTTATACTGGGAAACACTAATTGGTCCACATGGAGACACCAGCTCTACACATTCATATTTTCTAGGAGAAACATAGAGGAACTGCGGCAAACAAACATGGTATTTCTGTTTGTATATATGATATTTTAATTTTGTACTGGGAAATACTCACTGCTTCCTCATGCAGAAATCAGCTCTACACTTTCATATTTTCTTGGAGAAAGCTAGAGGAACTACAGCAAGCAAACATGATATTTCTGTTTGTATAGATAACATTCTATGCACTTTCCTAACGAAAAGACTTTTTTTTCTCCAAAACCATTTTTACTGTGATATTCTTGGTCCATTGCATAGGATTTCCACAGCACTTTGACCGGATATGACTGGATGAAAACGGAAATATCCGGTATTGTTTTGGCTAACTCAATAACAGATATTGCCACAGCAACTGTGTTTTTGCTTTTTTGATATTATCGAATAACATTATTGTTTTGAGAGTTTTTTTTTAATCAGGGAACATTTAATTTTGTACTGGGAAACACTCAGGGCTTCCACATTGAGAAACCAGCTCTACACATTCGTATTTTCTAGGAAAAAGCTAGAGGAACTGCGGCAAACAAATATTATATTTCTGTTTGCATACATGACATTTTATGCACCTGCGTAACGAAAATACCAGTTTCACCGTAATTTTCTCAGTCCATTGCAAACGAATTCCACACCACTTTGTCCGGATATGACTGGTTGAAACCGGAAATATCTGTTTTGGTTTGGCTAACTCAATCACAGATATTGCCACAGCACCTCTGTTTGTATTTTCTGGATATTATCCATGGTCATTACTGTTTTGAAACTTTTTTTTTATCAGGGAACATTTAATTTTGTACTGGGAAACACTCAGTGGTTCCACATGGAGAAACCAGCTCTACACATTCGTATTCTCTAGCGAGAATGCTAGAGGAACTGCGGCAAACAAGCATGATATTTCTGTTTGTATACATGACATTCTATGCACTTGAATAACGAAAGACTTTTTTTTTCTCCAAAACCATTTTTACTGTGATTTTCTCAGTCCATTGCATAGGATTTCCACAGCACTTTGTCCGGATATGACTGGATGAAACTGGAAATATCCGGTTTTATTTTGGCTAACTCAATAACAGACATTGCCACAGATCCTGTGTTTGTGTTTTCTGGATATTATCGAATGAATTTATTGTTTTGAAAGTTTTTTTTTTAATCAGGGAACATTTAATTTTGTTCTAGGAAACTCTGGTTCCAGATGGAGACAACAGCTCTACACATTCGTATTTTCTACGAGAAACCTAGAGGAACTGCGGCAAAAAAACATGATATTTCTGTTAGTATACATGACATTTTATGCACTTGCCTAACGAAAAGCCTTTGCTATTCTCCAAAACCATTTTTTACTGTGAGTTTCTCCATCCATTGCATACGAATTGCACTCCATTTTGTCCGGACATGACTGGATGGAACCTGAAATATCCGGTTTTGGTTTCTCTAACTCAATCCCAGATATGCCACAGCCCCTGTGTTTGTGTTTTCTGGATATTATCAAAGGACTTTATTGTTTTGAATGATTTTTATCAGGGAACATTTATTTTTGTACTGGGAAACACTCAGTGGTTCCACATGGAGACACCAGCTCTACACATTCGTGTTTTCTAGGGAGAAAGCTAGAGGAACTGCGGCAAACAATCATATTTCTGTTAGTATAGATGGCATTTTATGCACTTTCCTAACGAAAAGACTTTGCTTTTCTCCAAAACCATTTTTACTGTGATTTTTTCTGGCTATTGCATATGAATTCCACACCACTTTGTCCGGATATGACTGGATGAAACCGGAAATATCTGGTTTTGTTTTGGCTAACTCAATCCCAGATATTGCCACAGCCCTTGTGTTTGTGTTTTCTGGATATTATCAATGGACTTTATTGTTTTCAATTTTTTTTAATCCGGTAACATTCAATTTTCTACTGCGAAACTCTAATTGGTTCCACATGGAGACACCAGCTCTACACATTCGTATTTTCTGGGGAGAAATATAGAGGAACTGCCCCAAACAAACATGATATTTCTGTTTGTATACAAGACATTTTATGCACATGCCTAATGAAAAAACTTTTCTCCAAAACCACTTTCACTGTAAATTTTCTCAGTCCATGGCATAAGTATTCCACACGACTTTGTCAGGATATGATGGATGAAACCGAAAATATCCGCTTGTGTTTTAGCTAACTCAATCCCAGATATTGTGACAGCCCCTGTGTTTCTCTTTTCTGGATATTATGGAAGGACTTTATTGTTTTGAAAGGTTTTTTATCAGGAAACATTTAGTTTTTTCCTGGGAAACACTCCGTGGATCCACATGGAGACACCAGCTCTACACATTCGTATTTCCTAGCAAGAAAGCTAGAGGAACTGCAGCAAACAATCATAGTATTTCTCTTTATATAGATGGCATTTTATGCACTTGCCTAACGAAAAGACTTTCCTTTTCTCCAAAACCATTTTTACTGTGATTGCCTCAGTCAATTGCATAAAAATTCCAAACCACTTTGTCCAGATATGACTGATTTAAACCTGAAATATCCGGTTATGTTTCGGCTAACTCAATCCCAGATATTGCCACAGCCCCTGTTTTTGTGTTTTCTGGATATTATCAATGGATATTATTGTTTTGAAAATTTTTTTTTATCAGGGAACATTAATTCTGCACTGGGAAAAACTCTATGTTCCACATGGAGACACCAGCTCTACACATTCGTATTACTGGGGAGAAATGTAAAGGAACTTCGGCAAACAATCATGATATTTCTGTTTGTATAGCTGGCAGTTTATCCACATGAATAACCAAAAGACTTGGCTTTTCTCCAAAACCATTTTCACTGCGATTTTCTCAGTTTATTGCATACGAATTTCACACAATTTTTCCGGATACGACTGGATGAAACCGGAAATATCCGGTTTTGTTTTGGCTAACTCAATCCCAGATATTGCCACAGCCACTGTGTTTGTGTTTTCTGGTTATTATCAAAGGACTTTGTTTTTTTATCAGGGAATATATATATATATATATATATATATATATATTGTTGAAACTTTTTTTTTTTTATCACGGAACATTTAATTTTGTACTGGGAAACACTCAGTGGTTCCACATGCAGAAACCAGTTCTACATATTTGTATTTTCTAGCTTGAAAGCTAGAGGAACTGTGGCAAACAAACATGATATTTCTGCTTGTATACATTGCATTTTATGCACTTGCCTAACGAAAGGACTTTTCTTTTCTACAAAACCATTTTACTGTGATTTTCTTGGTCCATTGCATAGGAATTACACCACTTTGTCCGGATATGACTGGATGAAACTGGAAATATCCGCTTGTGTTTTAGCTAACTGAATCCCAGATATTGCGACAGCCTCTGTGTTTGTGTTTTCTGGATATTATCGAAGGACTTTATTGTGTTGAATGTTTTTTTTTTCAGGGAAAATTTAATTTTGTACTGGGAAACTCTAATTCGTTCCACATGCAGAAACCAGCACTACACATTCGTATTTTCTAGCGAGAAAGCTAGAGGAACTGTGGCGAACAAACATGATATTTCTGCTTGTATACATTACATTTTATGCACTTGCCTAATGAAAGGACTTTGCTTTTCTACAAAACCATTTTACTGTGATTTTCTCGGTCCATTGCATAGGAATTACACCACTTTGTCCGGATACGACTGGATGAAACTGGAAATATCTGCTTGTGTTTTAGCTAACTGAATCCCAGATACTGCCACAGCCTCTGTGTTTGTGTTTTCTGGATATTATCGAAGGACTTTATTGTTCTGAATGTTTTTTTTCAGGGAAAATTTAATTTTGTACTGGGAAACTCTAATTCGTTCCACATGCAGAAACCAGCTCTACACATTCGTATTTTCTAGTGAGACAGCTAGAGGAACTGCGGCGAATAAACACGATAATTCTGTTTGTATACATGGCATTTTATGCACTTGCCTAACGAAAAACTTTGCTTTTCTCCAGAACCATTTTTACTCTGATTTTCTCGGTCCATTTCATAAGAATTCCAGACCAATTTGTCCAGATATGACTGGATGAAACCGGAAATATCCGCTTTTGTTTTGGCTAACTGAATCCCAAATATTGCCACAGCTCGTGTTTTTGTGCTTTCTGGATATTATCAATGGACTTTATTGTTTTGAAAAATTTTTTTAATCAGGGAACATTTAATTTTTTACTGGGAAACTCTAATTGTTTCCACATGGAGACACCAGCTCTACACATTCGTATTTTCTAGGAGAAAGCTAGAGGAACTGCGGCAAACAAACATGATATTTCTGTTTGTATACATGACATTTTATGCACTTGCCTAAGGAAAAGACTTTGCTTTTCTCCAAAACCATTTTTACTGTGATTTTCTTGGTCTATTGCGTTCGAATTCCACACCACTTTGTCCGGATATGACTGGATGAAACTGGTAATATCCCGTTTTTTGGCTAACTGAATACCGGATATTGCTACAGCACCTGTGTTTGTGTTTTCTGGATATTATCAATGGACTTTATTGTTTTGAATGTTTTTTTGTTTGTTTTTTATCAGGGAACATGTACTTTTGTACTGGGGAACTCTAATTGGTTCCACATGGAGACACCAGCTCTACACATTCCTATTTTCCAGTGAGAAAGCTAGAGGAACTGCGGCAAACAAACATGATATTTCTGTTTGTATAGCTGGCAGTTTATTCACATGCCTAACCAAAAGACTTTGCTTTTCTCCAAAACCACTTTTACTGTGATTTTGTCTCTCCATTGCATACGAATTGCACACCACTTTGTCCTGATATGACTGGATGGAACCTGGCAATATCCGCTTGTGTTTTGGCTAACTCAATCCCAAATATTTCCACAGCCCCTGTGTTGTGTTTTCTGGATATTATCAGTGGACATTATTGTTTTGAAAGTTTTTTTAATCAGGGAACATTTAATTTTGTACTGGGAAACTCTAATTGGTTTCACATGGAGACACCAGCTCCACACATTCATATTTTCTGGGGAGAAAGGTAGAGGAACTGTGGCAAACAATCATGATATTTCTGTTTGTATAGATGGCATTATACGCACTTGCCTAACGAAAGGATTTTGCTTTTCTCCAAAACTATTTTCACTGTAATTTTCTCAGTCCATTACATACGAATTCCACACCACTTTGTCCGGATGTGACTGGATGAAACCGGAAATATCTGGTTTTGTTTTGGGTAACTCAATCCCAATATTACGACAGCTTCTGTGTTTGTGTTTTCTGGATATTATCAAAGGACTTTATTGTGTTGAATGTTTTTTTATCAGGGAACATTTAATTTTGTACTGGGAAACTAATTGGATCCACATGGAGACACCAGCTCTACACATTCGTATTTTCTAGCGAGAAAGCTAGAGGAACTGCGGTAAACACACATGATATTTCTGCTTGTATAGATGACATTTTATGCACTTGCGTACGGAAAGAGTTTGCTTTTCTCCAAAACCATTTTTACTGTGATTTTGCCTGTCCATTGCATATGAATTCCATACCACTTTGTCCGGATATGACTGGATGAAACCGGAAATATCCGGTTTTGTTTTTGCTATCTCATATCCTGATATTGCGACTGCATCTGTGTTTGTATTTTCTGGATATAATCGAAGGACTTTATTGTTTTGAAAGATTTTTTAATAAGGGAACATTTAATTTTGTACTGGGAAACTAATTGCTTCCACATGGAGACACCAGCTCTACACATTCGTATTTTCTAGGGAGAAAGCTAGAGGAACTGCGGCAAACAAAAATGATATTTCTGTTTGTGTAGTTGGCATTTTATGCATTAGGCTAACGAAAAGACTTTGCTCTTCTCCAAAACCATTTTTACTGTGATTTTCTCAGTCAATAACATATGAATCCCACACCACTTTGTCCGGATATCACTGGATGAAACCGGAAATATCCGCTTCTGTTTTGGCTAACTCAATCCCAGATATTGCCGCAGCCCCTGTGTTTGTGTTTTCTGGATATTATCGATGGAATTTATTGTTTTGAATGATTTTTTTATTAGGGAACATTTAATTTTGTACTGGGAAACTGATTGGTTCCACATGGTGACACCAGCTCTACACATTCGTATTTTTTAGGGAGAAATCTAGAGGAACTGCGGCAAACTAACATAATATTTCTGTTTGTATACACGACATTTTATGCACTTGCCTAACAAAAAGACTTTGCTTTTCTCCAAAACCATTTTTATTGTGATTTTGTCTCTCCATTGCACATGAATTGCACACCACTTTGTCCATATATGAGTGGATGAAACCGGAAATATGCGGTTCTGTTTTGGCTAACTGAAACCCAGATATTGCCGAAGAGCCTGTGTTTGTGTTTTCTGGATATTATCAATGGACTTTATTGTTTTGAAAGTTTTTTTTTATCAGGGAACATTTAATTTTTTACTGGGAAACACTCAGTGGTTCCACATGGAGACACCAGCTGTACACATTCGTATTTTCTAGGAGAAAGCTAGAAGAACTGCGGCAAACAAACATGATATTTCTGTTTGTATACATGTCATTTTTTGCAATTGCCTAATGAAAAGACTTTGCTTTTCTCCAAAACCATTTTTACTGTGATTTTCTCGGTCCATTGCATACCAATTGCATACTACTCTTTCCGGATATGACTGCATGAAACCGGAAATATGCGGATGTGTTTTGGCTAACTCAATCCCACATATTGCAACAGCCTCTGTGTTTGTGTTTTCTGGATAATATCCACACTTTATGGTTTTGAAAGTTTTTTTTTTTATAAGGGAACATTTAATTTCCTAATGAGAAACACTCACTGGTTTCACATGGAGAAACTATTCTGCACCTTCGTATTTTCTAACGAGAACCCTAGAGGAACTGCGGCAAACAAACATGATATTTCTGTTTGTATGCATGACATTTTATGCACTTGCCTAACGAAAAGCCTTTGCTTTTCTCCAAAACGATTTTTACTGTGATTTTGTCTGTCCATTGCATACGAATTCCCCCACATTTTGTCCGTATATGAGTGGATGAAACCGGAAATATCCGGTTCTGTTTTGGCTAACTGAAACCCAGATATTGCCAAAGAGGCTGTCTTTGTTTTCTGGATATTAGCGATGGACTTTATTGTTTTGAAAGTTTTTTTTTTTGTCAGTGAACATTTAATTTTGTACTGGGAAGCACTCACTATTTCCACATGGAGACATCAGCTCTACACATTCGTATTTTGTATAGAGATATCTAGAGGAACTGCGGCAAACAAACATGATATTTCTACTTGTATAGATGACATATTATGATCTTGCCTAACGAAAAGACTTTGCTTTTCTCAAAAACATTTTTATTGTGATTTTCTGGGTCCATTGCATACGAATTCCACACCAATTTGTCCGCATATGACTGGATGAAACCGGAAATATCCGATTGTGTTTTGCCTAACTGATATCCAGATATTGCTACAGCCTTTGTGTTTCTGTTTTCTGGATATTATCTTAGGACTTTATTGTTTTGAAAGATTTATTTATCAGGGAACATTTAATTTTGTACTGGGAAACACTCACTGGTTCCACATGCAGACACCAGCTCTACACATTTGTATTTTCTAGCGAAAAAGCTAGAGGAACTGTGGCAAACAATCATGATATTTCTGCTTCTATAGATGACATATTATGCACTTGCCTATCGAAAAGACTTTGCTTTCCCCAAAACATTTTTATTGTGATTTTGTCTGTCCATTCCATATGAATTCCACACCAATTTGTCTGGATATGACTGGATGAAACCGGAAATATACGGTTTTGTTTTGGGTAACTGAATCCCAGATATTGCCGCAGCCTCTGTGTTTGAGTTTTCTGGATATTATCGATGGAATTTATTGTTTTTAAAGTTTTTTTTTTTTTTATCAGGGAACATTTAATTTTTTTTTGACAGGCAGAGTGAATAGTGAGAGAGAGAGACAGAAATAAAGGTCTTCCTTTTTGTCGTTGGTTCACCTTCCAATGGCCGCTGCAGCCGGCACATCTCGCTGATCCGAAGGCAGGAGCCAGGTGCTTCTCCTGGTCTCCCATGCGGGTGCAGGGCCCAAGCACTTGGGCCATCCTCCACTGCCTTCCCGGGCCATTGCAGAGAGCTGGCCTGGAAGCGGGGCAACCGGGCTAGAATCCGGCACCTCAACCAGAAGTAGAACCTGGTGTACCGGCACCGCAAGGTGGAGGATTAGCCTGTTAAGCCACAGCGCCAGCTGAACATTTAATTTTGTACTGGGAAACTCTGATTGGTTCCACATGGAGACACCAGCTCTGCACATTCGTATTTTCTAGGAGAAAACTAGAGGTACTGCAGCAAACAAACATAATATATCTGTTTGTATCAATGACATTTTAAGAACTTGCCTAACGAAAAGACTTTGGTTTTCTCCAAAACCATTTTTACTGTGATTTTGTTTGTCTATTTCATAAATTACACATCACTTTGTCCGGATATGACTGGATGAAACTGGAAATATCCAGTTTTGTTTTGGCTAACTCAATCCCCGATATTGCCACAGATTCTGTGTTTGTGTTTTCTGGATATAATCAAAGGACTTTATTGTTTTGAATGTTTTTTATCAGGGAACATTTAGTTTTGTACTGGGAAACACTAATTGGTTCCGCATGGTGACACCAGCTCTACACATTCATATTTTCTAGGGAGAAATCAAGAGGAACTGTGGCAAACAAACATAATATTTCTGTTTGTATACCTGACACTTTATGCACTTGAATAACAAAAAGACTTTGCTTTTCTCCAAAGCCATTTTTATTGTGATTTTGTCTATCCATTGCATACGAATTGCACACCACTTTGTCCGTATATGAGTGGATGAAACCAGAAATATCCGGTTGTTTTGGCTAACTGAAACCCAGATATTGCCGAAGAGCCTGTGTTTGTGTTTTCTGGATATGATTGATGGACTTTATTGTTTTGAAATTTTTTTTTATCAGGGAACATTGAATTTTGTACTGGGAAACTCTAGTTGGTTCCACATGGAGACACCAGCTCTACACATTCGTATTTTCTAGGAGAAATTTGGAGGAACTGTGGCAAACAAATATGATATTTCTGTTTGTATACATGACATTTTATGCACTTGCCTAATGAAAAGATTTTGCTTTTCTCCAAAACCATTTTTACTGTGATTTTCTGGGTCCATTGCATACGAATTCCACACCAATTTGTTCGCATATGACTGGATGAAACCGGAAATATCCGGTTGTGTTTTGGCTAACTGATATCCAGATATTGCTACAGCCTTTGTGTTTCTGTTTTCTGGATATTATCGAAGGACTTTATTGTTTTGAAAGATTTATTTATCAGGGAACATTTAATTTTGTACTGGGAAACACTCACTGGTTCCACATGCAGACACCAGCTCTACACATTCATATTTTCTAGCGAAAAAGCTAGAGTAACTGTGGCAAACAATCATGATATTTCTGCTTCTATAGATGACATATTATGCACTTGCCTATCGAAAAGTCTTTGCTTTTCTCCAAAACCATTTTTACTGTGATTTTGTCTGTCCATTGCATACGAATTCCACACCACTTTGTCCGGATATGACAGGATGAAACCGGAAATATCCGGTTGTGTTTTGGCTAACTGATATCCAGATATTGCGACAGCCTATGTGTTTGTGTTTTCTGGATATTATCGAAGGACTTTATTGTGTTGAAAGATTTTTTTTTCATCAGGGAACATTTAATTTTATACTGGGAAACTAATTGGATCCACATGGAGACACAAGCTCTACACCTTAGTATTTCCTAGCGAGAAAGCTAGAGGAACTGCGGCAAAAAAACATGATATTTCTGCTTGTATAGATGACATTTTATGCACTTGCCTAAAGAAAAGACTTTGCTTTCCCCCAAAACATTTTTATTGTGATTTTGTCTGTCCATTGCATATGAATTCCACACCAATTTGTCTGGATATGACTGGATGAAACCGGAAATATACGGTTTTCTTTTGGGTAACTGAATCCCAGATATTGCCGCAGCATCTATGTTTGTGTTTTCTGGATATTATCGATGGAATTTATTGTTTTTAAAGTTATTTTTTTCAGGGAACATTTAATTTTTTTTTTGACAGGCAGAGTGGATAGTGAGAGAGAGAGACAGAGAGAAAGGTCTTCCTTTTTGTCGTTGTTTCACCTTCCAATGGCCGCTGCAGCCGGCGCATCTCGCTGATCCGAAGGCAGGAGCCAGGTGCTTCTCCTGGTCTCCCATGCGGGTGCAGGGCCCAAGCACTTGGGCCATCCTCTACTACCTTCCCGGGCCATTGCAGAGAGCTGGCCTGGAAGAGGGGCAACCGGGCTAGAATCCGGCGCCCCAACCGGGACTAGAATCTGGTGTGCCGGCACCGCAAGGTGGAGGATTAGCCTGTTAAGCCACAGCGCCAGCTGAACATTTAATTTTGTACTGGGAAACTCTGATTGGTTCCACATGGAGACACCAGCTCTGCACATTCGTATTTTCTAGGAGAAAACTAGAGGAACTGCGGCAAACAAACATAATATTTCTGTTTGAATATATGGCATTTTATCCTCTTGCCTAATGAAAATACTTTGCTTTTTCCAAAACCATACTTATTGTGATTCTGTTTGTCTATTTCTTAAGTTCCACATCACTTTGTCCGGATATGACTGGATGAAACTGGAAATATCCGGTTTTGTTTTGGCTAACTCAATCCCCGATATTGCCACAGATTCTGTGTTTGTGTTTTCTGGATATTATCGAAGGACTTTATTGTTTTGAAAATTTTTTTTATCAGGAAACATTTAGTTTTGTACTGGGAAACACTCAGTGGTTCCACATGGTGACACCAGCTCTACACATTCGTATTTTTTAGCGAGAAAGCTAGAGGAACTGCGGCAAACAATCACGATATTTCTATTTGTATACATGACATTTTATGCACTTGCCTAACAAAAAGACTTTGCTTTTCTCCAAAACAATTTTCACTGTAATTTTCTCTGTCTATTGCATACGAATTGCACACCACATTGTCCGGATATGACTGGATGAACCGGAAATATCCGCTTTTGTTTTGGCTAACTCAATCCCAGATATTGCCACAGCCCCTGTGTTTGTGTTTTCTGGATAATATCGAAGGACTTCATTGTTTTGAAAGTATTTTTTTAATCAGGAAACATTTAATTTTCTACTCGGAAACTCTAATTGGTTCCACATGGGGACACCAGCTATACACAGTTGTATATTCTACTGAGAAAGCTAGAGGAACTGCGGCAAACAATCATGTTTCTGTTTATATAGATGGCATTTTATGCACTTGCCTGACGAAAAGACTTTGCTTTTCTCCAAAACCATTTTTACTGTGATTTTCTCAGTCCATTGCATACGAATTACACACCACTTTGTCCGGATATAACTGGATGAAAGGGGAAATATCCGGTTGTGTTTTGGCTAACTGAATCCCAGATATTGCCACAGATCCTTCTCTTTGTGTTTTCTGGATATTATCGATGGAATTTATTGTTTTGAAAGTTTTTTTTATCAGGAAACATTTAGTTTTCTACTGGGAAACACTCAGTGGTTGCACATGGAGACACCAGCTCTACACATTCATATTTTATAGCGAGAAAGCTAGAGGAACTGCGGCAAACAATCATGATATTTCTGTTTATATAGATGTCATTTTATGCACCTGCCTAACGAAAAGACATTGCTTTTCTCCAAAACCATTTTCACTGTGATTATCTCGGTCCATTGCATACGAATTCCACACCACTTTGTCCGGATAAGACTGGATGAATTCGGAAATATGCGGTTGTGTTTTGGCTAACTGAACCCCAGATATTGCCACAGCCAGTGGGTTTGTGTTTTCTGGATATTATCAATGTACATTATTATTTGAAAGTTTTTTTTATCAAGGATCATTTAATTTTGTACTGGGATACACTCACTGGTTCCACATGGAGACACCAACTCTACACATTCGTATTTTTAGAGAGAAAGCTAGAGGAACTGCGGCAAACAAACATGATATTTCTGTTTCTATAGATGGCATTTTATGCACGTGCCTAACGAAAAGACTTTGCTTTTCTCCAAAACCATTTTTACTGTGATTTTCTCATACCATTGCATTCGAATTCCACACCACTTTGTCTGGATATGAGTGGATGAAACCAAAATATGCGGTTGTGTTTTTGCTAACTGTATCCCAGATATTGCGACAGCCTTTGTGTTTCTGTTTTCTGGATATTATCGAAGGACTTTTTAGTTTTGAAAGTTTTTTTTTATCAGGGAACATTTAATTTTGTACTGGGAAACTCTAATTGGTTCCACATGGAGACACCAGCTCTACACATTTGTATTTTCTAGGAGAAACCTAGAGGAACTGCGGCAAACAATCATGATATTTCTGTTTGTATACATGAAATTTTTTGCACTTACCTAATGATAAGACTTTGCTTTTCTCCAAAACCATTTACACTGTAATTTTCTGAATCCATTAGATACGAATCCACACAACTTTGTACCGATATGACAGGATGATACCGGAAATATCTGCTTGTGTTTTGGCGAACTCAATCCCAGAAATTGCCACAGCCCCTGTGTTTGTGATTTCTAGATATTATCGATAGAATTTATTGTTTTGAAAGTTTTTTTTAATCAGGGAACAGTTAATATTGTACTGCGAAACTCTAATTAGTTCCACATGCAGACACCAGCTCCAAACATTCGTATTTTCTTGGAGAAAGCTAGAGGAACTGCGGCCAACAAACATGATTCTACGTTTGTATACATGATATTTTATGCACTTGCATAAAGAAAAGATTTTGCTTTTCTCCAAAATCATTTTTATTGTGATATTCTCGGTCCATTGCATACGAATTCCACACGAATTGTCCGGATATCACTGATGAAACCGGAAAGATTGCGGTTGTGTTTTGGCTATCTGTATCCCTGATATTGCCGCAGCCCCTGTGTTTGAGTTTTCTGGATATTATCGATGGGCTTTACTGTTTTGAAAGTTTTTTTTTTTTATCAGGGAACATTTGATTTTGTACTGCGAAACACTTAGTGGTTCCACATGGATACAGAAGCTCTACACCTTCGCATTTTCTAGGGAGAAAGCTAGAGGAACTGTGGCAAACAAACATGATATTTCTGTTTGTATACATGACATTTTATGCACTTGCCTAACAAAAAGACTTTGCTTTTCTCCATAACCATTTTCACTGTGATTATCTCGGCCATTGCAAACGCATTCCATACCATTTTGTCCGGATATGAGTGAATGAAACCAGAAATATCCGGTTGTGTTTTGGCTAACTGAATCCCAGATATTGCGACAGCCTCTGTGTTTGTGTTTTCTGGATATTATCAAAGATCATTATTGTTTTGAAAGGTTTTTTTATCAGGGAACATTTAATTTTGTACTGGGAAACACTCAGTGGTTCCACATGGACACACTAACTCTACACATTCATATTTTCTAGGAGAAAACTAGAGGAACTGTGGCAAACAAACATGATATTTCTGTTTGTATTCATGACATTTTATGCACTTGACTAACGAAAGGACTTTGCTTTTCTCCAATACCACTTTCACTGTAATTCTCTGTCTATTGCATACGCATTCCACACCACTTTTCTGGATATGACTGGATGATAGCGAAAATATCTGATTGTGTTTTGGCTAATTCAATCCAAAATTGCCACAGCCCCTGTGTTTGTGTTTTCTGGATATTATCGAAGGATTTTATTGTTTTGAAAGTTTTTTTTTTTTATCAGGGAACATTTAATTTTGTACTGGGAAACACTCACTGGTTCCACATGGAGACACCAGCTCTACACATTCGTCTTTTCTATGGAGAAATCTAGAGGAAATACGGCAAACAAACATGATATTTCTGTTTGTATACATGATATTTTAGGCACTTACCTAACGAAAAGACTTTGCTTTTCTCCAAAACCATTTTTACTGTGAGTTTGTCTGTCCATTGCATACGAATTACACACCACTTTGTCCGGATATGACTGGATAAAACTTGAAATATCCGGTTTTGTTTTGGCTAACTGAATCCCAGTTATTGCAACAGCCTCTGTGTTTGTGTTTTCTGGATATTATCGAAGGACTTTATTGTTCTGAAATTTTTTTTCTTTATCAGAGAACATTTAATTTTGATTTGGGAAACTCTATTTGGTTCCTCATGGAGACATCAGCTCTGCACTTTCATATATTCTCGGGATAAATCTAAAGGAACTGCAGCAAACAAACTTGATATTTCTGTTTGTATAGATGGCATTTTATGGAATTGCCTAACGAAAACTTGAAATATCCGGTTGTGTTTTGGCTAAGTGATATCCAGATATTGCGACAGCCTCTGTGTTTGTGTTTTCTGGATAAAATCAAAGGACTTTATTGCTTTGAAAGATTTTTTTTTTATCAGGAAACATTTAATTTTGTACTGAGAAACTCTGATTCGTTCCACATGGAGACATCAGGTTTACACATTCGTATCTTCCAGGTAGAATGCTAGAGGAACTGCGGCATACAAACATTACATTTTGTTTGTGGAAATGGCATTTTATGCATTTGCCTAATGAAAAGACTTTGCTTTTCTCCAAAACCTTTTTTACTGTGATTTTATCTTTCCATTGCATAGGAATTGCACACCACTTTGTCCGGAAATGAGTGGATGAAACCAGAAATATCCGTATTTTTTTGGCTAACCGAATCCCAGATATTGACGCAGCCTCTGTGTTTGTGCTTTCTGGATATGATCGATGGACTTTATGGTTTTTATTGTTTTTTTTTATCAAGGAACATTTAATTTTGTACTGGGAAACTCTGATTGGTTCCACATGGGGACACAAGCTCTACACATTCGTATTTTCTAGCGAGAAAACTTGAGGAACTGCGGCAAACAAACATGATATTTCTGCATGTATAGATGACATTTTATACACTTGCCTAACGAAAAGACTTTGCTTTACCCCAAAACATATTTATTGTGATTTTCTGGGACCATTGCATACGAATTCCACACCACTTTGTCCGGATTTGACTGAATGAAACCGGAAATATCCGGTTGTGTTTTGGCTAACTCAATCCCGGATATTGCCGCAGATTCTGTGTTTGTGTTTTCTGGATATTATAGATGGACTTTATTGTTTTTAAAGATTTTTTTTAATCAGGGAACATTTAATTTTGTACTGGGAAACTCTGATTGGTTCCACATGCAGACACCAGCTCTACACATTCGTATTTTCGAGGAGAAAACTAGAGGAACTGCGGCAAACAAACATAATATTTCTGTTTGTATCGATGACATTTTATGCACTTGCCTAACAAAAAGATTTTGCTTTTCTCCGAAACCATTTTTACTGTGTTTTTGCCTGTCTATTGCATAAATTCCACACCACTTTGTCCGGATATTACTGGATGAAACCGGAAATATCCAGTTGTGTTTTGGCTAACTGATATCCAGATATTGTGACAGCCTCTGTGTTTGGTTTTCTGTATATTATCAAAGGACTTTATTGTTTTGAAAGATTTTTTTTATCAGGGAACATTTAATTTTGTACTTCAAAACTAATTGTTTTCACATGGAGACACCAGCTCTACACATTCGTATTTTCTAGTGAGAAAGCTAATGGAACTGCGGAAAACAAACACGATATTTCTGATTGTATAGATGGCATTTTATGCACTTGCCAAACGAAAAGACTTTGCTTTTCTCCAAAACCATTTTCACTGTAATTTTCTCAGTCCATTACATACAAATTCCCCACCACTTTGTCCGGATATGACTGGATGAAACCGGAAATATCTGGTTTTATTTTGGCTAACTCAATCACAAATATTGCCACAGATCCTTCTCTTTGTGTTTTCTGGATATTATCGATGGAATTTATTGTTTTGAAATTTTTTTTATCAGAGAACATTTAATTTTGTACTGGGAAACTAATTGGTTCCACATGGAGACACCAGCTCTACACATTCGTATTTTCTAGTGAGAAACCTAGAGGAACTGCAGCAAACAAACATGATATTTCTGTTTGTATACATGACATTTTATGCACTTGCGTAACGAAAAGCATTTGCTTTCCTCCAAAACCATTTTTACTGTGATTATCTGGGTCAATTGCATACGAATTCCACACCACTTTGTCCGGATATGACTGGATGAAACCAGAAATATCTGGTTGTGTTTTGGCTAACTGAATCCCAGATACTGCCGCAGCCTCTGTGTTTGTGTTTTCTGGATATTATCAAAGGACTTATTGTGTTGAAATATTTTTTTATTCAGGGAACATTGAATTTTGTACTGGGAAACTCTAATTGGTTCCACATGGAGACATCAGCTTTACACATTAGTATCTTCCAGTGAGAAAGCTATAGGAACCGCGGCAAACAAACATGATATTTCTGTTTGTGTAGATGGCAATTTATGCATTTACCTAACGAAAAGACTTTGCTTTTCTCCAAAACCATTTTTACTGTGATTTTCTCTATCCATTAAATATCAATTCCACACCACTTTGTCCTGATATGAGTGGATGAAACCGGACATATCTGGTTGTGTTTTGGCTAACTGATATCCAGATATTGGGACAGCCTCTGTGTTTGTGTTTTCTGGATATTATGGAAGGACTTTATTGTGTTGAAAGATTTTTTTTAAATCAGGGAACATTTAATTTTGTACTGGGAAACTCTAATTTTTTCCACATGTAGACGACAGCTCTACATATTCGTATTTTTAGGGAGAATGCTAGACGTACTGCGGCAAAAAAAAATGATATTTCTGTTTGTGTAGATGGCATTTTATGCACTTGCCTAACGAAAAGACTTTGCTTTTCTCCAAAACCATTTTTAATGTAATTTTCTCAGTCCATTACATACGAATTCCCCAGCACTTTGTCTGGATATGACTGGATGAAACCAGAAATATCTGGTTTTGTTTTGGCTAATTCAATCACAGATATTGCCACAGATCCTCTGTTTGTGTTTTCTGGATATTGTCAATGGACTTTATTGTTTTTTTTTTAATCAAGGAACATTTAATTTTGTACTGTGAATCTAATTGGTTCCACATGGAGACACCAGCTCTACACATTCGTATTTTGTAGGGAGAATGCTAGAGGAACTGCGGCAAAAAAAATGATATTTCTGTTTGTGTAGATGGCATTTTATGCATTAGAGTAACGAAAAGTCTTTGCTTTCTCCAAAACCATTTTTACTGTGATTTTCTCATTCCATTACATACGAATTGCACACCACTTTTCCGATATGACTGGATGAAACCGGAAATATCCGGTTGTGTTTTGGCTAACTGAATCCCAGATGTTGCCGCAGCTTCTGTGTTTGTGTTTTCTGGATATTATTGATGAACTTTATTGTTTTTAAGATTTTTTTTAATCAGGCAACATTTAATTTTGGACTGGGAAACTCTAATTGGTTCCACATGGAGACATCAGCTTTACACTTTCGTATCTTCCAAGGAGAAAGCAATAGGAAATGCAGCAAACAAACATGATATTTCTGTTTGTGTAGATGGCATTTTATGCATTTGCATTACGAAAAGACTTTGCTTTTCTCCAAAACCATTTTTACTGTGATTTTGTCTGTCCATTAAATATGAATTCCACACCACTTTGTCAGGATATGTGTGGATGAAACCAGAAATATCCGGTTGTGTTTTGGCTAACTGAATCCCAGATATTGCGACAGCCACTGTGTTTGTGTTTTTTGGATATTATCGAAGGACTTTATTGTTTTGAAAGATTTTTTTTATTTGGGAACATTTAATTTTGTACTGGGAAACTCTAATGTGTTCCACATGGAGACACCAGCTCTACACATTCGTATTTTCTAGTGAGAAAGCTAGAGGAACTGCGACAAAAAATTATGATATTTCTCTTTTTATACATGGTATTTTATGCACTTGCCTAACGAAAAGACTTTGCTTTTCTCCAAAACCATTTTTACTGTGATTTTCTTGGTCCATTGCATACGAATTCCACACCACTTTGTCCGGAAATGACTGGATGAAACCGGAAATATCCGTTTTTTTTTTTTGGCTAACTCAATCCCAGATTGCCACAGCCCCTGTGTTTGGGTTTTCTGGATATTATCGAAGGACTTTATTGTTTTGAAAGTTTTTTTTTTTTTTATTAGGGAACATTTTTTGTACTGGGAAACACTCACGGTTCCACATGGAGAAACCAGCTCTACACATTCATATTTTCAAGGGAGAAAGCTATAGGAACTGCGGCAAACAAACATGATATTTCTGTTTGTATACATGACATTTTATGCACTTGCCTAACGAAAAGACTTTACTTTTCTCCAAAACCACTTTCACTGTATTTTTCTCAGTCCATTGCATACGAATTCCACACCACTTTGTCCGGATATGACTGGATGAAACCGCTTGTGTTTTGGCCAACTCAATCCCAGATATTGCCACAGCCCCTGTGATTGTGTTTTCTGGATATTATCGAAGGACTTTATTGTTTTGAAAGTTTTTTTTTATTTGGGAACATTTATTTTTTTTCGATTTATTTTTTTTAACTTTTAGTTAATGAAAATAAATTTCCAGTGTACAGCTTATGGATTACAGTGTCTTCCCCCTCCCATAAATTCCCTCCCACCAGCAATCCTCCTCTCTCCTGCTCCGTCTCCTCTCCATTTGCTTCAAGATTCATTTTCAATTATCTTTATATACAGAAGATATATTTAGTATAAAGATTTCAAGAGTTTGCACCCACATAGAAACACAAAGTGAAACATACTGTTTGAGTACTAGTTATAGCATTAAATCACAATGTACAGCACATTAAGGACAGAGATCCCACATGAAGATCAAGTGCACAGTGGCTCCTGCTGTTTACCCAACAAATTGACACTCTAGTTTATGGCGCCAGTAACCACCCTAGGCTGTCGTCATGAGTTGCCAAGGCTATGCAAGCCTTCCAGGTTTGCCGTATCTGATCATATTTAGACAAGGTCATAAAAGACAGAGTGAGGATAGTAATCAAGGATCCTAAGAGTGGCATTTACCAGAGTTGAACAATTATACAGCATTAAGTGGGGAAGAGGACCATCAGTACACACAGGTTGGGAGTAGAGCCATTGGTGGTAGACTAGAGGTTATGATTATGAAGGAATGAGGCCCAAGTGCACTAGACAGGGCCTAGAACAAAGGACAGAGTCATTATTAAAGGAGCTAAGAAAGGTGCTGTCTAAACTACAAGTAATTTTTCTGATTGAGTGGCAAATAGAACCTGATAGAAGGGGCTTGATAATAATCTGGTGGGCTTTAGGCCTTGTAAGTTAAGAGGCCCAGACCTATCTATCTCTTCACATGGGGTATATCCTAAGGGAGGTGTGAACCTCCTAGGGGAAGGCACTCTGTTGACTTTCATTCCTTGGCTGGCCTGGGAGGAGAGCTGGCCAGGTAAAGGCAGGGGGCATCTCTTACAAGAAATGTACAGTTCTGCCTGCAATGTTGCTGACCCTACTTGACCATCTCCTCAGCTGCAGTGGTCACTTTGGAAGTTGGGCTGAGTGAAGGGCTTTTCAGCTTAGAGCCAATAAGATCTGTGGCTCTGACCTGGGCATCCTTCGACTCCAGGGCAGGTCCATTTCCAGTGATCCAACTCTTGGCAGAGCTGCCAGGGCTCTTCACAAGCTGACTTCTGCTGAAGCCCAGGCTTACCACATTGAAAGCCACTGCAGTGGACTGGCCTGTTGGGTCTCCTTGAGGGCAGATCACTGTACAGATCAGCCATTAATAGGCCTGCCACCCATTGCTTCTGATGCCGAGCTTTCTTTTCCTCCTCGTTTGTGTTCAAGCAGACCAGAGGATGCAAGTCAAGGGAGTGCCCGTGTCCCATCTCTAATCTTCGGTGGCCTGAACTACAAGTCTATAGTCACAGGCATGTTCTGTAGTAGTTTTTCTAAGGTAGACAATGCCCATGAGGAAAATTATATTCTCACTTTAAAACTTTCTTTCCCTTTGGTCTGAAAGGGAGGTTTTTTCTACTTACTGTATACTTCACTGATGGCGAAGTGAATCTAGCTATGAGATTATTATTTAAGTTCTTATTTTGGCTATGCTATTACAGAAAAATGTTAGCCATCTCTTTTATAAGGTCTAAAGATTAAATTGTGCATCCTACAGATTCATTTATAATAGAATTAGTTTCCTACCTTGAAGAGAATAGAGAAATGAAAGAACAAGTTGGGCTTAGAATAGAGAAATGAGGGAGCAAGACCTAGATCGCTTGCTGACAATAGCAATATTACATGAATACTTAGCAAACCGTTTCAACCATTAGATAACAACTTAAGAAAACATTTACCAGAAGGTCCAATGCCTTCTATAAATTTTAAGAATCATGTATTTGAAAACACCTCTTAAATATCTAACATGGTGTAGTTTGTTTAGCCAGTAAACTTAAGCACAATCATCTAAAATGTTTTAGTTCCTTTCTACCAACACGTTTAAAACATATGATACACAGATTCAGGTCACTCAAATTAAAATGTATCTTTGATTGATTTTAGCAGCTTAAATTTATGGACAATCTTATCTATAACCCATTTAAAATAAAACTCTTAATAAAATTTCCCCATGTGGACATACAATATGTACACACATATAACATAGCATAATAGACCAATATAGCAATTTTAATAATAGCTTTTAAAATCTTTAACTCTTTTTGTAGATTGCCAATTGATTTGAATTGCTTTTTGTTTTTAGTCACCTCAGTTAAACATACTTTCTCTCATTTGGTACTGTTAATACATTATTGGCTTCATCTGTTTACAGAACCATCCCAAAGTACTGAATACAATAAAAGTGGCTGGAAAAAGTCCATGGGAACCTATAGGAGGACAGCTAAACACAGAACCAACAACACTTTCGTTTTATGAGCAGCACATCATATATAACTGTGGATGACAAAAGACTTTAAGTCGTCATGTTTAAAATTATAAACTCATCAACCAACAAGAGGCACTTGCTTACTTCACAGTATTTTTGAAAGCACCTGTAGGATTTTACAAGTATTTAACCATTTAGGCCTCTGGGGCTTTCTCATTGAGATAACTATCATGTCTAGTAACACAAGATCATTAGACTTTTTAATTCTCAAACATTTGTATTAATAGCATTTTCCATTATAGAAACTTAAAGTCTGGTACCACATCACATCTTGACAGTCCTTCTAATATAATCCAAATAGACTGATTAGTTGGAGTCTCTATAAGATGAGAGATATAGGTCCTTCGATTTTTTCACTTGGGCCCAAACTGGAAAAACCAAAGTCCAGGATTTACTGGAAATTTTAGAGACCAGATTATTTGAAAATTTGATTTTTTGAATGCCTGTCAAGAATGCCAAGAAGGCTCAAAATCCAAAATATCTAGTTGAAATAAGATTCCTTAAAATCATGACATAACATAGACCAAATTTGATCATTGTTACAAGGTGATTATTCAAATCTTTGAAAATAAGCACATATTTAAATAACCCATAGCTCTTAATAAAAATGCAGCTGTTTTTGAACAATTAGAATTTAAGAGACATCAAGAGAACATAATAGATTACTTTAACACATTGCTTTAACAGAGCATCAGAGTTTAATTCTATGTCGAAGAGAAATCGAGCTTCCTGTGATCTTTTGCTGTGAGGTTTCCTTCCTTTACCTTCTTTCATATTGGTGACCATGTTTCTGTGTTTCTGTGTGTAACACATCTTTAAGCATCTTTTGCAGGGCAGGATGAGTGGCGACAAATTCTTTCAGTTTCTGTTTGCTATGAAAAGTCTTAATATCACCTTCATTCACAAATGAGAGCTTTGCAGGATATAGTATTCTGGGCTGGCAGTTTTTCTCTCTTAGTACCTGGGCTATGTCTCGCCATTCCCTTCTAGCTTGTAGGGTTTCTGATGAGAAGTCTGCTGTGAGTCTAATTGGAGATCCTCTAAGAGTAATCTGACATTTCTCTCTTGCACATTTTAGGATCTTTTCTTTGTGTTTCACTGTGGTGAGTTTGATTACAACATGTCGTGGTGAGGATCTCTTTTGGTCATGTTTCTTAGGGGTTCTATAAGCTTCCTGTACTAAGATGCCTCTGTCCTTCTCCAAACCTGGGAAATTTTCTGCTAGTATCTCACTGAAAATGCCTTCTAATCATTTCTCCCTCTCCATGCCTTCAGGAACTCCTAGAACCCGAATGTTGGGTTTTTTAATAGTATCCTGTAGATTCCCGACAATATTTTTTAGATTTCTGATTTCTTCTTCTTTTTTTGGTTTGCCTGTTTCCTTTCCTGTTCTCTGTCGTCTAAGTCTGATATTCTCTCTTCTGCTTCGCCCATTCTGTTTTTAAGGCTCTCTAATGCGTTTGTCATTTGATCTATTGAATTTTTCATTTCATTATGATTTCTCGTCACTATCCCAGTTTCTTGTTCCACTAGTTGTTTCATTTCATTTTGATTCCTCCTTAATATTTCATTTTCACGAGAGAGATTTTCTATCTTGTCCATTAAAGATTTCTGTAGTTCAAGGATTTGTTTTTGAGAACTTCTTAATGTTCTTATCAATTTTTGAGATCCGCTTCTTGCATTTCTTCTATCTCATCAGCTTCATAATCTTGAATTGGGGTGTCTTTTTCATTTGGGGGCATCATAGTGTCTTCCTTGTTCTTGTTACCTCGGTTTTTGCGTTTGTTGTTTGGCATGTTGGAGATATTTGGTTCCTTCACTGTGGTGTTTTTTCTTGTTACACTATGGCTCTATATTAAGTGGACTGTCTGCTTTCAGTGGAGCCTTAGAGGCTTGAGATGAGTGTGGACTGAGAGCTGTGTTTGATTCCTCAGGGTTGAGGGTGTGTCAAAGATGACACTCCCAGGTTAGGTGTGGTAAATATCTCTTTCTTTTTTTGATTCAAATGGGAAGTAATTCCGCACAGCTGAACGTAATTGGAGGTAGTTAGCAGGCAAAAGATATACCCACAGGAGCCAGAGATCAGAAGCTCTTTCCCAAGGACCACACAGGGAATCTCTTCTGCCCTCAGTGTGCGCTCCAATTCTCCTGCAGTCTCCCACTGGGTTGCCAAGTTAGATCCTCATCTCCTGTTATTTCACCCCTCCCCCCAGAGTCCGGTGTTTCTGCTAGGCTCAGGGCTGGTGCAGACCTGAGGTCGCCCTGCTTATGACGTATGTCCAAAATGGCACCTGCTCTGTCTTGCTCGCCTTTGAGAGGTGAGCGGAGAGAGAGAAACTTGTGTCCGTATTGGTCACTTTCTTAACTTTTTTCCTCTCTCTCTTCTAGTTAGCCTGGTGAACTTTTCCCCACGGAGTTTCAAGCCTCGTTCCCTCTAGCCTCCTCTTTCCACTTGCCCGCTGGTGTCTTGGGATACTGAGGATTGGCTCACCTCGCGTTCCAGCGCTGGTGTGTTGAGTCTGCTGCTGGTGTCCTGAACTTGGGCTCCCACGCTCTCCACGCAGGTCCACTGTGAATGACTAGTTCCGGAAGAGTTTCCTCTGCTGTTTCATCCCCTACTCATCCTTGACCCTGCAGTATCTCCTCTTATATTAAACTATCTCTCTCCCGGAATAATAGTGTGTTCCCTGCCTATTCCTCCAACTTCGGGAACATTTATTTTTGCACTGGGAAACTCTAAGTGGTTCCACATGGAGACACCAGCTCTACACATTCGTACATTCTGGGGAGAAATCTAAAGGAACTGTGGCAAACAATCATGATATTTCTGTTTGTATAGATGGCATTTTATGCACTTGCCTAACGAAAAGACTTTGCTTTTCTCCAAAACCGTTTACTGTGATTTTGTCTGTCCATTGCATAGGATTGCACACCACTTTGTCCGGATATGAGTGGATGAAACCGGAAATATCCGGTTTTGTTTTGGCTAACTCAATCCCAGATATTGCCACAGCCCCTGTGTTTGTGATTTCTGGATATTATCGAAGGACTTTATTGTTTTGAATGTTTTCTTTCAAGGAACATTTAATTTTATACTGGGAAACACTCACTGGTTCCACATGGAGACACTCGCTCTACACATTCGTATTTTCTAGAGAGAAAGCTAGAGGAACGATGGTAAGTAAACATGATATTTCTGTTTGTATACATGACATTTTATGCACTTGCCTAACGAAAAGACTTTGCTTTTCTCCAAAACCACTTTCACTGTAATTTTCTCAGTTCATGGCATGCGAATTCCACACCACTTTGTCCGGATAAGAGTGGATGAATCCAGAAATGTCCAGTTTTGTTTTGGCTAACTCAATCCCAGATATTGCCACCGCCCCTGTGTTTGTGTTTTCTGGATATTATCAATGGACATTATTGTTTCGAAAGTTTTTTTTTTTTTATCAGGGAACATTTAATTTTGTACTGGGAAACACTCACTGGTTCCACATGGAGACACCAGCTCTGCACATTCGTATTTTCTACTGAGAAAGCTAGAGGAACTGCGGCAAACAAACATAATATTTCTGTTTATGTAGATGGCATTTTATGCACTTGCCTAACGAATAGACTTTCCTTTTCTCCAAAACCATTTTTACTGTAATTTTGTCTGTCCATTGCATAGGAATTATACACAACTTTGTCCGAATATGACTGGATGTAACCGGAAATATGCAGTTGTGTTTTGGCTAACTGAATCCCAGATATTGTGACAGCCTTTGTTTTTCTGTTTTCTGGATATTATTGAAGGACTTCATTGTTTTGAATGATTTTTTTTATCTGGGAACATTTAATTTTGTACTGGGAAACACTCACTGGTTCCATATGGAGACACCAGCTCCACACATTCGTGTTTTCTAGGAGATACCTAGAGGAACTGCGGAAAATAAACATCATATTTCTGTTTGTATAAATGGCATTTTATGAACTTCCCTAACGAAGGTTCTTCCACACCACTTTGTGATATTGTGAATGCCTCTGTGTTTTTGTTTTCTGGATATTATCAATGGACTTTATTGTTTTGAATTTTTTTTGGTATCAGGGCACATTTAATTTTGTGCTGGGAAACTCTAATTGGTTCCACATGGAGATACCAGCTCTAAACATTCATATTTTCTAGGAGAAAGCGAGAGGAACTGCGGCAAAAAAACATGGTATTTCTGTTTTCATACATGACAATTTATGCACTTTCCTAACAAAATGACTTTGCTTTCATCCAAAACCATTTTAACTGTGATTTTGTCTGTCCATTGCATATGAACTCCACACCACTTTGTACAGATATGACTGGATGAAACTGGAAATATGCGGTTGTATTTGGGCTAACTCAATCCCAGAAATTGCAACAGCCCCTGTGTTTGTGTTTTCTGGATATTATCAAAGGACTTTATTGTTTTGAATGTTTTTTATCAGGGAACATTTAATTTCGTACTGGGGAACTCTAATTTGTTCCACATGGCGACACCAGCTCTAAACATTAGGAGAAAGCTAGAGGATCTGCAGCAAACAAACATGATATTTCTGCTTGTATATATGATGTTTTATGCACTTTCATAAGGAAAGAATTTGCTTTTCTCCAAAATCACTTTTATGGTGATTTTCTCCGTCCATTGCATACGAATTCCACACCACTTTGTCTGGATATGACTGTATGAAACCGGAAACATGCGGTTGTGTTTTGGCTAACTATATTTCAGATATTGCCGCGGCCCCTGTGTTTGAGTTTTCTGGATATTATCGATGGATTTTATTGTTTTGTAAGAGTTTTTTTTATCAGCAAACATTTAATTTTGTACTCGGAAACACTCACTGGTTCCACATGGAGACAGCAGCTCTACACCTTCTCATTTTCTAGGGAGAAAGCTAGAGGAACTGCGGCAAACAAACATGATATTTCTGTTTGTATACATGACATTTTATGCACTTGACTAACGAAAAGACTTTGCTTTTCTCCAAAACCATGTTTTCTGTGATTTTCTCATTCCATTGCATACGAATTCCATACCACTTTGTATGGATATGAGTGAATGAAACCAGAAATATGCGGTTATGTTTTGGCTAACTGAATCCCAGATATTGGGACAGCCTCTGTGTTTGTGTTTTCTGGATATTTTCAATGGACTTTATTGTTTTGAATGTTTTCTATCAGGGTACATTTAATTTTGTACTGGGAAACACTCACAGGTTCCACATGTACACACCAGCCATACACATTCATATTTTCTAGGAGAAAACTAGAGTAACTGCGGCAAACAAACATGATATTTCTGTTTGTTTACAAGACATTTATTGCACTTGCCTAACGAAAAGACTTTGCTTTTCCAAAACCAATTTTACTGTGATTTTCTCGGTCCAGTGCACACGAATTCCACACCACTTTGTCCGGATATGAGTGAATGAAACTGTAAATATCCGGTTGTGTTTTGGCTAACTGAATCCCAGATATTGCAGCAGCCCCTGTGTTTGTGTTTTCTGGACATTATCGATGGACTTTATTATTTTAAAGCTTTTTTTTTAATCAGTGAACATTGAATTTTGTACTGGGAAACAGTCACTGGTTCCACATGAATACACCAGCTCTACACATTCGTATTTTCTAGCGAGAAAGCTAGAGGAACTGCGACATACAAACATGATATTTCTGCATGTATACATGACATTTTATACACTTGCCTAACGAAAAGACTTTGCTTTTCCCCAAAACCATTTTTACTGTGATTTTCTCAGACCATTGCATACGAATTCCACACCACTTTGTCCGGATATGACTGCATGAAATCGGAAATATCCGGTTGTGTTTTGGCTAAGTGATATCCAGATATTGCGACAGCCTCTGTGTTTGTGTTTTCTGCATATAATCGAAGGACTTTATTGCTTTGAAAAAAATTTTTTTATCAGGAAACATTTAATTTTGTACTGGGAAACTCTAATTCGTTCCACATGGAGACATCAGCTTTACACATTCGCATCTTCCAGGGAGAAAGCTAGAGGAACTGCGCAAACAAACATGATATTTCTGTTGGGTAGATGGCATTAATGCATAAGCCTAACGAAAATTCTTTGCTTTTCTCCGAAACCATTTTCACTGTGATTTTATCAGTCCATTGCATACGAATTCCACACCACTTTGTCTGGATATGACTGGATGAAACCGGAAATATCCGGTTGTGTTTTGGCTAACTCAATCCCGGATATTGCTGCAAACCCTGTGTTTGTCTTTTCTGGATATTATAGATGGACTTTATTGTTTTTAAAGATTTTTTTTAATCAGGGAATATTTAATTGTGTACTGGGAAACTCTGATCAGTTCCACATGGAGACAACAGCTCTACGCATTCGTATTTTCTAGCGAGAAAGCTAGAGGAATTGCGAAAACAAACATATTTCTGTTTCTATACATGACATTTTATGCACTTGCCTAACGAAAAGACTTCGCTTTTCTCCAAAACCATTTTTACTGTAATTTTGTCTGTCCATTGCATACGAATTCCACACCACGTCATCCTGATATAAGTGAATGAAACGAGAAATATCCGCTTGTGTTTTGGCTAACGGAATCCCAGATATTGCGACAGCCTCTGTGTTTCTGTTTTCTGGATATTATCGAACGACTTTATATTTTGAATGTTTTTTATCAGGGAGCATTTAATTTTTCCTGGGAAACTCTGATTCGTTCCACATGGAGACACTAGCTCTACACATTCTTATTTTCTAGGAGAAAACTAGAGGAACTGCAGCAAACAAACATGGTATTTTTGTTTGTATACATGACATTTTATGCACTTGCCTAAGGAAAAGACTTTGCTTTTCTCCAAAACCATTTTTACTGTGATTTTGTCTGTCTATTGCATATGAATTCCACACCACTTTGTCCGGATATGACTGGATGAAACCGGAAATATCCAATTGTTTTTCGGATAACTGAATGCCGGATATTGCCGCAGCTTCTGTGTTTGTGTTTTCTGGATATTATCGATGGATTTTATTGATTTGAATTTTTTTTAATCAGGGAACATTTAATTTTGTACTGGGAAACTCTAATTTGTTCCACATGGAGACTCCAGCTCTACACATTCGTATTTTATAGGGAGAAAGCTAGAGGAACTGCAGCAAACAAACATGATATTTCTGTTTGTGTAGATGGCATTTATGCATAAGCCTAACGAAAATTCTTTGCTTTTCTCCAAAACCATTTTTACTGTGATTTTCTCAGTCTATTACATACAAATTCCACACCACTTTGTCCGGATATGACTGGATGAAACTAGAAATATCCGGTTGTGTTTTCGCTAACTCATCCCGGATATTGCCGCAGACTCTGTGTTTGTCTTTTCTGGATATTATAGATGGACTTTATTGTTTTTAAAGATTTTAATTAATCACGGATCATTTAATTTTGTACTAGCAAACTCTGATTGGTTCCACATGGAGACAACAGCTCTACACATTTGTATTTTCTAGTGAGAAAGCTAGAGGAACTGTGGCAAACAATCATGATATTTCTGTTTGTATATTTCACATTTTATGCACTTGCGAAACGAAAAGACTTTGCTTTCCTCCAAAACCATGTTTACTATGATTTTGTCTGTACATTAAATACGAATTCCACACCACTTTTTCCGGATTGAGTGGATGAAACCGGAAATATCCAGTTTTGTTTTGGCTAACCGAAACCCAGATATTGACGCAGCCTCTGTGTTTGTGTTTTCTGGATATTATCGAAGCACTTTATTGTTTTAAAGCTTTTTTTTTTTCAGTGAACATTGAATTTTGTGCAGGGAAACAGTCACTGGCTCCACATGGAGACACCAGCTCTCCACATTCGGATTTTCTTGCGAGAAGGCTAGAGGAACTGCGGCAAACAAACATGATATTTCTGCTTGTATAATTGATATTTTATGCACTTGCCTAACGAAAAGACTTTGCTTTTCTCCAAAACCATTTTTACTGTGATTTTCTCTGTCCATTGCATACGAATTCCACACCACTTTGTCCGGATATGACTGGATGAAATCGGAAACATCCGGTTGTTTTTTGGCTAACTGATATCCACATATTGCGACAACCTCTGTGTTTGTGTTTCTGGATATAATCGAAGGACTTTATTGCTTTGAAAGATTTTTTTTTTATCAGGAAACATTTAATTTTGTACTGAGAAACTCTAATTGGTTCCACATGGAGACACCAGCTCTACACATTTGTATTTTCTAGGAGAAAGCTAGAGGAACTGCGGCAAACAATTATGATATTTCTGTTTGTATATATCACATTTTCTGCACTTGCCAAACGAAAAGACTTTGCTTTTCACCAAAACCATTTTCCGTGATTTTGTCTGTCCATTGCATAGGAATTGCACACCACTTTGTCCGGATATGAGTGGATGAAACAGGAAATATCCGGTTTTGTTTTGGCCTACTCAATCCCAGATATTGCCGCAGCCTCTGTGTCTGTGTTTTCTGGATATTATCGATGGAATTTATTTATAAAGTTTTTTTTTTTTTATCAGGGAACATTTAATTTTGTACTGGGAAACTCTGATTGGTTCCACATGGAGACACCAGCTCTACACATTCGTATTTTCTAGGAATTTCATAGGAATTGCACACCACTTTGTCCGGATATGACTGGATGAAACCGGAAATATCCGGTTTTGTTTTGGCTAACTCAATCCCAGATATTGCCGCAGCCCCTGTGTTTGTGTTTTCTGGATATTATCGAAGGATTTTATTGTTTTGAAAGGTTTTTTTTTATCAGAGAACATTTAATTTTGTACTGGGAAACTCTAATGGGTTCCACATGCAGACACCAGCTCTACACACTCCTATTTTCTAAGGAGAAAGCTACGGGAACTGCGGCAAACAAACATGATATTTCTCTTTGTATACATGACATTTTGTGCACTTGCCTAACAAAAAAACTTTGCTTTTCTCCTAAACCATTTTTGCTGTGATTTTCTCGGTCCATTGCATACAAATTCCACACCACTTTGTCCGGATATGACTAGATGAAACCGGAAATATTCTGTTGCTTTTGGCTAACTCAATCCCAGATATTGCGAATTCCCCTGTGTTTGTGTTTTGTGGATATTATTGAAGGACTTTATTGTTTTGAATACCTTTTATAAGGGAACATTTAATTTTGTGCTGGGAAACTCTAATTCGTTCCGCATGGATACACCAGCTCTACAGATTCGTATTTTCTAGCGAGAAATCCAGAGGAACTGCGGCAAACAAACATGATATTTCTGTTTGTATACATGACATTTTAAGCACTTGCCTAACGAAAAGACTTTGCTTTTCTCCAAAACCACTTTCACTGTAATTTTCTCAGTTCAATGCATATGAATTCCACACCACTTTGTCCGGATATGACTGGATGAACCTGAAAATATCCGCTTGAGTTTTGGCTAATTCAATCCAAAATTGCCACAACCCCTGTGTTTGTGTGTTCCTGGTATTATCAATGGTCATTATTCTTATAAAAGTTTTTTTTATCAGGGAACATTTAATGTTCTACTGGGAAACACTCACTGGTTCCACATGGAGACACCAGCTCTACACATTCGTATTCTCTAGTAGAAAACTAGAGGAACTGTGGCAAACAAACATGATATTTCTGTTTGTATACATGATATTTTAGGCACTTGCCTAACGAAAAGGCTTTGCTTTTCTCCAAAACCATTTTTACTGTGATTTTCTTGGTCCATTGCATACGAATTCCACACCACTTTGCCCGGATATGACTGGATGAAACTGGAAATATCCGGGTTTTTTTGGCTAACTCAATTCCAGATTGACACAGCCCCTGTGTTTGTGCTTTCTGGATATTATCAATGGACTTTATTGTCTTGAATTTTTTTTAACAGGTAACATTTAGTTTTGTACGGGGAAACACTCACTGGTTCCACATGGAGAAACCAGCTCTAGACATTCGTATTTTCTAGCGAGAAACCAGTGAACTGCGGCAAACAAACATGATATTTCTGTTTGTATACATGACATTTTATGCACTTGCCTAACGAAAAGACTTTGCTTTTCTCCAAAACCACTTTCACTGTAATTCTCTGTCTATTGCATACGCATTCCAGACCACTTTGTCTGGATATGACTGGATGATAGTGAAAATATTCGATTGTGTTTTGGCTAATTCAATCCAAAATTGCCACAGCCTCTGTGTTTGTGTTTTCTGGATATTATCGAAGGATTTTATTGTTTTGAAAGTTTTTTTTTTATCAGGGAACATCCAAAGTCCAGGATTTTCTGGAAATTTTAGAGACCAGATTGTTTTTAACTTTGATTTTTTGAATGCCTCTCAAGTATGCCAAGAAGGCTCAAAATCCAAAATATCTAGTTGAAATAAGATTCCTTAAAATCATGACATAACATAGACCAAATTTGATCATTGTTACAAGGTGATTATTCAAATCTTTGAAAATAAGCACATATTTAAATAACCCATAGCTCTTAATAAAAATGCAGCTGTTTTTGAACAATTAGAATTTAAGAGACATCAAGAGAACATAATAGATTACTTTAACACATTGCTTTAACAGGGCATCAGAGTTTAATTCTATGTCGAAGAGAAATCGAGCTTCCTGTGATCTTTTGGTGTGAGGTTTCCTACCTTTACCTTCTTTCATATTGGTGACCGTGTTTCTGTGTTTCTGTATGTAACACATCTTTAAGCATGTTTTGCAGGGCTGGACGAGTGGCGACAAATTCTTTCAATGTCTGTTTGCTGTGAAAGGTCTTTATTTCACCTTCATTCATAAATGAGAGCTTTGCAGGATATAATATTCTGGGCTGGCAGTTTTTCTCTCTTAGCACCTGGGCTATGTCTCGCCATTCTCTCCTAGCTTGTAGGGTTTCTGAAGAGAAGTCTGCTGTGAGTCTAATTGGAGATCCTCTGAGAGTAATCTGACGTTTCTCTCTTGCACATTTTAGGATCTTTTCTTTGTGTTTCACTGTGGTGAGTTTGATTACGACGTGTCGTGGTGAGGATCTCTTTTGGTCATGTTTATTAGGGGTTTTATGAGCTTCCTGTATTAGGATGTCTCTGTCTTTCTCCAAACCTGGGAAATTTTCTGCTAGTATCTCACTAAAAAGGCCTTCTAATCCTTTCTCTCTCTCCATGCCTTCAGGTACTCCTAGAACCCAAATGTTGGGTTTTTTAAGAGTATCCTGTAGATTCCTGACAGTATTTTTAGATTTCTGATTTCTTCTTCTTTTCTTTGATTTGATTGTTTCCTTTCCTGTTCTCTGTCTTCTAATTCCGATATTCTCTCTTCTGCTTCACCCATTCTGTTTTTGAGGCTTTCTAATGTGTTTGTCATTTGATCTATTGAGTTCATTTCATTATGGTTTCTTGTCACTATCACAGTTTCTTGTTCCACTAGTTGTTTCATTTCATTTTGATTCCTCCTTAATATTTCATTTTCACGAGAGAGATTTTCTATCTTGTCCATTAAAGATTTCTGTAGTTCAAGAATTTGTTTTTGAGAACTTCTTAATGTTCTTATCAGTTTTTTGAGA
Organism: Lepus europaeus; assembly: GCF_033115175.1. Lineage (NCBI taxonomy): Eukaryota > Metazoa > Chordata > Mammalia > Lagomorpha > Leporidae > Lepus > Lepus europaeus. The sequence goes on along the minus strand of NC_084847.1, from coordinate 39,861,906 downwards.
TCCGCTTCTTGCATTTCCTCTATCTCTTCATCTTCATAATCTTGGACTGGGGGTTCTTGTTCATTTGGGGGCATCATAGTGTCTTCCTTGCTCTTGTTAACTCTGCTTCTACGTTCTTTGGCATGTTGGAGATAATTTATGGTTTTTGTGGTTTTTTTTTGCTGTGGTGTTTTTTTCTCGTTATACTATGCCTCTAGGTGGGCTGTCTGCTTTGATGGATCCTTAGAGGTTGTGGTGGGTGTGGCCAGTGAGCTCTGCTTGATTCTTCAGGTTTGAGGCTTTGCAAAAAGTGACTCTCCTTGCTCCTTGCTGGAACTCTCTCTCTCGCTCTCTCTTTTTTTTTTTTTTGACTCAGTTGGGAAGTAATTCTGAATGGCTCCCATTGGTTCCTGCACTGGGTAGATTTTGCGGGTCGTCTCCCGCAGTTGGTTTTCCACATGGTGGGCTCCTTGTAGGTCCTCTGTGTCACATCCACTAGATCTGGGAGCGTTTCTTCTGCAGTTTTTTTTTTCTTGAATCTTTTCCTGAGGCCTTGTCTCAGCTGGTGATCCAAGGCTCCACCTGGGGCTTCTGCCGTGATCTTCCTCTCTAGGCGCTGTCGCCTAGGGCCAGCTGGGCCACACGATCACCGCCGCTGCCACCGCCGCTGTAGTGCCTGCGCGCGCTCCCCGGGACTGGGACCATGGAGAGAGGCGCTTGGGACAAGGCCGCCGCCGCCGCCGCTGCAGTTCCTGTGTGCGCTCCCCAGGACTGGGACCGAGGAGAGAGGTGCTCGGGACACCGCCGCCACCGCCGCCGCTGCTGCTGCTGTAGTGCCTGCACGCACTCCCCGGGACTGGGACCGTGGAGAGAGGCGCTCGGGACGCCACCGCTGCCGCCGCCACCGTGGCCGCCGCTGCGGCGGCGGCCGCCGCGGCAGAGCTGCAGGCGGAGGCGGGAGGAGGAGAGTTTCTGAGGCTTTTGACTTACCTCTGGTTCCCGCGCTGGCGAGACTCTGTGGCTCGGTTCCCGTGGTTGGGTTTCAACGCAGTGGGCTCTCAGTAGATCCTCTGTGTCTAATCCACTAGATCCGGAAACGTTTCCTCTGCAGATTTTTCTTCAGTCTTTTCCTAAGGCTACAGTAATTCCACTTTTATGAAACTTTATTTTCGCAGACTAATGGCGCACGTCCTCACTATCTGCCATCTTGGCTCCGTCCCCAGAACATTTAATTTTCTAATGGGAAACACTCACTGGTTCCACATGGAGAAACCAGCTCTACATATTCGTATTTTCTGGGGCAAAATCTCAATTAACTGTGGCAAACAATCATGATATTTCCATTTGTATAGATGGCATTTTATGCACTTGCCAAACGAAAAGACTTTGCTTTTCTCCAAAACCATTTTCACTGTAATTTTCTCAGTCCATTGGATACGAATGCCACACCACTTTTTGCTTATATGACTGGATTAAACTGGAAATATCCGGTTTTGTTTTGGCTAACTCAATCCCCGATATTGCCACAGCCCCTGTTTTTGTGTTTTCTGGATATTATTGAAGGAATTCATTGTTTCGAATGTTTTTTTTCAGGGAATATTTAATTTTGTACTGGGAAACGCTAATTGGTTCCACATGGAGACACCAGCTCTACACATTCGTATTTTCTAGGAGAAAGCTAGAGGAACAGCGGCAAACAAACATGATATTTCTGTTTGTATACATGACATTGTATGCACTTGTCTAACGAAAAGACTTTGCTTTTCTCCAAAACCATTTTTACTGTGATTATGTCGGTCCATTGCATAAGAATTCCACACCACTTTGTCCCGACATGACTGGATGAAACCAGAAATATGCGGTTGTGTTTTGGCTAACTGAATCCCAGATATTGCAACAGCCTCTGTGTTTCTATTTTCTGGATATTATGGAAGGATTTTATTGTTTTGAATGTTTTTTATCAGGGAACATTTAATTTTGTGCTGGGAAACATTAATTGGTTTCACATGGAGACACCAGCTCTACACATTCGTATTTTTAGAGAGAAAGCTAGAGGAACTGCGGCAAGCAAACATGATATTTCTGTTTGGTTAGATGTCATTTTATGCACTTGCCTAATGAAAGGACTTTGCTTTACTCCAAAGCCATTTTTACTGTGATTTTCTCGTTCCATTGCATACGAATTCCACACCACATTCTCCTGATATGACTGGATGAAACCGGAAATATCTGGTTTTGTTTTGAATAACTCCATCCCAGATATTGCCACAGTACCTGTGTTTGTGTTTTCTGGATATTTTCGAAGGACTTTATTGTTTTGAAAGTTTTTTTTTTTATCAGGGAACATTTAATTTTGTACTGGGAAACACTCTCTGGTTCCATATGGAGACACCAGCTCTACACATTCGTATTTTCTAGCGAGAAAGCTACAGTAACTGTGGCATACAATCATGATATTTCTGTTTATATATATGGCATTTTATGCACTTGCCTAACGATAAGACTTTGCTTTTCTCCAAAATCATTTTTACTGTGATTTTCTCGGTCCATTGCATATGAATTGCACACCACATTTACTTATTTGACTGGATGAAACCGGAAATACCCGGTTTTGTTTTGGCTAACTCAATTCCAGATATTGCCACAGCCCCTGTGTTTGTGTTTTCTGGATATTATCGAAGTATTTTATTGTTTTGAATGTTTTTTGTCAGGGAACTTTTTTTTTGTACTGGGAAACTCTAATTGGTTCCACAGGGAGAAACCATCTCAACACATTCGTATTTTCTGGGGAGAAATCTAAAGGAAATGCGGCAAACAAACATGATATTTCTGTTTGTATACATGACATTTTATGCACTTGCCTAACGAAAAGATTTTCCTTTTCTCCAAAACCATTTTTACTGTAATTTTGTCTCTCCAGTGCATACGAATTCCACACCACCTCATCCTGATATGAGTGAATGAAACCAGAAATATGAGGTTGTGTTTTGGCTAACTGAATCCCAGATATTGCGTGAGCCTCTGTGTTTGTGGTTCCTGGATATTATCGAAGAACTTAATGGTTTTGAATTTTTTTTATCAATGAACAATTATTTTTGTACTGCGAAACTCTGATTGATTTCCCATGGAGAAACCAGCTATACACATTTGTATTTTCAGGGAGAAAGCTACAGAAACTGCGGCAAACAAACATGATATTTCTGTTTGTATACATGACAATTTATGCACTCTCCTAACGAAAAGACTTTGCTTTTCTCCAAATACACTTTCACTATAATTTTCTCAGTCCATTGCATACGAATTCCACACCACTTTGTCCGCATATGACTGGATGAAACCGGAAATATCCAGTTGTGTTATGGCTAACTAAATCCCAGATATTGCCACAGCCCCAGTGTCTGTGATTTGTGGATATTATCGAAGGATTTTATTGTTTTAAAAGTTTTTTTTTTAATCATGGAACATTTAATTTTGTACTGGGAAACACCCAGTGGTTCCACATGGAGAAACCAGCTCTACACATTCGTATTTTCTAGGGAGAAAGCTAGAGGAACTGCGGCAAACAATCATGATATTTCCGTTTGTATAGATGTCTTTTTATGCACTTGCCTAACGAAAAGACTTTGCTTTCCTCCAAAACCATTTTTTGCTGTGATTTTCTTGGTCCATTGCATACGAATTCCATAACACTTTGTCCGGATATGAGAGGATGAAACCGGAAATATCCGGTTCTGTTTTTGCTAACTGAAACCCAGATATTACCACAGACCCTGTGTTTGTGTTTTCTGGATATTATCGATGGACTTTATTGTTTTGAAAATTATTTTTGTCAGGGAACATTTAATTTTGTGCTGGAAACACTCAGTGGTTCCACTTGGAGACACCGGCTCTACACATTTGTATTTTCTAGAGAGAAAGCTAGAGGAAGTGCCACAAACAAACATGGTATTTCTGTTTATAGATGGCATTTTATGCACTTGCCTAACGAAAAGATTCTTCTTTTCTCCAAAACCATTTTCACTGTAAATTTCTCAGTCCATTGCATACGAATTGCACATCATTTTGTCCGGAAATGACTGGATGAAACCGGAAATGTCCGGTTTTTTTTTTTTGCGAACATTTTATGCACTTGCCTAACGATAAGACTGTGCTTTTCTCCAAAACCACTTTTACTGTGATTTTCTCGGATCATTGCATACGAATTCCAGAACACTTTCTCCGGATATGACTGGATGAAACCGGAAATATGCAGTTGTGTTTTGGCTAACTCAATCCCAGATATTGCCACAGCCCCTGTGTTTGTATTTTCTGGATATTATCAAAGTGTTATTGTTTTGAATGTTTTTTGTCAGGGAACATTTAATTTTTACTCGGCAACTCTAATTGGTTCCGCATGGAGACACTAGCTCAAAAATTCATATTTTCTGGGGAGAAATCTAAATGAACTGCGGCAAACAATCATGATATTTCTGTTTGTATAGATGGCATTTTATGCACTTGCCTAAGGAAAAGACTTTGCTTTTCTCCAAAACCATTTTTACTGTGATTTTTACTGTCCATTACAGATGAATTGCACACCACTTTGTCCGATAAGACTGGATGAAACCGGAAATATCCGGTTTTGTTTTGGCTAACTCAATCTGATATATTGCCACAGACCCTGTGTTTGTGTTTTCTGGATATTATCAAAGGACTTTATTGTTTTGAAATTTTTTTTAATCAGGGAACTTGTAATTTTGTACTGGGAAACTCAAATTGGTTCAACATGGAGACACCAGTTCTACACATTCGTATATTCTAGGAGAAAGCTAGAGGAACTACGGCAAACAAACATGATATTTCTGTTTGTATAGATGGATTTTATGCACTTCCCTAAGGAAAAGACTGTGCTTTTCTCAAAAAAAAATTTTCACTGCAATTTTCGCAGTCCTTTGCATACGAATTCCACACCACTTTATGCAGATATGACTGGATGAAATCGGAAATATCTGATTTATTTTTGGCTAACTCAATCCCAGATATTGCCACAGCCCCTGTGTTTGTGTTTTCTGGATATTATCGAAGGCCATTATTGTATTGAAAGTATTTTTTTAATCAGGGATCATTTAATTTTGTACTGGGTAACTCTAATTGGTTTCATCTGGAGACACCAGCTATAGACATTTGTATTTTCTGTTGAGAAATCTAAAGGAACTGCGGCAAATAATCATGATATTTCTGTTTGTATAGATGGCATTTTATGCACTTGCCTAACGAAAAGACTTTGCTTTTCTCCAAAACTACTTTCACTGTAATTTTCACAGTCAATTGCATACGAATTCCACAGCAATTTGTCCGGCTATGACTGGATGAAACCGGAAATATCCGGTTTTGTTTTGGCTAACTCAATCCCAGATATTGCGACAGCCTCTGTGTTTGTGTTTTCTGGATATTATCCAAGTATTTTATTGTTCTGAATGTTTTTTGTCAGGGAACATTTAATTTTGTACTGGGAAACTCTAATTCGTTTCACATGGAGACACCAGCTATACACATTTGTATTCTTGGGGAGAAATCTAAATGAACTGCGGCAAAGAAACATATAATTTCTGTTTGTATACGTGATGTTTTATGCACTTGCCTAAGGAAAAGACTTTGCTTTTCTCCAAAACCACTTTCACTGTAATTTACTCAGTCAATTGCATACGAATTCCACACCACTTTGTCTGGATAAGACTAGACGAAACCGGAAATATCCGGTTTTGTTTTTGCTAACTGAATCCCAGATATTGCCACAGATCCTGTGTCTGTGTTTTCTGGATATTATCAATGGTCATTATTGTTTTGAATGCTTTTTTTAAATCAGGGAACATTTAATTTTTTACTGGGAAACAATCACTGTTTCCACATGCAGAAACCAGTTCTACCTATTCGTGTATTCTAGCGAGAAAACTAGAGGAACTGCAGCAAACAAACATGATATTTCTGTTTGTATAGATGGCATTTTATGTACTTCCCCAAAAAAGAATTTGCTTTTCTCCAAAACCATTTTCACTGCAATTTTCGCAGTCCATTACATATGAATTCCACACCATTTTTCCGGAAATGACTGGATGAAACAGGAAATACCCTGTTTTGTTTTGGCTAAGTAAATCTGAGATATTGCCACAGCCTCTGTGTATGTGTTTTCTGGATATTATCAATGGTCATTATTGTTTTGAAAATTTTTTTTAATCAGTGAACATTTAAATTTGTACTGGGAAACACTCACTGGTTCCATATGCAGAAACCAGCTCTGCACTTCCGTATATTCTAGCGAGAAAACTAGAGGAACTGCGGAAAACAAACATGATATTTCTGTTTGTATAGCTGGCAGTTTATCCAAATACCTAACCAAAAGACTTGCTTTTCTCCAAAACCATTTTACTGTGATTTTCTCAGTCTATTGCCTACGAACTCCACACCACTTTGTCCAGATATGACTGGATGAAAGCAGAAATATCCGCTTGTGTTTTGGCTAACTCAATTCCAGATATTGCCACAGACCCTGTGTTTGTGTTTTCTGGATATTATCGAAGGACTCTATTGTTTTGAAAGTTTTTTTTTTTCAGAGAACATTTAATTTTGTACTGGGAAACACTCAGTGCTTCCACATGGAGACACCAGCTCTACACATTGGTATTTTCTAGTGAGAAAGCTAGAGGAACTGCGGCAAACAAACATGATATTTCTGTTTGTATACATGGCATTTTATGCACATGCCTAACGAAAAGACTTTGCTTTTCTCCAAAACCATGTTGACTGTGATTTTCTCGGTTCATTGCATACGAATTCCACACCATTTTCTCCGGATATGACTGGAAGAAACCAGAAATATCCGGTTTTGTTTTTGCTAACTCAATTCCTGATATTGCCACAGACCCTGTGTTTGTGTTTTCTGGATATTATCAAGCACTTTATTTATTTGAAAGATTTTTTTTTCTTATCAGGGATCACTTAAATTTTTACTCGGAAACCCTAATTCATTCCATATGGAGACACCAGCTCTACACATTCGTATTTTCGAGGGAGAAAACTAGAAGAACTGCGGCAAACAAACATGATATTTCTGTTTGTATACATGGCATTTTATGCACATGCCTAACGAAAAGACTTTGCTTTTCTCCAAAGCCATTTTCACTGCAATTTTCTAGGTCAATTGCCTACGAAGTCCACACGACTTTTTATGGATATGACTGGATAAAACCAGAAATATGCGGTTATGTTTAGGCTAACTCAATCCCAGATATTGCCACAGCCCTTGTGTTTGTGTTTTCTGGATATTATCAATGGACATTACTGTTTTGAAAGTTTTTTTTTTATCAGGGAACATTAATTGTGCACTGGGAAACACTCAGTCGTTCCACATGGAGACACCAGCTCTACACATTCGTATTTTCTGGGGAGAAATCTAAAGGAACTTCGGAAACAATCATGATATTTCTGTTTGTATAGCTGGCAGTTTATCCACATGCCTAACCAAAAGACTTTGCCTTTCTTCAAAACCATTTTCACTGAAATTTTCTCATTCTATTAGATAGGAATTCCACACCACTTTTTCCGGATATGACTGGATCAAAAGGGAAATATCCGCTTGTGTTTTGGCTAACTGAATCCCAGATATTGCCACAGCCTCTGTGTTTGTGTTTTCTGGATATTATCGAAGGACTTTATTGTTTTGAAAGTTTTTTTTTTTAAATCAGGGAACATTTAATTTTGTACTGGGAAACTCTAATTGGTTCCACATGGAGACAACAGCTCTACACATTCGTATTTTATAGGAGAAAGCTAGAGGAACTGCGGCAAACAAACATGATATTTCTGTTTCTATACATGACATTTTATGCACTTGCCTAACGAAAAGACTTTGCTTTTCTCCAAAACCATGTATACTGTGATTTTGTCTGTCCATTGCATACGAATTGCACACCACTTTGTCTGTATATGAGTGGATGAAACCACAAATATGCAGTTGTGTTTTGGCTAAGTGAATCCTAGATATTGCCAGGATTTCCACACCACTTTGTCCGGATATGACTAAATGAAACTGGAAAAATCCTTTTTATTTTGGCTAACTCAATCCCAGATTTTGCGACAGGCACTGTGTTTGTGTTTTCTGGATATTATCGAAGGACTTTTTTTGTTTTGAATGTTTTTTATCAGGGAACATTTAATTTAGTACTGGGAAACTCCAATTGGTTCCACATGGAGACACCAGCTCTACACATTTGTTTTCTAGGGAGAAAGAGGAACTGCAGCAAACAAACATGATATTTCTGTTTGTATACATGATATTTTACGCACTTTCCTAACGAAAAGACTTTGTTTTAATCCAAAACCATTTTCACTGAAATTTTCTCAGTCCATTGCATACGAATTCCACACCATTTTGTCCGGATCTGACTGGATGAAACCAGAAATATCCCGTTTTCTTTTGGCTAACTGAATCCCAGATCTTGCGACAGCCTCTCTGTTTGTGTTTTCTCGATATTATCGAAGGACTTTATTGTTTTGAAAGTTTTTTTTTTAATCAAGGAACATTTAATTTTGTACTGGGAAATTCTAATTGGTTCCACATGGAGACACCAGCTCTACACATTCGTATTTTCTAGGAGAAAGCTAGAGGAACTGCGGAAAACACACATGATATTTCTGTTTGTATACATGACATTTTATTCACTTGCCTAACGAAAAGACTTTGCTTTTCTCCAAAGCCATTTTTGCTGTGATTTTCTCAGTCCATTACATAGGAATTCCACAACACCTTGTCCGGATATTACTGGATGAAAGCGGAAATATCCGGTTTTGTTTTGGCTAACTCAATCCCAGATATTGCCGCAGCCCCTGTGTTTGTGTTTTCTGAATATTATCGAAGGACTTTATTGTATTGAAAGTTTTTTTTTTCCTCAAGGAACATTTAATTTTATACTGGGAAACTCTAATTGGTCACACATGGAGACACAAGCCCTACACATTCGTATTTTCTAGAGAAAGCTAGAGGAACTGCAGCAAACAAACATGATATTTCTGTTAGCATAGAAGGGATTTTATGCACTTGCCTAACGAAACGACTTTGCTTTTCTCCAAAACCATTTTCATGGCAAGTTTCTCAGTCCGTTTCATACGAATTTTACACCACTTTGTCCGGATATGACTGGATGAAAACTGAAATATCCGGTTGTGTTTTGGCTAACTCAATCCAGTTATTGAGACAGCTTCTGTGTTTGTTTTTTCTGGATATTATCGAAGGACATTACTGTTTGGAATGTTTTTTTTAATAAGGGAACATGTAATTTTGTACTGGGAAACTCCAATTGGTTCCACATTAGACACCAGCTCTACACATTCTTATTTTCAAGGAGAAAGCTAGAGGGACTGAGGCAAAGAAACAAGATTTTTCTGTTTGTTTACATGACATTTTATACACTTGCCTAATTAAAAGACTTTGCTTTTCTCCAAAACCATTTTTACTGCGATTTTGTCTGTCCATTGCATATGAATTCCACACCAATTTGTCCGGATATGACTAGATGAAACCGGAAATATCCGGTTTTGTTTTTGCTAACTCAATCCCAGATATTGCCACAGATTCTGCCTTTGTTTTTTCTGGATATTATCGAAGGACTTTATTGTTTTGAAAGATTTGTTTTCATCAGGGAAAATTTAAATTTATACTGCGAGACCCTAAAAGGTTCCACATGGAGACGCCAGTTCTACACATTCGTATTTTCTAGGAGAAACCTAGAGGAACTGCGGCAAACAAACATGATATTTCTGTTTGTATACATGACATTTTATGCTCTTGACTAACGAAAAGACTTTGTTTTTCTCCAAAACCATTTTTACTACAATTTTCTCGGTCGATTTCATATGAATTCCACATCACTTTCTCCAGATAAGACTGGATAAAACTGGAAATATGCGGTTGTGTTTAGGCTAACTCAATCCTAGATATTGCAACAGCCTCTGTGTTTGTGTTTTTTGGATATTATTGATGGACTTTATTTTTTTGAAAGCTTTTTTTATGAGGTAACTTTTAATTTTGTACTGGGAAACACTCCCTGGTTCCACATGGAGACACCAGCTCTACAGATTCGTATTTTCTAGGAGAAAGCTAGAGGAACTGCGGCAAATAAACATGATATTTCTGTGTGTATACATGACATTTTATGCACTTGCCTAACGAAAAGACTGCTTTTCTCCAAAACCATTTTTGCTGTGATTTTCTCAGTCCATTGCATACGAATTCCACACCACTTTGTCCAGATATGACTGGATGAAACCACAAATGTGCAGTTGTGTTTTGGCTAACTCAATCCAAGATATTGTCGCAGCTCCTGTGTTTGTGTTTTCTGGATATTATTGAAGGAGTTATTGTTTTGAAAGTTTTTTTTTAAATGGAACATTTAATTTTGTACTGGGAAACTCTAATTGGTTCCACATGGAGACACCAGCTCTACACATTCGTATTTTCTAGGGAGAAAGCTAGAGGAACTGTGGCAAACAAACATGATATTTCTGTTTGTTTACATGATATTTTATGCACTTGCCTAACGAAAGGACTTTGCTTTTCTCCAAAACCATTTTCACTGCAATTTTCTCAGTCCATTGCCTAGCAATTCCACACCACTTTTTCCGGATGTGACTGGATAAAACCGGAAATTATCCGGTTTTGTTTTGGCTAACTCAATCCCAGATATTGCCACAGCCCCTGTGTTTGTGTTTTCTTGATATTATCAATGGACATTATTGTTCTGAAAGTTTTTTTTTTATCTGGGAACATTTAATTTTGTACTGGGAAACTCTAATTAGTTCCACATGGAGACACCAGCTCTACACATTCGTATTTTCTATGCAGAAAGCTAGTGGAACTGCGGCAAACAAACATGATATTTCTGTTTATATAGATGGCATTTTAGGCACTTCCCTAAGGAAAATACTTTGCTTTTCTCCAAAAGCATTTTTACTGTGATTTTCTCGGTCAATTGCCTACGAATTGCACATCATTTTGTCCACATATGACTGGATGAAACCGGAAATATCCGGTTTTGTTTTGCCTAACTCAATCCCAGATATTGCCACAGCACCTCTGTTTGTGTTTTCTGGATATTATCGAAGGACATTATTATTTTGAAAGTTGTTTCTTTTTTTAATCTGGGAGCATTTATTTTTGTACTGGAAATCACTCAGTGGTTCCACATGGATCAACCAGAACTAAAGGTTCGTATTTTCTAGCGAGAAAGCTAGAGGAACTGCGGAAAACAAACATGATATTTCTGTTTGTATACATGACTTTTTATGCACTTGCCTAACGAAAAGATTTTGCTTTTCTCCAAATCCATTTTTACTGTGATTTTGTCTTTCCATTGCATACGAATTGAGGACCACTTTGTCCGGATATGACTGGATGAAACCGGAAATATCCGGTTTTGTTTTGGCTAACTCAATCCAAAATATTGACACAGCCCCTGTGTTTGTGTTTTCTGGATATTATCGAAGGACTTTATTGTTTTTAAATTTTTTATCAGTGAACATTTAATTTTGTGCTGTGAAACACTCACCGGTTCCACATGGAGATACCAGCTCTACACATTCATATTTTCTAGGGAGAAACCTAGAGGAACTGCAGCAAACAAACATGATATTTCTGCTTGTATAGATGACATATTATGCACTTGCCTAACGAAAAGAATTTGCTTTTCTCCAAAACATTTATGTTGTGATTTTCTGGGTCCATTGCATACGAATTCCACACCACTTTGTCCAGATATGAATGGATGAAAACGGAAATATATGGTTGTGTTTTGGTAAACTGATATCCAGATATTGCGACAGCCACTATGTTTGTGTTTTGTGGACATTATCAAAGGATTTATTGTTTTGAAATATTTTTTTTATCAGGGAACATTGAATTTTGTACTGGGAAACTAATTGGTTCTACTAGGAGACACCATCTCTACACATTCGTATTTTCTAGGGAGAGAGCTAGAGGAACTGCAGCAAACAAGCATGATATTTCTGATTGTGTAGATGGAAGTTTATGCATAAGCCTAATGAAAAGACTTTGCTTTCATCGAAAACCTTTTTTACTGTGATTTTCTCAGTCCATTACATACGAATTCCACACCACTTTGTCCGGATATGACTGCATGAAACCGGAAATATCCGGTTGTGTTTTGGCTAACTGAATCCCAGATATTGCCGCAGCCTCTGTGGTTGTGATTTCTGGATATTATCGATGGACTTTATTGTTTTTAAAGTTTTTTTTAATCAGGGAACATTTAATTTTGTACTGGGAAACTCTCATTCGTATACATGGAGACACCAGCTCTACACATTCATATTTTCTATCGAGAAAGCTAGAGGAACGGCGGCAAGCAAACATGATATTTCTGTTGGTATACATGGCATTTTATGCAGCTGCCTAACGAAAACACTTTGCTTTTCTCCAAAACCATATTTACTGGGATTTTCTCAGTACATTTCATACAAATTCCACACCACTTTGTCCGGATATGACTGGATGAAAGGGGAAATACCCGGTTTTGTTTTGGCTAACTCATTCCCAGATATTGCGACAGCCTCTGTGTTTGTTTTTCTTGGATATTACCCAAGGACATTATTATTTTGAAAGTTTTTTTTTTTTAATCAAGGAATATTTAACTTTGTTCTTGGAAACGCTAATTGTTTCCACATGGAGACACATGCTCTACACATTCATATTTTCTAGGAGAAAGCATAACAAAAGGACTTTGTTTTTCTCCAAAACCATTTTTACAGTGCTTTTCTCGGTCCATTGCATACGAATTCCACACCCAGTTTGTCCCGATATAACTGGATGAAACCGGAAATATCCTGTTTTGTTTGGCTAACGCAATCCCAGATTACCACAGCCCCTATGTTTGTGTTTTCAGGATATTATCAATTGGAATTATTGTTTTGAAAGTTTTCTTTATCAGGGAACATTCATTATGTACTGGGAAACACTCAGTGGTTCCACATGGAGACACCAGCTCTACACATTCGTATTTTCTAGGGAGAAAGCTAGAGGAACTGCTCCAAACAAACATGATATTTCTGTTTGTATAGATGGCATTTTATGCACTTGCCTAATGAAAAGACTTTGCTTTTCTCCAAAACCATTTTTACTGTGATTTTCTCCGACCATTGCATAGGAATTCCACACCAGTTTGTCCAGATATGACTGGATGAAAGAGTAAATATCCGGTTTTGTTTTGGCTAACACAATCCCAGATATTGCCACATCCCCTTTGTTTGTTTTTTTTGGATATTATCGAAGGAATTTATAGTTTTGAAAGTTTGTTTTTTTTATCAGGGAACATTTACTTTTGCACTGGGAAACTCTAAATGGTTCCACATAGAGACACCAGCTTATAATTCGTATTTTCTAGGAGAAAACTAGAGGAACTGCGGCAAACAAACATGATATTTCTGTTTGTATAGATGGCATTTTATGCACTTGCGTAATGAAAAGACTTTGCTTTTCTCCAAAACCATTTTTACTGTGATTTTCTCGGTCCATTGCATACGAATTCCACACCACTTTGTCAGGATATGAGTGGATGAAACCAGAAATATGCGGTTGTGTTTTGGCTAACTCAATCCCAGATATTGCCACAGCTCCTGTGTTTGTGTTTTCTGGATATTATCTTCTTTTTTTCTTTTTTTTAACTTTTATTTAATGAATATAAATTTCCAGTATACAGCTTATGGATTACAATGGCTTCCCCTTCCCATAATTTCCCTCCCACCCGCAACCCTCCCCTCTCCCGCTCCCTCTCCCTTTCCATTCACATCAAGATTCATTTTCAATTCTATTTATATACAGAAGATCTATTTAGTATAAATACTTCAACAGTTTGCACCCACATAGAAACACAAAGTGAAACATACTGTTTGAGTACTAGTTATAGCATTAAATCAAAATGTACAGTACATTAAGGACAGAGATCCCACATCAGGAGCAAGCGCACAGTGGCTCCTGTTGTTGACCCAACAAATTGACACTCTAGTTTATGGCGCCAGTAACCACCGTAGGCTGTCGTCATGAGTTTCCAAGGCTATGGAAGCCTTCCAAGTTTGCCGACTCTGATCATATTTAGACAAGGTCATAAAAGAAAGGGTGAGGGTAGTAACCAATGATCCTAAGAGTGGCCTTAACCAGGTCTGAACAATTATACAGCATTAAGTGGGGAAGAGGACCATCAGTACACACAGGTTGGGAGTAGAGCCATTGGTGGTAGAGTAGAGGTTATGATTACAAAGGAATGAGGCCCAAGTGCACTAGACAGGGTCTAGAACAAAGGACAGAGTCATTATTAGAGGAGCTAAGAAAGGTGCTGTCTAAGCTACAAGTAATTTTTCTGATTGAGAGGCAAATAGAACCTGATAGAAGGGGCTTGATAATAATCTGGTGGGCTTAAGGTCTGGTAAGTTAAGAGGCCCAGACTTATCTATGCAAGTCAAGGGAGTGCCCGTGTCCCATCTCTAATCTTCGGTGGCCTGAACTACAAGTCTATAGTCACGAAGTTTCAAGCCTCGTTCTCTCTAGCTTCCTCTTTCCGCTTGCCCGCTGGTGTCTCGGGCTATTGTGGTTCGGCTCACCTCGCGTTCCAGCACTGGTGCGTTGAGTCTCCTGCTGGTGTCCCGAACTTGGGCTCCCAGGCTCTCCACGCAGGTCCACTGTGAATCACTAGTTCCGGAAGAGTTTCCTATGCTATTTCATCCCCTATTCTTCCTTGACCCTGCAGTATCTCCACTTATATTAACCTGTCTCTCTCTCCGGACTAATAGTGTGCTCCCTGCCTATTCTGCCATCTTGCCGCCCAATTAAAGTTTTTATTGTTTTCTGCATGTTATCAATGGACAATATTGTTTGAATTATTTTTTATCACGGAACATTTAATTTTGTACTGGGAAACACTCACTGGTTCCACATGGAGAAACCAGCTCTACACTTTCGTATTTTCTGGGGCGAAATCTCAATTAACTGTGGAAAACAATCATGATGTCTCTGTTTGTATACATGACATTTTATGCACTTGCCTAACGAATAGACTTTACTTTTCTCGAAAACAATTTTCAGTGTAATTTTCTCAGTCCATTGGATACGAATTCCACACCACTTTTTCCTTATATGACTGGATGAAACCGGAAATATCCGGTTTTGTTTTGGCTAACTCAATCCCAGATATTGCCACAGCCCTGTGTTTGTGTTTTCTAGATATTATCTATGGAATTTATTGTTTCGAATGTTTTTTATCAGGGAATATTTAATTTTGTACTGGGAAACTCTAATTGGTTCCACATGGAGACACCAGCTCTACACATTCGTATTTTCTAAGAGAAAGCTAGACGACCTGCGGCAAAGAAACATGATCTTTCTGTTTGTATCGATGGCATTTTATGCACTTCCCTAACGAAAAGACTTTGCTTTTCCCCAAAACCATTTTTACTGTGATTTTGTCAGTCCATTGCATACGAATTCCACACCACTTTGTCCAGACATGACTGGATGAAACCAGAAATATGCGGTTGTGTTTCGGCTAACTATATCCCAGATATTGAAACAGCCTCTGTGTTTGTATTTTCTGGATATTATCGAAGGATTTTATTGTTTTGAATGTTTTTTATCAGGGAATATTTACTTTTGTACTGGGAAACATTAATTGGTTTCACATGGAGACACCAGCTCTACACATTCGTATTTTCTAGCGAGAAAGCTAGAGGAACTGTTGCAAAGAAACATGATATTTCTGTTTGGATAGATGTCATTTCATGCACTTGCCTAAGGAAAGGACTTTGCTTTTCTCCAAAGCCATTTTACTGTGATTTTCTCATTCCATTGCACACGAGTTCCACACCACTTTGTCCAGATATGAGTGGACGAAACCGGAAATATCCGGTTGTGTTTTCGCTTACTCAATCCCACGTATTACGACAGCCCCTGTGTTTGTGTTTTCTGGATATTATCGAAGGACTTTATTGTTTTGAAATTTTTTTTTTAATCAGGGAACATTTAATTTAGTACTGGGAAAATCTAATTGGTTCCACATGGATACTCCAGCTCTACACATTCGTATTTTCTAGGAGAAAGCTAGAGGAACTGTGGCAAACAATCATGATGTTTCTGTTTATATATATGACATTTTATGCACTTGCCTAATGAAAAGACTTTGCTTTTCTCCAAAACCATTTTTACTGTGATTTTCTCGGTCCATTTCATACGAATTGCACACCACATTTTCTTATTTGACTGGATGAAACCGGAAATATCCAGTTTTGTTTTGGCTAACTCAATCCCAGATATTGCCACAGCCCCTGTGTTTGTGTTTTCTGGATATTATCGAAGTATTTTATTGTTTTGAATGTTTTTTGTCAGGGAACATTTAATTTTGTACTGGGAAACTCTAATAGGTTCCACATGGAGAAACCAGCTCTACACATTCGTATTTTCTGGGGAGAAATGTAAAGGAAATGCAGCAAAAAAACATGATATTTCTGTTTGTACAGATGGCATTATATGCACTTGCCTAACGAAGAGAATTTGCTTTTCTCCAAAACCATTTTTACTATGATTTTGTCAGTCCATTGCATAGTAAGTACACAAAACTTTGTCACGATATTAGTGGATGAAACCAGAAATATGCAGTTGTGTTTTGGCTAACTGAATCCCAGATATTAGCACAGCATCTGTGTTTGTATTTTCTGCATATTATCGAAGCACTTTATTGTTTTGAATGCTTTTTTATCAGGGAACATTTAGTTTTGTACTGGAAAGCTCTAATTGGTTCCACATGGAGACACAAGCTCTACACATTCTTATTTTCTAAGAGAAAGCTAGAGGAACTGCAGCAAAATAACATGATATTTCTGTTTGTATACATGAGATTTTATGCACTTGCCTAACGAAAAGACTTTGCTTTTCTCCAAAACCATTTTCATTGCAATTTTCTCAGTCCATTGCATACGAATTCCGCATCAATTTTTCCGGATATGACTGGATGAAACCGGAAATATCCGGTTTTGTTTTGGCTAACTCAATCCCAGATTGCCACAGCCCCTGTGTTTGTGTTTTCTGGATATTATCAATGGACATTATTGTTTTTAAAGTTTTATTTTTATCAGGGAACATTTAATTTTGTACTGGGAAACACTCAGTGGTTCCACATGGAGACACCAGCTCTACATATTCGTATTTTCTAGCGAGAAGGCTAGAGGAACTGCGGCAAACAAGCATGATATCTCTGTTTGTATACATGACATAATGCACTTGCCTAACGAAAGGACTTTGCTTTTCTCCAAAACCATTTTCACTGCAATTTTCTCAGTTCATTGCATACGAATTCCACATCACTTTTTCCGGATATGACTGGAGAAACCTTAAATATCCGGTTTTGTTTTGGCTAACTCAATCCCAGATATTGCCACAGCCCCTGTGTTTGTGTTTCCTGGATATTATCAATGGACTTTATTGTTTTGATTTTTTTTTAATCAGGGAACATTCTATTTTTTACTGGTCAACACTCACTGGTTCCACATGCTGAAACCAGCTCTACACATTGGTATTTTCTAGAGAGAAAGCTAGAGGAACTGCGGTAAACATACATATAAATTTCTTTATATACATGACATTGTATGCACTTGCCTAACGAAAGGACTTTGCTTTTCTCCAAAACCATATGTACTGTGATATTCTCGGTCCATTGCCTACAAATTCCACACCACTTTGTCTGGATATTACTGGATGAAAGGGGAAATATCCGGTTTTGTTTTGGCTAACTCAGTCCCAGATAATGCCACAGCCCCTGTGTTTGTGTTTTCTGGATATTATCGAAGGACATTTTTTTTGAAAGTTTTTTTTAATCAGGGAACATTTAATTTTGTACTGGGAAATTCTAATTGGTTCCACATGGAAACACCAGCTCTACACATTCGTATTTTCCAGCGAGAAAGCTAGAGGAACTACGGCAAACAAAGATGATATTTCTGTTTCTATACATGACATTTTATGCACTTGCCTAACGAAAAGACTTTGCTTTTCTCCAAAACGAGTTTTACTGGGATTTTCGCGGTCCATTGCATACGAATTCCACACCACTTTTTTTGGATATGACTGGATGAAAGCGGAAATATCCGCTTGTGTTTTGGCTAACTGAATCCCAGATATTGCCACAGCCTCTGTGTTTGTGTTTTCTGGATATTATCAAAGGACTTTATTTTTTGAAGTTTTTTTTTTTTTTTCAGGTAACTTTTAGTTTTATACTGGGAAACACTCATTGGTTCCACATGGAGACACCAGCTCTACACGTTCGTATTTTCTAGGAGAAAGCTAGAGGAACTGCGGCAAACATACATATAAATTTGTTTATATACATGACATTTTATGCACTTGCCTAACAAAAATACTTTGCTTTTCTCCAAAACCATTTTTACTGTGATTTTCTCGGTCCATTGCATGCGAATTCCACAACACTTTTTCCAGATATGACTGGATGAAATCGGAAATATCCGTTGTTGTTTTGGCTAACTGAATCCCATTTATTTCCACAGCACCAGTGTTTGTGTTTCCTGGATATTATCGAAGGACTTTTTTGTTTTGAATGTTTTTTTATCAGGGAACATTTGATTTTGTACTGGGAAACTCTAATTGGTTCCACATGGAGACACCAGCTCTACACATTCACATTTTCTAGGAGTAAGCTAGAGTAACTGCGAAAAACAAACATGATATTTCTGTTTATATACATGACATTTTATGCACTTGCCTCACAAAAAGATTTTGCTTTTCTCCAAAAGCATTTTTACTGTGATTTTCTCGGTCCATTGCATAGGAATTCCATACCACTTTGTCTGGATATGACTGGATGAAATGGGAAATATCCGTTTTTTTTTGGCTAACTCAATCCCAGATTCCCACAGCCCCTGTGTTTGTGTTTTCTGGATATTATCAATGGTCATTATTGTTTTGAAAGTTTTTTTGTAATCAGGGAACATTTAATTTTTTAGCTTATTTTTTTAAGATTTATTTATTATTTGTTTTTTTAATTTTATTTTATTTTTAACTTTTATTTAATGAATATAAATTTCCAGTGTGCAGCTTATGAATTACAATGGCTTCCCCCTCCCATAACTTCCCTCCCACCCACAACCCTCCCCTCTCCCACTGCTTCTCCCCTTCCATTCACATCAAGATTCATTTTCAATTCTCTTTATATACAGAAGATAAATTTAATATAAATATTTCAACAGTTTGCACCCACATAGAAACACAAAGTGAAACATACTGTTTGAGTACTAGTTATAGCATTAAATCAAAATGTACAGCACACTAAGGACAGAGATCCCACATGAGGAGCAAGTGCACAGTGGCTCTTGTTGTTGACCCAACAAATTGACACTCTAGATTATTGCGCCAGTAACCACCCTAGGCTGTCGTCATGAGTTGCCAAGGCTATGCAAGCTTCCAAGTTTGCCGACTCTGATCATATTTAGACAAGGTCATAAAAGACAGTGTGAGGATAGTAACCAATGATCCTAAGAGTGGCATTTACCAGGTTTGAACAATTATACAGCATGAAGTGGGGAAGAGGACCATCAGTACACACAGGTTGGGAGTAGAGCCATTGGTGGTAGTCTAGAGGTTATGATTATGAAGGAATGAGGCCCAAGTGTGCTAGACAGGGTCTAGAACAAAGGACAGATTCATTATTAGATGTGCTAAGAAAGGTGCTGTCTAAGCTACAATTAAGTTTTCTGATTGAGAGGCAAATAGAACCTGATAGAAGGGGCTTGATAATAATCTGGTGGGCTTAAGGTCTGGTAAGTTAAGAGGCCCAGACCTATCTATCTCTTCACATGGGGTATATCCTAAGGGAGGTGTGAACCTCCTAGGGGAAGGCACTCTGTTCACTTTCATTACTTGGCTGGGCTGGGGGGAGAGCTGGCCAGGTAAAGGTAGGTGGCATCTCTAACAAGAAATGTACAGTTCTGCCTGCAATGTTGCTGACCCTACTTGACCATCCCCTCAGCTGCAGTGGTCACTTTGGAAGTTGGGCTGCGTGAAGGGCTTTTCAGCTTAGAGCCAATAAGATCTGTGGCTCTGACCTGGGCATCCTTCGACTCCAGGGCAGGTCCATTTCCAGTGATCCAACTCTTGGCAGAGCTGCCAGGGCTCTTCACAAGCTGACTTCTGCTGAAGCCCAGGCTTACCACATTGAAAGCCACTGCAGTGGACTGGCCTGTTGGGTCTCCTTGAGGGCAGATCACTGTACAGATCAGCCATTAATAGGCCTGCCACTCATTGCTTCTGATGCCGAGCTTTCTTTTCCTCCTCGTTTGTGTTCAAGCAGACCAGAGGATGCAAGTCAAGGGAGTGCCCGTATCCCATCTCTAATCTTCGGTGGCCTGAACTACAAGTCTATAGTCACAGGCATGTTCTGTAGTAGTTTTTCTAAGGTAGACAATGCCCATGAGGAAAATTATATTCTCACTTTAAAACTTTCTTTCCCTTTGGTCTGAAAGGGAGGTTTTTTCTACTTACTGTATACTTCGCTGATGGCGAAGAGAATCTAGCTATGATATTATTAGTTAAGCTCTTATTTTTGCTATGCTATTACAGAAAAATGTTAGCCATCTCTTCTATAAGGTCTAAAGATTAAATTGTGCATCCTACAGATTCCTTTATAGTAGAATTAGTTTCCTACCTTGAAGAGAATAGAGAAATGAAAGAACAAGTTGGGCTTAGAATAGAGAAATGAGGGAGCAAGTCCTAGATCGCTTGCTGACAATAGCAATATTACATGAATACTTAGCAAACCGTTTCAACCATTAGATAACAACTTAAGAAAACATTTACCAGAAGGTCCAATGCCTTCTATAAATTTTAAGAATCATGTATTTGAAAACACCTCTTAAATATCTAACATGGTGTAGTTTGTTTAACCAGTAAACTTAAGCAGAACCATGTAAAATGTTTTAGTTTCTTTCTACCAACACGTTTAAAACATATGATACACAGATTCAGGTCACACAAATTAAAATGTATCTTTGATTGATTTTAGCAGCTTAAATTTATGGACAATCTTATCTATAAGCCATTTAAAATAAAACTCTTAATAAAATTTCCTATGTGGACATACAATATGTACACACATATAACATAGCATAATAGACCAATATAGCAATTTTAATAATAGCTTTTAAAATCTTTAACTCTTTTTGTAGATTGCCAATTGATTTGAAATGCTTTTTGTTTTTAGATTACTTTAACAGATTGTTTTAACAGAGCATCAGAGTGTAATTCTATGTCAAAGAGAAATTGAGCTTCCTATGATCTTTTGCTGTGAGGTTTCCTTCCTTTACCTTCTTTCATATTGGTGACCATGTTTCTGTGTTTCTGTATGTAACACATCTTTAAGCATCTTTTGCAGGGCAGGATGAGTGGCGACAAATTCTTTCAGTTTCTGTTTGCTATGAAAAGTCTTATTTTCACCTTCATTCACAAATGAGAGCTTTGCAGGATATAATATTCTGGGCTGGCAGTTTTTCTCTCTTAGTACCTGGGCTATATCTTGCCATTCCCTTCTAGCTTGTAGGGTTTCTGATGAGAAGTCTGCTGTGAGTCTAATTGGAGATCCTCTGAGAGTAATCTGACGTTTCTCTCTTGCAACTTTTAGAATCTTTTCTTTATGTTTCACTGTGGTGAGTTTGATTACAATGTGTCGTGGTGAGGATCTCTTTTGGTTATGTTTATTAGGGGTTCTATAAGCTTCCTGTACTAAGATGCCTCTGTCCTTCTCCAAACCTGGGAAATTTTCTGATAGTATCTCACTGAAAATGCCTTCTAATCCTTTCTTACTCTCCATGCCTTCAGGAACTCCTAGAAGCCGAATATTAGGTTTTTTAATAGTATCCTGTAGATTCCCGACAATATTTTTTAGATTTCTGATTTCTTCTGCTTTTCTTTCGTTTGCCTGTTTCCTTTCCTGTTCTCTGTCTTCTAAGTCTGATATTCTCTCTTCTGCTTTGCCCATTCTGTTTTTAAGGCTCTCTAATGTGTTTGTCATTTGATCTATTGAGTTCTTCATTTCATTGTGGTTTTTTGTCACTATCACAGTTTCATGTTCTACTAGTTGTTTCATTTCATTTTGATTCCTCCTTAATATTTCATTTTCATGAGAGAGATTTTCTATCTTGTCCATTAAGGATTTCTGTAGTTCAAGAATTTGTTTTTGAGAACTTCTTAATGTTCTTATCAATGCTTCTTGCATTTCTTCTATCTCATCATCTTCATAATCTTGAATTGGGGTGTCTTTTTATTTGGGGGCGTCATGTTGTCTTCCTTGTTCTTGTTACCTCGGTTTTTGCATTTGTTGTATGGCATGTTGGAGATATTTGGTTTCTTCACTGTGGTGTTTTTTCTTGTTACACTATGGCTCTATATTAAGTGGACTGTCTGCTTTCGGTGGAGCCTTAGAGGCTTGAGAAAAGTGTGGCCTGAGAGCTGTGTTTGGTTCCTCAGGGCTGAGGGTGTGTCAAAGATGACACTCCCAGGTTAGGTGTGGTAAATCTCTCTCTCTTTCTTTCTCTTTTTGATTCAAAAGGGAAGTAATTCCGCACAGCTCGCGTCCCAGCGCTGGTGGGTTGAGTCTGCTGCTGGTGTCCCGAACTTGGGCTTCCACGCTCTCCACGCAGGTCCACTGTGAATCACTAGTTCCGGAAGAGTTTCCGCTGCTGTTTCTTCCCCTACTCTTCCTTGACCCTGCAGTATCTGCACTGTTATTAACCTGTGTGTCTTGCTGAACTATCAATGTGCTCCCTTCCTATTCCGCCATCTTGCCGCTCCCCAGAACATTTAATTTAATACTGGGAAACACTCACTGGTTCCACATGCAGAAACCAGCTCTACACATTCGTATTTTCTAGGAGAAAGCTGGAGGAACTGCGGCAAACAATCATGATATTTCTGTTTGTATAGATGATATTTTATGCACCTGCCTAACGAAAAGACTTGGCTCTACACATTCGTATTTTCTAAGCGAGAAACTAGAGGAACTGTGGCAAACAAACATGATATTTCTGTTTGTATACATGACATTTTATGCACTTGCCTGAAGAAAAGACTTTGCTTTTCTCCAAAACCATTTTTACTATGATTTTCTCGGTCCATTGCATAGGAATTCCACACCACTTTGGATATGACTGCATGAAACCGGAAATATCTGGTTTTCTTTTGGCTAACTCAATCCCAGATATTGCCACAGCCCCTGTGTTTGTGTTTTCTGGATATTATCAAAGGACTTTATTGTTTTGAACCATTTTTTTATCAGGGAACATTTAATTTTGTACTGGGAAACTCTAATTGGTTCCACATGGAGACACCAGCTCTACACATTCGTATTTTCTAGGAGAAAGCTAGAAGAACTGCAGCAAAAAAACATGATATTTCTGTTTGTATACATGACATTTTATGCACTTGTCCAACGAAAAGACTTTGCTTTTCTCCAAAACCATTTTTACTATGATTTGCTTGGTCTGTTGCATACAAATTCCACACCACTTTGTCCGGATATGACTGCATGAAACAGGAAATATCCGGTTGTCTTTTGGCTAACTCAATCCCAGATATTGCCACAGCCACTGTGTTTGTGTTTTCTGGATATTATCAATGGTCATTATTGTTTGGAACGATTATTTTAATCATTGAGCATTTAATTTTGTACAGGGAAACAATCACTGGTTCCACATGCAGAACCCAGTTCTTCCTATTCGTGTATTCTAGGGAGAAAACTAGAGGAACTGCGGCAAACAAACATGATATTTCTGTTTGTATACATGACATTATATGCACTTGCCTAAAGAAAGGACTTTGCTTTTCTCCAAAACCATTTTTACTATGATTTGCTCGGTCCATTGCAAAGGAATTCCACACCACTTTGTCTGGATATGACAGGATGAAACCGGAAATATCTGGTTTTGTTTTGGCTAA
Source organism: Lepus europaeus (assembly GCF_033115175.1). NCBI lineage: Eukaryota > Metazoa > Chordata > Mammalia > Lagomorpha > Leporidae > Lepus > Lepus europaeus. Next base: position 39,837,899 of record NC_084847.1, on the reverse strand, counting down.
CTCAATCCCAGATATTGCCACAGCCCCTGTGTTTGTGTTTTCTGGATATTATCAAAGGACTTTATTGTTTTGAACCATTTTTTTTTTATCAGGGAACATTTAATTTTGTACTGGGAAACTCTAATTGGTTCCACATGGAGACACCAGCTCTACACATGCGTATTTTCTAGGAGAAAGCTAGAAGAACTGCAGCAAAAAAACATGATATTTCTGTTTGTATACATGACATTTTATGCACTTGTCCAACGAAAAGACCTTGCTATTCTCCAAAACCATTTTTACTATGATTTGCTTGGTCTGTTGCATACAAATTCCACACCACTTTGTCCGGATATGACTGCATGAAACAGGAAATATCCGGTTGTCTTTTGGCTAACTCAATCCCAGATATTGCCACAGCACGTGTGTTGGTGTTTTCTGGATATTATCAATGGTCATTATTGTTTGGAAAGTTTATTTTTATCAGTGAGCATTTAATTTTGTACAGGGAAACAATCACTGGTTCCACATGCAGAAACCAGTTCTTCCTATTCGTGTATTCTAGGGAGAAAACTAGAGGAACTGCGGCAAACAAACATGATATTTCTGTTTGTATACATGACATTTTATGCACTTGCCTAAAGAAAGGACTTTGCTTTTCTCCAAAACCATTTTTACTATGATTTGCTTGGTCTATTGCATACAAATTCCACACCACTTTGTCCGGATATGACTGCATGTAACCGGAAATATCCGGTTTTCTTTTGGCTAACTCAATCCCAGATTGCCACAGCCTCTGTGTTTGTGTTTTCTGGATATTATCAATGGTCATTATTGTTTTGAACGTTTTTTTTAATCAGGGAGCATTTAATTTTGTACAGGGAAACAATCACTGGATCCACATGCAGAAACCAATTCTTCCATTTCGAGTATTCTAGGTAGAATACTAGAGGAACTGTGGCAAACAAACATGATATTTCTGTTTGTATACATGACATTTTATGCACTTGCCTAAAGAAAGGACTTTGCTTTTCTCCAAAACCATTTTTACTATGATTTGCTTGGTCTATTGCATACAAATTCCACACCACTTTGTCCGGATATGACTGCATGTAACCGGAAATATCCGGTTTTCTTTTGGCTAACTCAATCCCAGATTGCCACAGCCTCTGTGTTTGTGTTTTCTGGATATTATCAATGGTCATTATTGTTTTGAACGTTTTTTTTAATCAGGGAGCATTTAATTTTGTACAGGGAAACAATCACTGGATCCACATGCAGAAACAAATTCTTCCATTTCGAGTATTCTAGGTAGAATACTAGAGGAACTGTGGCAAACAAACATGATATTTCTGTTTGTATACATGACATTTTATGCACTTGCCTAAAGAAAGGACTTTTCTTTTCTCCAAAACCATTTTTACTATGATTTTCTCCGTGCATTACATAGCAATTCCACACCACTTTGTCCGGATATGACTGGATGAAAGGGGAAATATCCGCTTTTGTTTCGGCTAACTCCATCACAGATATTGCAACAGCCTCTGTGTTTGTGTTTTCTGGATATTATCAAAGCACTTTATTGTTTTGAACCATTTTTTTTTAACAGGGAACATTTAATTTTGTACTGGGAAACTCTAATTGGTTCCACATGGAGACACCAGCTCTACACATTCGTATTTTCTAGGAGAAAGCTAGAAGAATAGCAGCAAAAAAACATGATATTTCTGTTTGTATACATGATATTTTATGCACTTGTCCAACGAAAAGACTTTGCTTTTCTCCAAAACAATTTTTACTATGATTTGCTTGGTCTGTTGCATACAAATTCCACACCACTTTGTCCGGATATGACTGCATGAAACAGGAAATATCCGGTTGTCTTTTGGCTAACTCAATCCCAGATATTGCCACAGTACGTGTGTTGGTGTTTTCTGGATATTATCAATGGTCATTATTGTTTGGAACGTTTATTTTTATCAGTGAGCATTTAATTTTGTACAGGGAAACAATCACTGGTTCCACATGCAGAAACCAGTTCTTCCTATTCGTGTATTCTAGGGAGAAAACTAGAGGAACTGAGGCAAACAAACATGATATTTCTGTTTGTATACATGACATTTTATGCACTTGCCTAAAGAAAGGACTTTGCTTTTCTCCAAAACCATTTTTAATATGATTTGCTTGGTCTATTGCATACAAATTCCACACCACTTTGTCCGGATATGACTGCATGAAACCGGAAATATCCGGTTTTCTTTTGGATAACTCAATCACAGATATTGCGACAGCCTCTGTGTTTGTGTTTTCTGGATATTATCAATGGTCATTATTGTTTTGAATTTTTTTTATCAGGTAACATTTAATTTTGTACTGGGAAACACTCAGTGGTTCCACATGGAGACACCAGCTCTACAAATTCGTATTTTCTAAGCGAGAAACTAGAGGAACTGCGGCAAACAAACATGATATTTCTGTTTGTATACATGACATTTTATGCACTTGCCTAAAGAAAGGACTTTGCTTTTCTCCAAAACCATTTTCACTATGATTTGCTTGGTCTATTGCATACAAATTCCACACCACTTTGTCCGGATATGACTGCATGAAACCGGAAATATCCGGTTTTGTTTTGGCTAACTCAATCCCAGATATTGCCACAGCCCCTGTGTTTGTGTTTTCTGGATATTATCAATGGTCATTATTGTTTGGAACGTTTTTTTTTTTAATGAGGGAGCATTTAATTTTGTACTGGGAACAATCACTGGTTCCACATGCAGAAACCAGTTCTTCCTATTCGTGTATTCTAGGAATAAAACTACAGGAACTGCGGCAAACAAACATGATATTTCTGTTTGTATACATAACATTTTATGCACTTGCCTAAAGAAATGACTTTGCTTTTCTCCAAAACCATTTTTACTGTAATTCTCTCAGTCCATTGCATATGAATTCCACACCACTTTGTCCGGATATTACTGCGTGAAACCGGAAATATCCGGTTTTGTTTTGGCTAACTCAATCCCAGATATTGCCAAAGCCCCTGTGTTTGGGTTTCTGGATATTATCAATGGTCATTATTGTTTTGAATGTTTTTTTTAATCAAGGAGCATTTAATTTTGTACAGGGAAACAATCAGAGGTTCCACATGGAGAAACCAGCTCTAAACATTTGTATTTTCTACGGAGAATTCTAGAGGAACTGTAGCAAACAAACATGATATTTCTGTTTGTATACATGACATTTTATGCACCTGCCTAATGAAATGACTTTGCTTTTCTCCAAAACCATTTTTACTGTAATTCTCTCAGTCCATTGCATACGAATTCAACACCACTTTGTCCGGATATGACTGGATGAAAGGGGAAATATCCGCTTTTGTTTTGGCTAACTCAATCCCAGATATTGCGACAGCCCCAGTGTTTGTGTTTTCTGGATATTATCAAAGGACTTTATTGTTTTGAATGTTTTTTATCAGGGAACATTTAATTTTGTACTGGGAAACTCTAATTGGTTCCACATGGAGACACCAGCTCTACACATTCGTATTTTCTAGGAGAAAGCTAGAAGAACTGCGGCAAACAAACATGATATTTCTGTTTGTATAGATGGCATTTTATGCACTTGCCTATCGAAAAGACTTTGCTTTTCTCCAAAACCATTTTTACTATGATTTGCTTGGTCTATTGCATACAAATTCCACACCACTTTGTCCGGATATGACTGCATGAAACCGGAAATATCCGGTTTTCTTTTGGCTAACTCTATCCCAGATATTGCCACAGCCACTGTGTTTGTGTTTTCTGGATATTATCAAAGGACTTTATTCTTTTGAAACTTTTTTTTTAATCAGGGAACATTTAATTTTGTACTGGGAAACACTCAGTGGTTCCACATGGAGAAACCAGCTCTAAACATTTGTATTTTCTACAGAGAATGCTAGAGGAACTGCAGCAAACAAACATGATATTTCTGTTTGTATACATGACATTTTATGCACCTGCCTAATGAAATGACTTTGCTTTTCTCCAAAACCATTTTTACTGTAATTCTCTCAGTCCATTGCATACGAATTCCACACCACTTTGTCCGGATATGACTGCATGAAACCGGAAATATCCGGTTTTGTTTTGGCTAACTCAATCCCAGATATTGCCACAGCCCCTGTGTTTGTGTTTTCTGGATATTATCAATGGTCATTATTGTTTTGAATGTTTTTTTTAATCAAGGAGCATTTAATTTTGTAGAGGGAAACAATCAGAGGTTCCACATGGAGAAACCAGCTCTAAACATTTGTATTTTCTACGGAGAATGCTAGAGGAACTGCAGCAAACAAACATGATATTTCTGTTTGTATACATGACATTTTATGCACCTGCCTAATGAAATGACTTTGCTTTTCTCCAAAACCATTTTTACTGTAATTCTCTCAGTCCATTGCATATGAATTCCACACCACTTTGTCTGGATATGACTGGATGAAAGGGGAAATATCCGCGTTTGTTTTGGCTAACTCAATCAGAGATATTGCAACAGCCTCTATGTTTGTGTTTTCTGGATATTATCAAAGGACTTTATTGTTTTGAATGTTTTTTATCATGGAACATTTAATTTTGTACAGGGAAACTCTAATTGGTTCCACATGGAGACACCAGCTCAACACATTCGTACTTTCTAGGAGAAAACTAGAGGAATGCGGCAAACAAACATGATATTTCTGTTTGCATAGATGGCATTTTATGCACTTGCCTAAAGAAAGGACTTTGCTTTTCTCCAAAACCATTTTTACTATGATTTGCTTGGTCTATTGCATACAAATTCCACACCACTTTGTCCGGATATGACTGCATGAAACCGGAAATATCCGGTTTTGTTTTGCCTAACTCAATCCCAGATATTGCCACAGCCTCTGTGTTTGTGTTTTCTGGATATTATCAATGGTCACTATTGTTTGGAACTTTTTTTTTAATCAGGGAACATTTAATTTTGTACTGGGAAACACTCAGTGGTTCCACATGGAGACACCAGCTCTACACATTCGTATTTTCTAAGCGAGAAACTAGAGGAACTGCGGCAAACAAACATGATATTTCTGTTTGTATACATGACATTTTATGCACTTGCCTAAAGAAAGGACTTTGCTTTTCTCCAAAACCGTTTTTACTATGATTTGCTTGGTCTATTGCATACAAATTCCACACCACTTTGTCCGGATATGACTGCATGAAACCGGAAATATCCGGTTTTGTTTTGGCTAACTCAATCCCAGATTGCCACAGCCTCTGTGTTTGTGTTTTCTGGATATTATCAAACGACTTTATTGTTTTGAATGTTTTTTATCAGGGAACATTTAATTTTGTACTGGGAAACACTCTGTGGTTCCACATGGAGAAACCAGCTCTAAACATTTGTATTTTCTGGGGAGAAATCTAGAGGAACTGCGGCAAACAAACATGATATTTCTGTTTGTATACATGACATTTTATGCACCTGCCTAATGAAATGACTTTGCTTTTCTCCAAAACCAATTTTACTGTAATTCTCTCAGTCCAATGCATACGAATTCCACACCACTTTGTCTGGATATGACTGGATGAAAGGGGAAATATCCACTTTTGTTTTGGCTAACTCAATCCCAGATATTGCGACAGCCTCTGTGTTTGTGTTTTCTGGATATTATCAAAGGACTTTATTGTTTTGAATGTTTTTATCAGGGAACTTTTAATTTTGTACTGGGAAACTCTAATTGGTTCCACATGGAGACACCAGCTCTACACATTCGTATTTTCTAGGAGAAAGTTAGAATAACTGCGGCAAACAAACATGATATTTCTGTTTGTATAGATGGCATTTTATGCACTTGCCTAACGAAAAGACTTTGCTTTTCTCCAAAACCATTTTTACTATGATTTGCTTGGTCTATTGCATACAAATTCCACAACACTTTGTCTGGATATGACTGCCTGAAACCGGAAATATCCGGTTTTCTATTGGCTAACTCTATCCCAGATATTGCCACAGCCCCTGTGTTTGTGTTTTCTGGATATTATCAAAGGACTTTATTCTTTTGAAACTTTTTTTTTATCAGGGAACATTTAATTTTGTACTGGGAAACGCTCCGTGGTTCCACATGGAGAAACCAGCTCTAAACATTTGTATTTTCTACGGAGAATGCTAGAGGAACTGCAGCAAACAAACATGATATTTCTGTTTGTTTACATGACATTTTATGCAGTTGCATAAAGAAAGGACTTTGCTTTTCTCCAAAACCATTTTTACTATGATTTGCTTGGTCTATTGCATACAAATTCCACACCACTTTGTCCGGATATGACTGCATGAAACTGGAAATATCCGGTTTTGTTTTGGCTAACTCAATCCCAGATTGCCACAGCCTCTGTGTTTGTGTTTTCTGGATATTACCAATGGTCATTATTGTTTTGAAAGTTTTTTTTTTTTTCATCAGGGAACATTTAATTTTGTTCGGGGAAACACTCAGTGGTTCCACATGGAGACAACAGCTCTACACATTCGTATTTTCTACGGAGAATCCTAGAGGAACTGTGGCAAGCAAACATGATATTTCTGTTTGTATACATGACATTTTATGCACTTGCCTAAAGAAAGGACTTTGCTTTTCTCCAAAACCATTTTTGCTATGATTTTCTCCGTGCATTGCATAGCAATTCCACACCACTTTGTCCGGATATGACTGGATGAAAGGGGAAATATCCGGTTTTCTTTTGGCTAACTCTATCCCAGATATTGCCACAGCCCCTGTGTTTGTGTTTTCTGGATATTATCAAATGATTTATTCTTTTGAAACTTTTTTTTAATCAGGGAACATTTAATTTTTAACTGGGAAACACTCAGTGGTTCCAAATGGAGACACCAGCTCTACACATTCGTATTTTCTAAGCGAGAAACTAGAGGAACTGCGGGAAACAAACATGATATTTCTGTTTGTATACATGACTTGTTGTGCACTTGCCTAAAGAAAGGACTTTGCTTTTCTCCAAAACCATTTTTACTATGATTTGCTTGGTCTATTGCATACAAATTCCACACCACTTTGTCCGGATATGACTGCAAGAAACCGGAAATATCCGGTTTTGTTTTGGCTAACTCAATTCCAGATATTGCCACAGCCCCTCTGTTTGTGTTTTCTGGATATTACCAAAGGTCATTATTTTTTGAAAGTTTTTTTTTTTCATCAGGGAACATTTAATTTTGTTCTGGGAAACACTCAGTGGTTCCACATGGAGACACCAGCTCTACACATTCGTATTTTCTAGGAGAAAGCTAGAAGAACTGCGGCAAACAAACATGATATTTCTGTTTGTATAGATGGCGTTTTATGCACTTGGCTAACGAAAAGACTTTCCTTTTCTCCAAAACCATTTTTACTATGATTTGCTTTGTATATTGCATACAAATTCCACACCACTTTGTCCGGATATGACTGCATGGAACCGGAAATATCCGGTTTTCTTTTGGCTAACTCTATCCCAGATATTGCCACAGCCCCTCTGTTTGTGTTTTCTGGATATTATCAAAGAACTTTATTCTTTTGAACCTTTTTTTTATCAGGGAACATTTAGTTTTGTACTGGGAAACACTCAGTGGTTCCACATGGAGAAACCAGCTCTAAACATTTGTATTTTCTATGAAGAATGCTAGAGGAACTGCAGCAAGCAAACATGATATTTCTGTTTCTATACATGATATTTTATGCACCTGCCTAATGAAATGACTTTGCTTTTCTCCAAAGCCATTTTTACTATGATTTGCTTGGTCTATTGCATACAAATTCCACACCACGTTGTCCAGATATGACTGCATGAAACCGGAAATATCTGCTTGTATTTTGGCTAACTCAATCCCAGATTGCCACAGCCTCTGTGTTTGTGTTTTCTGGATATTATCAAAGGACTTTATTCTTTTGCACTTTTTTTTATCAGGGAACATTTAATTTTGTACTGGGAAATACTCAGTGGTTCCACATGCAGACACCAGCTCTACACATTCGTATTTTCTAAGCGAGAAACTAGAGGAACTGCGGCAAACAAACATGATATTTCTGTTCCTATACATGACATTTTATGCACTTGCCTAAAGAAAGGACTTTGCTTTTCTCCAAAACCATTTTTACTATGATTTGCTTGGTCTATTGCATACAAATTCCACACCACTTTGTCCGGATATGAATGCATGAAACCGGAAATATCCGGTTTTGTTTTGGCTAACTCAATCCCAGATATTGCTACAGCCCCTGTGTTTGTGTTTTCTGGATATTATCAATGGTCATTATTGTTTGGAACTTTTTTTAAATCAGGGAATATTTAATTTTTTACTGGGAAACACTCAGTGGTTCCACATGGAGACACCAGCTCTACACATTCGTATTTTCTAAGCGAGAAACTAGAGGATCTGCGGCAAACAAACATGATATTTCTGTTTGTATACATGACATTTTATGCACCTGCCTAATGAAATGACTTTGCTTTTCTCCAAAACCATTTTTACTGTAATTCTCTCAGTCCATTGCATACGAATTCCACACCACTTTGTCCGGATATGACTGGTTGAAAGGGGAAATATCTGCTTTTGTTTTGGCTAACTCAATCAGAGATATTGCGACAGCCTTTGTGTTTGTGTTTTCTGGATATTATCAAAGGACTTTATTGTTTTGAATGTTTTTTTATCAGGGAACATTTAATTTTGTACTGGGAAACTCTAATTGGTTCCACATGGAGACACCAGCTCTACATTCCTATTTTCTAGGAGAAAGCTAGAAGAACTGCGGCAAACTAACATGATATTTCTGTTTGTATAGATGGCATTTTATGCACTTGCCTAACGAAAAGACTTTGCTTTTCTCCAAAACCATTTTTACTATGATTTGCTTCGTCTATTGCATACAAATTCCACACCACTTTGTCCGGATATGACTGCATGAAACCGGAAATATCCGGTTTAGTTTTGGCTAACTCTATCCCAGATATTGCCACAGCCCCTGTGTTTGTGTTTTCTGGATATTATCAAAGGACTTTATTCTTTTGAAACTTTTTTTTATCAGGGAACATTTAATTTTGTACTGGGAAACACTCAGTGGTTCCACATGGAGAAACCAGCTCTAAACATTTGTATTTTCTACGGAGATTGCTAGAGGAACTGCAGCAAACAAACATGATATTTCTGTTTGTATACATGACATTTTATGCACCTGCCTAATGAAATGACTTTGCTTTTCTCCAAAACCATTTTTACTGTAATTCTCTCAGTCCATTGCATACGAATTCCACACCACTTTGTCCGGATATGACTGGATGAAAGGGGAAATATCCGCTTTTGTTTTGGCTAACTCAATCACAGATATTGCCACAGCCCCAGTGTTTGTGTTTTCTGGATATTATCAAAGGACTTTATTGTTTTGAATGTTTTTTATCAGGGTACATTTAATTTTGTACTGGGAAACTCTAATTGGTTCCACATGGAGACACCAGCTCTACACATTCGTATTTTCTAGGAGAAAACTAGAGGAACTGCGGCAAACAAACATAATATTTCTGTTTGTATACATGACATTTTATGAACTTGCCTAAAGAAAGGACTTTGCTTTTCTTCAAAAGAATTTTTACTATGATTTTCTCGGTCGATTGCATATGAATTCCACACCACTTTGTCCGGATATGACTGCATGAAACCGGAAATATCCGGTTTTCTTTTGGCCAACTCAATCCCAGATATTGCCAAAGCCCCTGTGTTTGTGTTTTCTGGATATTATGAATGGACTTTATTGTTTTGAATGTTTTTTATCAGGGAACATTTAATTTTGTACTGGGAAACTCTAATTGGTTCCACATGGAGACACCAGCTCTACACATTCGTATTTTCTAGGAGAATGCTAGAAGAACTGCGGCAAAAAAAAAAAAAAAACATGATATTTCTGTTTGTATACATGACATTTTATGCACTTGTCCAACGAAAAGACTTTGCTTTTCTCCAAAACCATTTTTACTATGATTTGCTTGATCTATTGCATACAAATTCCACACCACTTTGTCCGGATATGACTGCATGAAACCGGAAATATCCGGTTTTGTTTTGGCTAACTCAATCCCAGATATTGCCACAGCCCCTGTGTTTGTGTTTTCTTGATATTATCAATGGTCATTATTGTTTGGAACGTTTTTTTTTTAAATCAGGGAGCATTTAATTTTGTACTGGGAAACAATCACTGGTTCCAAATGCAGATCTTCCTATTCGTGTATTCTAGGGAGAAAACTAGAGGAACTGTGGCAAACAAACATGATATTTCTGTTTGTATACATGATATTTTATGCACTTGTCCAACGAAAAGACTTTGTTTTTCTCCAAAACCATTTTTGCTATCATTTGTTTGGTCTATTGCATACAAATTCCACACCACTTTGTCCAGATATGACTGCATGAAACCGGAAATATCCGGTTTTGTTTTGGCTAACTCAATCCCAGATTGCCAGAGCCTCTGTGTTTGTGCTTTGTGGATAATATCAATGGTCACTACTGTTGTGAAAATTTTTTTTATCAGGGAACATTTAATTTTGTTCTGGGAAACACTCAGTGGTTCCACATGGAGACACCAGCTCTACACATTCGTATGTTCTAAGCGAGAAACTAGAGGAACTGCGGCAAACAAACATGATATTTCTGTTTGTATACATGACATTTTATGCACTTGCCTAAAGAAAGGACTTTGCTTTTCTCCAAAACCATTTTTACTATGATTTGCTTGGTCTATTGCATACAAATTCCACACCACTTTGTCCGGATATGACTGCATGAAACCAGAAATATCCGGTTTTGTTTTGGCTAACTCAATCCCAGATTGCCACTGCCTCTGTGTTTGTGTTTTCTGGATATTACCAATGGTCATTATTGTTTTGAAAGTTTTTTTTTTTTCATCAGGGAACATTTAATTTTGTTCTGGGAAACACTCAGTGGTTCCACATGGAGACATCAGCTCTACACTTTCGTATTTTCTAAGCGAGAAACTAGAGGAACTGCGGCAAACAAACATGATATTTCTGTTTGCATACATGACATTTTATGCACTTGCCTAAAGAAATGACTTTGCTTTTCTCCAAAACCATTTTTACTATGATTTGCTTGGTCTATTGCATACAAATTCCACACCACTTTGTCCGGATATGACTGCATGAAACCGGAAATATCCGGTTTTGTTTTGGCTAACTCAATCCCAGATATTGCCACAGCCCCTGTGTTTGTGTTTTCTGGATATTATCAATGGTCATTATTGTTTCGAACGTTTTATTTTTAATCAGGGAGCATTTAATTTTGTACAGGGAAACAATCACTGGTTCCACATGCAGAAACCAGTTCTTCCTATTCGCGTATTCTAGGGAGAAAACTAGAGGAACTGCGGCAAACAAACATGATATTTCTGTTTGTATACATGACATTTTATGCACTTGCCTAAAGAAAGGACTGCTTTTCTCCAAAACCATTTTTACTATGATTTGCTTGGTCTATTGCATACAAATTCCACACCACTTTGTCCGGATATGACTGCATGAAACCGGAAATATCCATTTTTGTTTTGGCTAACTCAATTCCAGATATTGCCACAGCCACTGTGTTTGTGTTTTCTGGATATTATCAATGGTCATCATTGTTTGGAACTTTTTTTTAATCAAGGAGCATTTAATTTTGCACTGGGAAACAATCACTGGTTCCACATGCAGAAACCAGTTCTTCCTATTCGTGTATTCTAGGGAGAAAACTAGAGGAACTACGGGAAACAAACATGATATTTCTGTTTGTTTACATGACATTTTATGCACTTGCCTAAAGAAAGGACTTTGCTTTTCTCCAAAGCCATTTTTACTATGATTTGCTTGGTCTATTGCATACAAATTCCACACCACTTTGTCCGGATATGACTGCATGAAACTCAAATATCCGGTTTTGTTTTGGCTAACTCAATCCCAGATTGCCACAGCCTCTGTGTTGGTGTTTTCTGGATATTACCAATGGTCATTATTGTTTTGAAAGTTTTTTTTTTTTTCATCAGGGAACATTTAATTTTGTTCTGGGAAACACTCAGTGGTTCCACATGTAGACACCAGTTCTACACATTCGTATTTTCTACGGAGAATGCTAGAGGAACTGCGGAAGGCAAACATGATATTTCTGTTTGTATACATGACATTTTATGCACTTGCCTAAAGAAAGGACTTTGCTTTTCTCCAAAACCATTTTTGCTATGATTTTCTCCGTGCATTGCATAGCAATTCCACACCACTTTGTCCGGATATGACTGGATGAAAGAGGAAATATCCGGTTTTCTTTTGGCTAACTCTATCCCAGATATTGCCACAGCCCCTGTGTTTGTGTTTTCTGGATATTATCAAATGATTTATTCTTTTGAAACTTTTTTTTAACAGGGAACATTTAATTTTGTACTGGGAAACACTCAGTGGTTCCACATGGAGAAACCAGCTCTAAACATTTGTATTTTCTACGGAGAATGCTAGAGGAACTGCAGCAAACAAACATGATATTTCTGTTTGTATACATGACATTTTATGCACCTGCCTAATGAAATGACTTTGCTTTTCTCCAAAACCATTTTTACTGTAATTTCTCAGTCCATTGCATACGAATTCCACACCACTTTGTCCTGATATGACTGTATGAAAGGGGAAACATCCGCTTTTGTTTTGGCTAACTCAATCACAGATATTGCGACAGCCCCAGTGTTTGTGTTTTCTGGATATTATCAAAGGACTTTATTGTTTTGAATGTTTTTTATCAGGGAACATTTAATTTTGTACTGGGAAACTCTAATTGGTTCCACATGGAGACACCAGCTCTACACATTCGTATTTTCTGGGAGAAAGCTAGAAGAACTGCGGCAAACAAACATGATATTTCTGTTTGTATAGATGGCATTTTATGCACTTGCCTAACGAAAAGACTTTGCTTTTCTCCACAACCATTTTTACTATGATTTCCTTGGTCTATTGCATACAAATTCCACACCACTTTGTCCGGATATGACTGCATGAAACCGGAAATATCCGTTTTTTTTTTTGGCTAACTCTATCCCAGATATTGCCACAGCCCCTGTGTTTGTGTTTTCTGGATATTATCAAAAGACTTTATTCTTTTGAACCTTTTTTTTATCAGGGAACATTTAATTTTGTACTGGGAAACACTCAGTGGTTCCACATGGAGAAACCAGCTCTAAACATTTGTATTTTCTACGGAGAATGCTAGAGGAACTGCAGCAAACAAACATGATATTTCTGTTTGTTTACATGACATTTTATGCACCTGCCTAATGAAATGACTTTGCTTTTCTCCAAAACCATTTTTACTGTAATTCTCTCAGTCCATTGCATACGAATTCCACACCACTTTGTCCGGATATGACTGCATGAAACTGGAAATATCCGCTTTTGTTTTGGCTAACTCAATCGCAGATAGCCACAGCCTCTGTGTTTGTGTTTTCTGGATATTACCAATGTTCATTATTGTTTTGAAAGTTTTTTTTATCAGGGAACATTTAATTTTGTACTGGGAAACACTCAGTGGTTCCACATGGAGAAACCAGCTCTAAACATTTGTATTTTCTATGAAGAATGCTAGAGGAACTGCAGCAAACAAACATGATATTTCTGTTTGTATACATGATATTTTATGCACCTGCCTAATGAAATGACTTTGCTTTTCTCCAAAACCATTTTTACTATGATTTGCTTGGTCTATTGCATACAAATTCCACACCACTTTGTCCGGATATGACTGCATGAATCCGGAAATATCCGCTTGTCTTTTAGCTAACTCAATCCCAGATTGCCACAGCCTCTGTGTTTGTGTTTTCTGGATATTATCAAAGGACTTTATTATTTTGAACCTTTTTTTTTATCAGGGAACATTTAATTTTGTACTGGGAAACACTCAGTGGTTCCACATGCAGACACCAGCTCTACACATTCGTATTTTCTAAGCGAGAAACTAGAGGAACTGCAGCAAACAAACATGATATTTCTGTTTCTATACATGACATTTTATGCACTTGTCCGACGAAAATCCTTTGCTTTTCTCAAAAACCATTTTTACTATGATTTGCTTGGTCTATTGCATACAAATTCCACACCCTTTGTCCGGATATGAATGCATGAAACCGGAAATATCCGGTTTTGTTTTGGCTAACTCAATCCCAGATATTGCCACAGGCCCTGTGTTTGTGTTTTCTGGATATTATCAATGGTCATTATTGTTTGGAACTTTTTTTTTAATCAGGGAATATTTAATTTTGTACTGGGAAACACTCAGTGGTTCCACATGGAGACACCAGCTCTACACATTCGTATTTTCTAAGCGAGAAACTAGAGGAACTGCGGCAAACAAACATGATATTTCTGTTTGTATACATGACATTTTATGCACCTGCCTAATGAAATGACTTTGCTTTTCTCCAAAACCATTTTTACTGTAATTCTCTCAGTCCATTGCATACGAATTCCACACCACTTTGTCCGGATATGACTGGTTGAAAGGGGAAATATCCGGTTTTGTTTTGGCTAACTCAATTCCAGATATTGCGACAGCCTCTGTGTTTGTGTTTTCTGGATATTATCAAAGGACTTTATTGTTTTGAATGTTTTTTATCAGGGAACATTTAATTTTGTACTGGGAAACTCTAATTGGTTCCACATGGAGACACCAGCTCTACACATTCGTATTTTCTAGGCGAAAGCTAGAAGATCTGCGGCAAACAAACATGATATTTCTGTTTGTATAGATGGCATTTTATGCACTTGCCTAACGAAAAGACTTTGCTTTTCTCCACAACCATTTTTACTATGATTTGCTTGGTCTATTGCATACAAATTACACAACACTTTGTCCGGATATGACTGCATGAAACCGGAAATATCCGGTTTTTTTTTTGGCTAACTCTATCCCAGATATTGCCACAGCCCCTGTGTTTGTGTTTTCTGGATATTATCAAAAGACTTTATTCTTTTGAACCTTTTTTTTATCAGGGAACATTTAATTTTGTACTGGGAAACACTCAGTGGTTCCACATGGAGAAACCAGCTCTAAACATTTGTATTTTCTACGGAGAATGCTAGAGGAACTGCAGCAAACAAACATGATATTTCTGTTTGTTTACATGACATTTTATGCACCTGCCTAATGAAATGACTTTGCTTTTCTCCAAAACCATTTTTACTGTAATTCTCTCAGTCCATTGCATACGAATTCCACACCACTTTGTCCGGATATGACTGCATGAAACTGGAAATATCCGCTTTTGTTTTGGCTAACTCAATCGCAGATAGCCACAGCCTCTGTGTTTGTGTTTTCTGGATATTACCAATGTTCATTATTGTTTTGAAAGTTTTTTTTATCAGGGAACATTTAATTTTGTACTGGGAAACACTCAGTGGTTCCACATGGAGAAACCAGCTCTAAACATTTGTATTTTCTATGAAGAATGCTAGAGGAACTGCAGCAAACAAACATGATATTTCTGTTTGTATACATGATATTTTATGCACCTGCCTAATGAAATGACTTTGCTTTTCTCCAAAACCATTTTTACTATGATTTGCTTGGTCTATTGCATACAAATTCCACACCACTTTGTCCGGATATGACTGCATGAATCCGGAAATATCCGCTTGTCTTTTAGCTAACTCAATCCCAGATTGCCACAGCCTCTGTGTTTGTGTTTTCTGGATATTATCAAAGGACTTTATTATTTTGAACCTTTTTTTTATCAGGGAACATTTAATTTTGTACTGGGAAACACTCAGTGGTTCCACATGCAGACACCAGCTCTACACATTCGTATTTTCTAAGCAAGAAACTAGAGGAACTGCAGCAAACAAACATGATATTTCTGTTTCTATACATGACATTTTATGCACTTGTCCGACGAAAAGCCTTTGCTTTTCTCAAAAACCATTTTTACTATGATTTGCTTGGTCTATTGCATACAAATTCCACACCACTTTGTCCGGATATGAATGCATGAAACCGGAAATATCCGGTTTTGTTTTGGCTAACTCAATCCCAGATATTGCCACAGGCCCTGTGTTTGTGTTTTCTGGATATTATCAATGGTCATTATTGTTTGGAACTTTTTTTTTAATCAGGGAATATTTAATTTTGTACTGGGAAACACTCAGTGGTTCCACATGGAGACACCAGCTCTACACATTCGTATTTTCTAAGCGAGAAACTAGAGGAACTGCGGCAAACAAACATGATATTTCTGTTTGTATACATGACATTTTATGCACCTGCCTAATGAAAAGACTTTGCTTTTCTCCAAAACCATTTTTACTGTAATTCTCTCAGTCCATTGCATACAAATTCCACACCACTTTGTCCGGATATGACTGGTTGAAAGGGGAAATATCCGGTTTTGTTTTGGCTAACTCAATTCCAGATATTGGGACAGCCTCTGTGTTTGTGTTTTCTGGATATTATCAAAGGACTTTATTGTTTTGAATGTTTTTTATCAGGGAACATTTAATTTTGTACTGGGAAACTCTAATTGGTTCCACATGGAGACACCAGCTCTACACATTCGTATTTTCTAGGCGAAAGCTAGAAGATCTGCGGCAAACAAACATGATATTTCTGTTTGTATAGATGGCATTTTATGCACTTGCCTAACGAAAAGACTTTGCTTTTCTCCACAACCATTTTTACTATGATTTGCTTGGTCTATTGCATACAAATTACACACCACTTTGTCCGGATATGACTGCATGAAACCGGAAATATCCGGTTTTCTTTTGGCTAACTCTATCCCAGATATTGCCACAGCCCCTGTGTTTGTGTTTTCTGGATATTATCAAAGGACTTTATTCTTTTGAAACTTTTTTTTATCAGGGAATATTTAATTTTGTACTGGGAAACACTCAGTGGTTCCACATGGAGAAACCAGCTCTAAACATTTGTATTTTCTACGGAAAATGCTAGAGGAACTGCAGCAAAAAACATGATATTTCTGTTTGTATACATGACATTTTATGCACCTGCCTAATGAAATGACTTTGCTTTTCTCCAAAACCATTTTTACTGTAATTCTCTCAGTCCATTGCGTACGAATTCCACACCACTTTGTCCGGATATGACTGGATGAAAGGGGAAATATCCGCTTTTGTTTTGGCTAACTCAATCACAGTTATTGCCACAGCCCCAGTGTTTGTGTTTTCTGGATATTATCAAAGGACTTTATTGTTTTGAATGTTTTTTATCAGGGAACATTTAATTTTGTACTGGGAAACTCTAATTGGTTCCACATGGAGACACCAGCTCTACACATTCGTATTTTCTAGGAGAAAACTAGAGGAACTGCGGCAAAGAAACATAATATTTCTGTTTGTATACATGACATTTTATGCACTTGCCTAAAGAAAGGACTTTGCTTTTCTTCAAAAGAATATTTACTATGATTTTCTCGGTCGAATGCATATGAATTCCACACGACTTTGTCCGGATATGACTGCATAAAACCGGAAATATCTGGTTTTGTTTTGGCTAACTCAATCCCAGATATTGCCACAGACCCTGTGTTTGGGTTTTTTGGGTATTATCAATGGTCATTATTGTTTGGAACGTTTTTTTTTTTTTAATCAGGGAGCATTTAATTTTGTACAGGGAAACAATCACTGGTTCCACACGCAGAAACCAGTTCTTCCTATTCGTGTGTTCTCGGGAGAAAACTAGAGGAACTGTGGCAAAAAAAACATGATATTTCTGTTTGTATACATGACATTTTATGCACTTGCCTAAAGAAAGGACTTTGCTTTTCCCCAAAACCATTTTTACTATGATTATCTCCATGCATTGCATTGCAATTCCACACCACTTTTTCGGATATGACTGCATGAAACCGGAAATATCCGGTTTTCTTTTGGCCAACTCAATCCCAGATATTGCCAAAGCCCCTGTGTTTGTGTTTTCTGGATATTATGAAAGGACTTTATTGTTTTGAATGTTGTTTATCAGGGAACATTTAATTTTGTACTGGGAAACTCTAATTGGTTCCACATGGAGACACCAGCTCTACACATTCGTATTTTCTAGGAGAATGCTAGAAGAACTGCGGCAAAAAAACATGATATTTCTGTTTGTATACATGACATTTTATGCACTTGTCCAACGAAAAGACTTTGCTTTTCTCCAAAACCATTTTTACTATGATTTGCTTGATCTATTGCATACAAATTCCACACCACTTTGTCCGGATATGACTGCATGAAACCGGAAATATCCGGTTTTGTTTTGGCTAACTCTATCCCAGATATTGCCACAGCCCCTGTGTTTGTGTTTTCTTGATATTAACAATGGTCATTATTGTTTTGAACGTTTTGTTTTTTTTTAATCAGGGAGCATTTAATTTTGTACAGGGAAACAATCACTGGTTCCACACGCAGAAACCAGTTCTTCCTATTCGTGTGTTCTAGGGAGAAAACTAGAGGAACGGTGGCAAAAAAACATGATATTTCTGTTTGTATACATGACATTTTATGCACTTGCCTAAAGAAAGGACTTTGCTTTTCCCCAAAACCATTTTTACTATGATTATCTCCATGCATTGCATTGCTATTCCACACCACTTTTTCCGGATATGACTGGATGAAACCGGAAATATCCGGTTTTCTTTTGGCTAACTCAATCCCAGATATTGCCACAGCCCCAGTGTTTGTGTTTTCTGGATATTATCAAAGGACTTTATTGTTTTGAATGTTGTTTATCAGGGAACATTTAATTTTGTACTGGGAAACTCTAATTGGTTTCACATGGAGACACAAGCTCTACACATTCGTATTTTCTAGGAGAATGCTAGAAGAACTGCGGCAAAAAAACATGATATTTCTGTTTGTATACATGACATTTTATGCACTTGTCCAATGAAAAGACTTTGCTTTTCTCCAAAACCATTTTTGCTATGATTTGCTTGGTCTATTGCATACAAATTCCACACCACTTTGTCCGGATATGACTGCATGAAACCGGAAATATCCGGTTTTGTTTTGGCTAACTCAATCCCAGATTGCCAGAGCCTCTGTGTTTGTGCTTTGTGGATAATATCAATGGTCATTATTGTTTTGAAAATTTTTTTTATCAGGGAGGATTTAATTTTGTTCTGGGAAACACTCAGTGGTTCCACATGGAGACACCAGCTCTACACATTCGTATGTTCTAAGCGAGAAACTAGAGGAACTGCGGCAAAAAAACATGATATTTCTGTTTGTATACATGACATTTTATGCACTTGTCCAATGAAAAGACTTTGCTTTTCTCCAAAACCATTTTTGCTATGATTTGCTTGGTCTATTGCATACAAATTCCACACCACTTTGTCAGGATATGACTGGATGAAACCAGAAATATCTGGTTTTGTTTTGGCTAACTCAATTCCAGATATTGCCACAGCCCCTGTGTTTGTGTTTTCTGGATATTATCAATGGTCATTATTGTTTGGAACTTTTTTTTAAATCAGGGAACATTTAATTTTGTACTTGGAAACACTCAGTGTTTCCACATGCAGACACCAGCTCTACACATTCGTATTTTCTAAGTGAGAAACTAGAGGAACTGCAGCAAACAAACATGATATTTCTGTTTCTATACATGACATTTTATGCACTTGTCCAACGAAAAGACTTTGCTTTTCTCCAAAACCATTTTTACTATGATTTGCTTGGTCTATTGCATACAAATTCCACACCACTTTGTCCGGATATGAATGCATGAAACCGGAAATATCCGGTTTTGTTTTGGCTAACTCAATCCCAGATATTGCCACAGGCCCAGTGTTTGTGTTTTCTGGATATTAAATTGGTCATTATTGTTTGGAACTTTTTTTTAATCAAGGAATATTTAATTTTGTACTGGGAAACACTCAGTGGTTCCACATGGAGAAACCAGCTCTACACATTCGTATTTTCTGAGCGAGAAACTAGAGGAACTGTGGCAAACAAACATGATATTTCTGTTTGTATACATGACATTTTATGCACCTGCCTAATGAAATGACTTTGCTTTTCTCCAAAACCATTTTTACTGTAATTCTCTCAGTCCATTGCATACGAATTCCACACCACTTTGTCCGGATATGACTGGTTGAAAGGGGAAATATCCACTTTTGTTTTGCCTAACTCAATCAGAGATATTGCGACAGCCTCTGTGTTTGTGTTTTCTGGATATTATCAAAGGACTTTATTGTTTTGAATGTTTTTTATCAGGGAACATTTAATTTTGTACTGGGAAACTCTAATTGGTTCCACATGGAGACACCAGCTCTACACATTCGTATTTTCTAGGAGAAATCTAGAGGAACGGCGGCAAACAAACATGATATTTCTGTTTGTATAGATGGCATTTTATGCACTTGCCTAACGAAAAGACTTTGCTTTTCTCCAAAACCATTTTTACTATGATTTGCTTGGTCTAGTGCATACAAATTCCACACCACATTGTCCGGATATGACTGCATGAAACCGGAAATATCCGGTTTTCTTTTGGCTAACTCTATCCCAGATATTGCCACAGCCCCTGTGTTTGTGTTTTCTGGATATTATCAAAGGACTTTATTCTTTTGAAACTTTTTTTTATCAGGGAACATTTAATTTTGTACTGGGAAACACTCAGTGGTTCCACATGGCGAAACCAGCTGTAAACATTTGTATTTTCTACGGAGAATGCTAGAGGAACTGCAGCAAACAAACATGATATTTCTGTTTGTATACATGACATTTTATGCACCTTCCTAAAAAAGGACTTTGCTTTACTCCAAAACCATTTTTACTGTAATTCTCTCAGTCCATTGCATACGAATTCCACACGACTTTGTCCGGATATGACTGGATGAAAGGGGAAATATCCGCTTTTGTTTTGGCTAACTCAATCACAGATATTGCAACAGCCCCAGTGTTTGTGTTTTCTGGATGTTATCAAAGACTTTATTGTTTTGAATGTTTTTCATCAGGGAACATTTAATTTTGTACTGGGAAACTCTAATTGGTTCCACATGGAGACACCAGCTCTACACATTCGTATTTTCTAGGAGAAAACTAGAGGAACTGCAGCAAACAAACATAATATTTCTGTTTGTATACATGACATTTTATGAACTTGCCTAAAGAAAGGACTTTGCTTTTCTTCAAAAGAATTTTTACTATGATTTTCTCGGTCGATTGCATATGAATTCAACACCACTTTGTCCGGATATGACTGCATGAAACCGGAAATATCCGGTTTTGTTTTGGCTAACTCAATCCCAGATATTGCCACAGACCCTGTGTTTGGGTTTTCTGGATATTATCAATGGTCATTATTGTTTGGAACTTTTTTTTTTTTTTTTAATCAGGGAACATTTAATTTTGTACAGGGAAACAATCACTGGTTCCACACGCAGAAACCAGTTCTTCCTATTCTTGTGTTCTAGGGAGAAAACTAGAGGTACTTTGGCAAAAATACATGATATTTCTGTTTGTATACATGACATTTTATGCACTTGCCTAAAGAAAGGACTTTGCTTTTCCCCAAAACCATTTTTACTATGATTATCTGCATGCATTGCATTGCAATTCCACACCACTTTTTCCAGATATGACTGGATGAAACCGGAAATATCCGGTTTTCTTTTGGCTAACTCAATCCCAGATATTGCCACAGCCCTTGTGTTTGTGTTTTCTGGATATTATCAAAGGACTTTATTCTTTTGAAACAATTTTTTTAATCAGGGAACATTTAATTTTGTACTGGGAAACACTCAGTGGTTCCACATGGAGAAACCAGCTCTAAACATTTGTATTTTCTATGAAGAATGCTAGAGGAACTGCAGCAAACAAACATGATATTTCTGTTTGTATACATGACATTTTATGCACTTGCCTAAAGAAATGACTTTGCTTTTCTCCAAAACCATTTTTACTATGATTTGCTTGGTCTATTGCATACAAATTCCACACCACTTTGTCCGGATATGACTGCATGAAACCGGAAATATCTGGTTTTGTTTTGGCTAACTCAATTCCAGATATTGCCACAGCCCCTGTGTTTGTGTTTTCTGGATATTATCAATGGTCATTATTGTTTGGAACGTTTTTTTTTTTTTAATCAGGGAGCGTTTAATTTTGTACAGGGAAATGATCACTGGATCCACATGCAGAAACCAGTTCTTCCTATTCGTGTGTTCTAGGGAGAAAACTACAGGAACTGCGGCATACAAACATGATATTTCTGTTTGTATACATGACATTTTATGCACATGTCCAACGAAAAGACTTTGCTTTTCTCCAAAACCATTTTTACTATGATTTGCTTGGTCTATTGCATACAAATTCCACACCACTTTGTCCGGATATGACTGCATGAAACCGGAAATATCCGGTTTTGTTTTGGCTAAATCAATCCCAGATATTGCCACAGCCCCTGTGTTTGTGTTTTCTGGATATTATCAATGGTCATTATTGTTTGGAACGTTTTATTTTTAATCAGGGAGCATTTAATTTTGTACAGGGAAACAATCACTGGTTCCACATGCAGAAACCAGTTCTTCCTATTCGTGTATTCTAGGGAGAAAACTAGAGGAACTGCGGCAAGCAAACATGATATTTCTGTTTGTATACATGACATTTTATGCACTTGCCTAAAGAAAGGACTGCTTTTCACCAAAACCATTTTTACTATGATTTGCTTTGTCTATTGCATAGAAATTCGACACCACTTTGTCCGGATATGACTGCATGAAACCGGAAATATGTGGTTTTGTTTTGGCTAACTCAATTCCAGATATTGCCACAGCCTCTGTGTTTGTGATTTCTGGATATTACCAATGGTCATTATCGTTTTGAATCCTTTTTTTTTCATCAGGGAACATTTAATTTTGTTCTGGGAAACACTCAGTGGTTCCACATGGAGACATCAGCTCTACACATTTGTATTTTCTAAGCGAGAAACTAGAGGAACTTTGGCAAACAAACATGATATTTCTGTTTGTATACATGACATTTTATGCACATGCCTAATGAAATGACTTTGCTTTTCTCCAAAAACATTTTTACTGTAATTCTTTCAGTCCATTGCATACGAATTCCACACCACTTTGTCCGGATATGACTGGATGAAAGGGGAAATATCCGCTTTTGTTTTGGCTAACTCAATCACAGATATTGCGACAGCCGATGTGTTTGTGTTTTCTGGATATTATCAAAGGACTTTATTGTTTTGAATGTTTTTTATCAGGGAACATTTAATTTTGTTCTGGGAAACTCTAATTGGTTCCACATGGAGACACCAGCTCTACAAATTCGTATTTTCTAGGAGAAAGCTAGAAGAAATGCGGCAAACAAACATGAAATTGCTGTTTGTATAGATGGCATTTTATGCACTTGAACAACGAAAAGACTTTCTTTTCTCCAAAACCATTTTTACTATGATTTGCTTGGTCTATTGCATACAAATTCCACACCACTTTGTCTGGATATGACTGCATGAAACCGGAAATATCCGGTTTTGTTTTGGCTAACTCAATCCCAGATATTGCCACAGCCCCTGTGTTTGTGTTTCCTGGATATTATCAATGGTCATTATTGTTTGGAAAGTTTTTTTTTAATCAGGGAGAATTTAATTTTGTACAGGGAAACGATCCCTGGATCCACATGCAGAAACCAGTTCTTCCTATTCGTGTATTCTAGGGAGAAAACTAGAGGAACTGCGGCATACAAACATGATATTTCTGTTTCTATACATGACATTTTATGCACTTGTCCAACGAAAAGACTTTGCTTTTCTCCAAAACCATTTTTACTATGATTTGCTTGGTCTATTGCATACAAATTCCACACCACTTTGTCCGGATATGACTGCATGAAACCGGAAATATCCCGTTTTCTTTTGGCCAACTCAATCCCAGATATTGCCACAGCCCCTGTGTTTGTGTTTTCTTGATATTATCAATGGTCATTATTGTTTGGAACGTTTTTTTTAAAATCAGGGACCATTTAATTTTGTACTGGGAAACAATCAGTGGTTCCACATGGAGACACCAGCTCTACACATTCGTATTTTCTAAGCGAGAAACTAGAGGAACTGCGGCAAACAAACATGATATTTCTGTTTGTATACATGACATTTTATGCACTTGCCTCAAGAAAGGAGTTTGCTTTCCTCCAAAACCATTTTTACTATGATTTGCTTGGTGTATTGCATTCAAATTCCACACCACTTTGTCCGGATATGACTGCATGAAACCGGAAATATCCGGTTTTGTTTTGGCTAATTCAATCCCAGATATTGCCACAGCCCCTGTGTTTGTGTTTTCTGGATATTATCAATGGTCATTATTGTTTGGAACGTTTTATTTTTAATCAGGGAGCATTTAATTTTGTACAGGGAAACAATCACTGGTTCCACATGCAGAAACCAGTTCTTCCTATTCGTGTATTCTAGGGAGAAAACTAGAGGAACTGCGGCAAGCAAACATGATATTTCTGTTTGTATACATGACATTTTATGCACTTGCCTAAAGAAAGGACTGCTTTTCACCAAAACCATTTTTACTATGATTTGCTTGGTCTATTGCATAGAAATTCCACACCACTTTGTCCGGATATGACTGGATGAAAGGGGAAATATCCGCTTTTGTTTTGGCTAACTCAATCACAGATATTGCGACAGTCTCTGTGTTTGTGTTTTCTGGATATTATCAAAGGACTTTATTGTTTTGAATGTTTTTATCAGGGAACATTTAATTTTGTACTGGGAAACTCTAATTGGTTCCACATGGAGACACCAGCTCTACACATTCGTATTTTCTAGGAGAAAGCTAGAAGAACAGCGGCAAACAAACATGATATTTCTGTTTGTATACATGACATTTTATGCACTTGCCTAAAGAAAGGAGTTTGCTTTTCTCCAAAACCATTTTTACTATGATTTGCTTGGTCTATTGCATACAAATTCCACACCACTTTGTCCGGATATGACTGTATGAAACCGGAAATATCCGGTTTTGTTTTGGCTAACTCAATCCCAGTTTGCCACAGCCTCTGTGTTTGTGTTTTATGGATATTATCAATGGTCATTATTGTTTGGAACGTTTTTTTTAATCAGGGAGCATTTAATTTTGTACAGGGAAACACTCACTGGTTCCACATGCAGAAACCAGTTCTTCCTATTCGTGTATTCTTGGGAGCAATCTAGAGGAACTGCGGCAAGCAAACATGATATCTCTGTTTGTAAACATGACATTTTATGCACTTGCCTAAAGAAAGGACTTTGCTTTTCTCCAAAACCATTTTTACTGTGATTTATTCGGTTTATTGCATAGCAATTCCAGAACACTTTGTCCGGATATGACTGCATGAAACTGGAAATATCCGGTTTTGTTTTGGCTAACTCAATCCCAGATATTGCCACAGCCCCTGTGTTTGTGTTTTCTGGATATTATCAAAGGACTTCTTTGTTTTGAATCATTTTTAATCAGGGAACATTTAATTTTGTACTGGGAATCCCTCAGTGTTTCCACATGTAGAAACCAGCTCTAAACATTTGTAAATTATACGGAGAAAACTAGAGGAACTGCAGCAAACAAACATGATAATTCTGTTTGTATACATGACATTTTATGCACCTGCCTAATGAAATGACTTTGCTTTTCTCCAAAACCATTTTTACTATGATTTGCTTGGTCTATTGCATACAAATTCCACACCACTTTGTCCGGATATGACTGCATGAAACCGGAAATATCCGGTTTTGTTTTGGCTAACTCAATCCCAGATATTGCCACAGCCTCTGTGTTTGTGTTTTCTGGATATTACCAATGGTCATTATTGTTTTGAATGTTTTTTTTAATCAGGGAGCATTTAATTTTGTACAGGGAAACAATCACTGGTTCCACATGCAGAAACCAGTTCTTCCTATTCGTGTATTCTTGGGAGAAAACTAGAGGAACTGCGGCAAGCAAACATGATATCTCTGTTTGTATACATGACATTTTATGCACTTGCCTAAAGAAAGGACTTTGCTTTTCTCCAAAACCATTTTTACTATGATTTACTTGGTCTATTGCATACAAATTCCACACCACTTTGTCTGGATATGACTGGATGAAAGGGGAAATATCTGCTTCTGTTTTGGCTAACTCAATCACAGATATTGCGACAGCCTCTGTGTTTGTGTTTTCTGGATATTATCAATGGTCTTTATTGTTTTGAATTTTTTTTTCAGGGAACATTTAATTTTGTACTGGGAAACACTCAGTGGTTCCACATGGAGACACCAGCTCTACACATTCGTATTTTCTAAGCAAGAAACTAGAGGAACTGCGGCAAGCAAACATGATATTTCTGTTTGTATACATGACATTTTATGCACTTGCATAAAGAAAGGACTTTGCTTTTCTCCAAAACCATTTTTAATGTGATTTTCTCGGTTCATTGCATAGCAATTCCAGAACACTTTGTCCGGATATGACTGCATGAAACCGGAAATATCTGCTTTTGTTTTGGCTAACTCAATCCCAGATATTGCCACAGCCCCTGTGTTTGTGATTTCTGGATATTATCTAAGGACTTTATTGTTTTGAAACATTTTTTTATCAGGGAACATTTAATTTTGTACTGGGAAACCCTCAGTGGTTCCACATGGAGAAACCAGCTCTAAACATTTGTAAATTATACGGAGAATGCAAGAGGAACTGCAGCAAACAAACATGATATTTCTGTTTTTATACATGATATTTTATGTACTTGCCTAAAGAAAGGAGTTTGCTTTTCTCCAAAACCATATTTACTATGATTTGCTTGGTCTATTGCATACAAATTCCACACCACTTTGTCCGGATATGACTGCATGAAACCGGAAATATCCGGTTTTGTTTTGGCTAACTCAATCCCAGATTGCCACAGCCTCTGTGTTGGTGTTTTCTGGATATTATCAATGGTCATTATTGTTTTGAACATTTATTTTTATCAGGGAGCATTTACTTTTGTACTGGGAAACACTCAGTGGTTCCACATGGAGACACCAGCTCTACACATTCTTATTTTCTAAGCGAGAAACTAGAGGAACTGCAGCAAACAAACATGATATTTCTGTTTGTATACATGACATTTTATGCACTTGCCTAAAGAAAGGACTTTGCTTTTCTCCAAAACCATTTTTACTATGATTTGCTTGGTCTAATTGCATACAAATTCCACACCACTTTGTCCGGATATGACTGCATGAAACCGGAAATATCCGGTTTTGTTTTGGCTAACTCAATCCCAGATATTGCCACAGCCCCTGTGTTTGTGTTTTCTGGATATTATCAATGGTCATTATTGTTTTGAATGTTTTTTTTTAATCAGGGAGCATTTAATTTTGTACAGGGAAACAATCACTGGTTCCACATGCAGAAACCAGTTCTTCCTATTCGGGTATTCTAGGGAGAAATCTAGAGGAACGGCGGCAAACAAACATGATATTTCTGTTTGTATACATGACATTTTATGCACTTGCCTGAAGAAAGGAGTTTGCTTTTCTCCAAAACCATTTTTACTATGATTTACTTGGTCTATTGCATACATATTCCACAACACTTTGTCCGGATATGACTGCATGAAACCGGAAATATCCGGTTTTGTTTTGGCTAACTCAATCTCAGATATTGCGACAGCCTCTTGTTTGTGTTTTCTGGATATTATCAAAGGACTTTATTGTTTTGAATGTTTTTTATCAGGGAACATTTAATTTTGTACTGGGAAACTCTAATTGGTTCCACATGGAGACACCAGCTCTACACATTCGTATTTTCTAGGAGAAAGCTAGAAGAACTGCGGCAAACAAACATGATATTTCTGTTTGTATACATGACATTTTATGCACTTGTCCAAAGCAAGGAGTTTGCTTTTCTCCAAAACCATATTTACTATGATTTGCTTGGTCTATTGCATACAAATTCCACACCACTTTGTCCGGATATGACTGCATGAAACCGGAAATATCCGGTTTTCTTTTGGCTAACTCAATCCCAGATTGCCACAGCCACTGTGTTTGTGTTTTCTGGATATTATCAATGGTCATTATTGTTTTGAACATTTATTTTTATCAGGGAGCATTTAATTTTGTACTGGGAAACACTCAGTGGTTCCACATGGAGACACCAGCTCTACACATTCTTATTTTCTAAGCGAGAAACTAGAGGACCTGAGGCAAACAAACATGATATTTCTGTTTGTATACATGACATTTTATGCACTTGCCTAAAGAAAGGAGTTTGATTTTCTCCAAAACCATTTTTACTATGATTTGCTTGGTCTATTGCATACAAATTCCACACCACTTTGTCCGGATATGACTGCATGAAACCGGAAATATCCGGTTTTGTTTTGGCTAACTCAATCCCAGATATTGCCACAGCCCCTGTGTTTGTGTTTTCTGGATATTATCAATGGTCATTATTGTTTGGAACTTATTTTTGATCAGGGAGCACTTAATTTTGTACAGGGAAACAATCACTTTTTCCACATGGAGAAACAAGTTTTTCCCATTCGTGTATTCTAGGGAGAAAACTAGAGGAACTGCGGCAAACAAACATGATATCTCTGTTTGTATACATGATATTTTATGCACTTGCCTAAAGAAAGGACTTTGCTTTTCTCCAAAACCATTTTACTATGATTTGCTTGGTCTATTGCATATAAATTCCACACCACTTTGTCCGGATATGACTGGATGAAAGGGGAAATATCCGCTTTTGTTTTGGCTAACTCAATCCCAGATATTGCGACAGCCTCTGTGTTTGTGTTTTCTGGATATTATCAAAGGACTTTATTATTTTGAATGTTTTTTATCAGGGAACATTTAATTTTGTACCGGGAAACTCTAATTGGTTCCACATGGAAACACCAGCTCTACACATTCTTATTTTCTAGGAGAAAGCAAGAAGAACTGCTGCAAACAAACATGATATTTCTGTTTGTATACATGACATTTTATGCACTTGCCTAAAGAAAGGAGTTTGCTTTTCTCCAAAACCATTTTTACTATGATTTGCTTGGTCTATTGCATACAAATTCCACACCACTTTGTCCGGATATGACTGCATGAAACCGGAAATATCCGGTTTTGTTTTGGCTAACTCAATCCCAGATATTGCCACAGCCCCTGTGTTTGTGTTTTCTGGATATTATCAATGCTCATTATTGTTTTGAATGTTTTTTTAATCAGGGAGCATTTAATTTTGTACAGGGAAACAATCACTGGTTCCACATGCAGAAACCAGTTCTTCCTATTCGGGTATTCTAGGGAGAAATCTAGAGGAACGGCGGCAAACAAACATGATATTTCTGTTTGTATACATGACATTTTATGCACTTGCCTGAAGAAAGGAGTTTGCTTTTCTCCAAAACCATTTTTACTATGATTTGCTTGGGCTATTGCATACAAATTCCACACCACTTTGTCCGGATATGACTGCATGAAACCGGAAATATCCGGTTTTGTTTTGGCTAACTCAATCCCAGATTTCCACAGCCTCTGTGTTTGTGTTTTCTGGATATTATCAATGGTCATTATTGTTTTGAAAGTTTTTTTATCAGGGAGCATTTAATTTTGTACAGGGAAACAATCACTGGTTCCACATGCAGAAACCAGCTCTAAACATTTGTAAATTATACGGAGAATGCTAGAGGAACTGCAGCAAAGAAACATGATATTTCTGTTTGTATACATGACATTTTATGTACCTGCCTAATGAAATGACTTTGCTTTTCTCCAAAACCATTTTTACTATGATTTGCTTGGTCTATTGCATACAAATTCCACACGACTTTGTCCGGATATGACTGGATGAAAGGGGAAATATCTGCTTTTGTTTTGGCTAACTTAATCACAATATTGCCACAGCCTCTGTGTTAGTGTTTTCTGGATATTATCAAAGGACTTTATTGTTTTGAATCTTTTTATCAGGGAACATTTAATTTTGTACTGGGAAACTCTAATTGGTTCCACATGGAGACACCAGCTCTACACATTCGTATTTAATAAGCAAGAAACTAGAGGAACTGCGGCAAACAAACATGATATTTCTGTTTGTATACATGACATTTTATGTACTTGCCTAAAGTAAGGAGTTTGCTTTTCTCCAAAACCATATTTACTATGATTTGCTTGGTCTATTGCATACAAATTCCACACCACTTTGTCCGGATATGACTGCATGAAACCGGAAATATCCGGTTTTGTTTTGGCTAACTCAATCCCAGATTGCCACAGCCTCTGTGTTTGTGTTTTCTGGATATTATCAATGGTCATTATTGTTTTGAACATTTATTTTTATCAGGGAGCATTTAATTTTGTACAGGGAAACAATCACTGGTTCCACATGCAGAAACCAGTTCTTCCTATTCGTGTATTCTTGGGAGAAAACTAGAGGAACTGCGGCAAGCAAACATGATATCTCTGTTTGTATACTTGACATTTTATGCACTTGCCTAAAGAAAGGACTTTGCTTTTCTCCAAAACCATTTTTACTATGATTTACTTGGTCTATTGCATACAAATTCCACACCACTTTGTCTGGATATGACTGGATGAAAGGGGAAATATCTGCTTCTGTTTTGGCTAACTCAATCACAGATATTGCGACAGCCTCTGTGTTTCTGTTTTCTGGATATTATCAAAGGACTTTATTGTTTTGAATGTTTTTTATCAGGGAACATTTAATTTTGTACTGGGAAACTCTAATTGGTTCCACATGGAGACACCAGCTCTACACATTCGTATTTTCTAGGAGAAAGCTAGAAGAACTGCGGCAAACAAACATGATATTTCTGTTTGTATACATGACATTTTATGCACTTGTCCAAAGAAAGGAGTTTGCTTTTCTCCAGAACCATTTTTACTATGATTTGCTTGGTCTATTGCATACAAATTCCACACCACTTTGTCCGGATATGACTGCATGAAACCGGAAATATCCGGTTTTGTTTTGGTTAACTCAATCCCAGATATTGCCACAGCCTCTGTGTTTGTGTTTTCTGGATATTATCAATGGTCATTATTGTTTTGAGCGTTTTTTTTTATCAGGGAGCATTTAATTTTGTACAGGGAAACAATCACTGGTTCCACATGCAGAAACCAGTTCTTCCTATTCGGGTGTTCTAGGGAGAAATCTAGAGGAACGGCGGCAAACAAACATGATATTTCTGTTTGTATACATGACATTTTATGCACTTGCCTGAAGAAAGGACTTTGCTTTTCTCCAAAACCATTTTAACTATGATTTGCTTGGTCTATTGCATACATATTCCTCACCACTTTGTCCGGATATGACTGGATGGAACCGGAAATATCCGGTTTTGTTTTGGCTAACTCAATCCCAGATATTGCCACAGCCACTGTGTTTGTGTTTTCTGGATATTATCAATGGTCATTATTGTTTGGAACGTTTTTTTTTAATCAGGGAACATTTAATTTTGTACAGGGAAACAATCACTGGTTCCACATGGAGACACCAGGTCTACACATTCGTATTTTCTAGCGAGAAAACTAGTGGAACTGCGGCAAGCAAACATGATATTTCTGTTTGTATACATGACATTTTATGCACTTGCCTAAAGAAAGGACTTTGCTTTTCTCCAAAACCATTTTTACTGTGATTTTCTCGGTTCATTGCATAGCAATTCCAGAACACTTTGTCCGGATATGACTGTATGAAACCGGAAATATCCGGTTTTGTTTTGGCTAACTCAATCCCAGATTGCCACAGCCTCTGTGTTTGTGTTTTCTGGATATTATCAATGGTCTTTATTGTTTTGAATTTTTTTTTATCAGGGAACATTTAATTTTGTACTGGGAAACACTCAGTGGTTCCACATGGAGACACCAGCTCTACACATTCGTATTTTCTAAGCGAGAAACTAGAGGAACTGCGGCAAACAAACATGATATTTCTGTTTGTATACATGACATTTTATGCACTTGCCTAAAGAAAGGACTTTGCTTTTCTCCAAAACCATTTTTACTATGATTTTCTTGGTCTATTGCATACAAATTCCACACCACTTTGTCCGGATATGACTGCATGAAACCGGAAATATCCGGTTTTTTTTTTTGGCTAAGTCAATCCCAGATATTGCCACAGCCCCTGTGTTTGTGTTTTCTGGATATTATCAATGGTCATTATTGTTTTGAACGTTTTTTTTTTTAATCAAGGAACATTTAATTTTGTACTGGGAAACAATCACTGGTTCCACATGCAGAAACCAGTTCTTCCTATTCGTGGATTCTAGCGAGAAAACTAGAGGAACTGCGACAAACAAACATGATATCTCTGTTTGTATACATGACATTTTATGCACTTGCCTAAAGAAAGGACTTTGCTTTTCTCCAAAACCATTTTACTATGATTTGCTTGGTCTATTGCATATAAATTCCACACCACTTTGTCCGGATATGACTGGATGAAAGGGGAAATATCCGCTTTTGTTTTGGCTAACTCAATCCCAGATATTGCGACAGCCTCTTGTTTGTGTTTTCTGGATATTATCAAAGGACTTTATTGTTTTGAATGTTTTTTATCAGGGAACATTTAATTTTGTACTGGGAAACTCTAATTGGTTCCACATGGAGACACCAGCTCTACACATTCGTATTTTCTAGGAGAAAGCTAGAAGAACTGCGGCAAACAAACATGATATTTCTGTTTGTATACATGACATTTTATGCACTTGCCTAAAGAAAGGACTTTGCTTTTCTCCAGAACCATTTTTACTTTGATTTTCTCGGTTCATTGCATAGGAATTCCAGAACACTTTGTCCGGATATGACTGCATGAAACCGGAAATATGCGGTTTTCTTTTGGCTAACTCAATCCCAGATATTGCCACAGCCCCTGTGTTTGTGTTTTCTGGATATTATCAATGGTCATTATTGTTTTGAACGTTTTTTTTTTTAATCAAGGAACATTTAATTTTGTACTGGGAAACAATCACTGGTTCCACATGCAGAAACCAGTTCTTCCTATTCGTGTATTCTTGGGAGAAAACTAGAGGAACTGCGACAAACAAACATGATATCTCTGTTTGTATACATGACATTTTATGCACTTGCCTAAAGAAAGGACTTTGCTTTAATCCAAAACCATTTTACTATGATTTGCTTGGTCTATTGCATATAAATTCCACACCACTTTGTCCGGATATGACTGGATGAAAGGGGAAATATCCGCTTTTGTTTTGGCTAACTCAATCTCAGATATTGCGACAGCCTCTTGTTTGTGTTTTCTGGATATTATCAAAGGACTTTATTGTTTTGAATGTTTTTTATCAGGGAACATTTAATTTTGTACTGGGAAACTCTAATTGGTTCCACATGGA